>NC_057804.1:88845715-89193235 GCF_018294505.1 Triticum aestivum
GGCGGTGGGGAGTGGTTTCGGGGAGGGCGGGGCGGCGTGGCAGCGCGGGCCGGCCACGGGCGGGGGCTGGCAGTTCGGCCGGTGGTGGCTGGCGGCTCAGGGGGGTGGAGTTTGATGATAAACTGGAGGCCCTTGATTTCGTATCCAACGGCTGGAAAATCTAATGACCAGAGATGAAAAAGTCAGTTGACTGACGTGTAGCCTCACCCCACACATACACATGCACGCATGCAAGACACGCACGCATGCAGGCGTGCAACACTGACACGTACACATAACGTACACACGCACGCATTATGGCGTGCAACACTGACACGTACACATGCACTCACGAACACACGCACACATGCTGGCGTGCAACACTAACACATACACATGCACTCATGAACACACGCACGTACGCACCCAAGCATGCAACACTGAAACGTACCCTTGCATGCATGCAACACTTGCACGCCTGCATGCACACAGCACAGGACGCAAGACACACGCTCAACCTATACGTGCATGCACCCTTTGTTAAGGACATGGATTGTTACGGGTATTAATCAATCTTATCTGTGATAAGCAGAACATTGATGTTTGCAGCGGTCTTTATGAATCACAATGTATCAAACGGGCTATCAACATAGTAGGCTTATCTACATGAAAAAGATGACGTCACACCCAATGAACAATCATCGGTTTATGAAATGCCCGCTTCTGACTGCCCTGGCCCACCAAAGGTTCCTCTGTTGTGCGCTGTCGGCGTTGGGTCACTGACATGCAGGCCATGCACCCAAAGAGCCCACACGCAAGTGGAAGAACGGCGCGTTGTCCTAGGTCAGAGTCGAGGGCGCCACTCGCCGCCCGCCCGGCTGAACACGCCTCCGCGCCACATTCAAACGCCTCCATGAAACCCGCCCGTGTGGAAGCCGAGAAACCCACTCTGGACACACGCCCGTTCATGACCGGGTCGGCATTAAACGCAACACCTGCCAAGCTCCTCCCATCCGCTGTCTATTTAATCTCCTATTTAAACGAGGCCAAACGCAGGCCAAGAATCGCACACCTCCGCCGCTCCCCTGTCTCCTCCACCATTTTGTCCACTCTTACAATGGCTTACGAAGAGTAGTTATTCCGCATCCAAGTCTGCTGGGTAGCCTGCCGGATACGAACTATGTAGCTCGCAGATCCACCTCCCTCCCCTCGCCCGACGGAGCCAGTTGCCGCCCCAAGCCGGCACGCGGTTCAGCTACTCGCCGCTCCAGGCCAGCTTGACGAGGAGCGGCGCACGGGCGTCGTTGCTGCCGTCCACGTTGTCGCCTCGTACTGCGTCTCCCATTTCTATGGCCGAGACTCCCATGCCGGCGGCCGCGCTATGCAAGCAGCGATAGAAGCCGGGTGCACGGAGAGCGACGAGTCGGTGGCCAGCGCCTCCGCGTCCGCCGCCATCATCGAGGAGAAGTAGAACACGGGAGGCCGCCGCAGCTTGGGTCCCATGAAGGCCACCACGGAGGCGACGCCGGCATACACAGCAGGTGTCTTGCCAGATCCTTTTGTTGCGAGGACCTTCGTCTACCCCGCATGGGCTCCACGGAAGAGGGGAATGTTAGGATGAACTCGAGCCGGTGCCGGCCATGGCTTAGTAGTGGTCGGTGATGAACTCGAACCGGTGCCGGCCACCATCATCTCCGGCACCAGCCAATGATATCAGTTGGGTAGTGGGGAAGCGAGTCGTCCTTTGCGCTGAAGCATATACCTCCGGGACTTCCGGCAGTCCGGTGATCATGCTACCAGACATGAGGAAGACAAATCGATCGGCGGGCGACCATTTAGGCCAGGTATTATATACCTGTGCTGTCCAGAACTAGCACCGTGTAGTTCATTTGAATGTAATGAAATCCGTCATGTTTGTATTAAAATCTGGTATTTTATATGATTTTCGTCGTTGTTTATATGAAATTTCAGTTTGTCTACGTGTTTGTGTGAATTTCGTCTAGTTGGTTGAGTTGCTGTCATAATGTGTGCGGCTACGGTTGGATGGCGTAATTTGCGGGTCGCCGGTCGGTCTGCGGGTGGCTCGGGCGGCGTTGTGGGACAAAAAAACACAGCTCATGCAAGCTCATCTCCAACGTGCGCGCTGGAGGATGCATGACAGCATGAGCACCTGAGCCATTCCTCGTTCATCGGTGGCAAAGGCACCGGTGGACAAAAGGGTCGCCAATATTTTGGCTACGTCGGGCAAGATCCAAATAGCCCCTCCCAACAGATTCAAATCCCTCGTTCACCGTGGAATTTTGCCATGTGTTGTTTTCATGGACTAGCAAGATGCCCGTGCATTGCATGGAACATCAAGATGCATTTTTTTACAAACTCCCGCATGCATGCAAGGGATAATTAATGTCCTCCTTTGCTAGTACCACAAAGCAAACACCATTAATATTGCATCTATTAGTGTTAGTGGCCTTGTATATCTGCAAATTGTAATTTTGATAGTGGCCCCTTGTATATAAAAATGGAGGGAGAAAGATGAGAGATAAGGTGAGGAGGAGTGGGGCGTGGTGGTGACTGGTGGTCGGACTGGGCGGAGGCATGGGGATGGACGGCACATTATGTCTAGGTTTGTATCTCTCTCACACACACACGTAGGTGGGGGACGTGCACGAAGAGAAGAGGTGCACGCACGGCACACGTACTCCCATCTCTTTCCCAACCACACCCGCGCGGGTACACGGTGGAGCTCATTTCTGTATGAAAAGGCAGCCCACGTGGTAATTTGACACGTGTACTGGTTGTCCACTTGGTGGAGGGAGGATCGTCTACCACGGGTGAACAAACAAATTGCGACTTGACGTGTTATGTTAAAAAAAGAGGCAAACCTTAGAGGCAAGGCTCTATACACTGGAGTACTTTTGATGTGTCCCGTCAACTAGCAGAACAAGGAGAAGCTTGCTTAGTACGCCATCTCCCCCGCCCACGGGCGCGGTGGCTCACGGGATGAGGTGAAGCTTGCTTATGAGTAGTAGTAGTAGTACTCCTACTATTGTACGCCTTACGCCAGCTCCCTCGCCCATGCGCGCGGTGGCTCGCAACACGAGGAGAAAATTTTACTACTCCCTCCGTTTACTCCTCGTCCCTACTACGTACCTTGGTTAGTACTCCCTCCATTTACTTATACAAGGCCACTATAAGAAAATACATTTTGCATCTATACAAGGCCACAAATAGTAATCGAGACAAAAGTTACTACTCCCTCCTTTCCAGTTTATGGCTCAATTTTAAAATCTCTCCAACCAAGGTAGACGGTGAGTGGTCGAATTAATTTCATAGTTTGCACGAGTAATTAGTACGCTCGTTTTTCTCAAGAAGTTATGTTTACCGAGGCATTAATTAGAATGAATGCATGAATGACCACTAAATTTCCATGAACTTCTACATGCATTGGTTAGTTTCCTCTTGACACTGCTTGCGTCGGGTGATCTAACGCACCTTGAAATCCAAAATGTAATGGTACTACTACTAGTAGTAGAATTGAGACTTATCAAACAGAAAAACGAATGTTTTTTAGATGAGCCCTATAAACCCTAGTGGGTACGTACTCCGTAAAAACAGATTTTTCCAAAACTAAGTCGCTCCTTTTCATGAATTCTGTAGTATACTCCTCAGTCGACGCTCCCTTTCATGAATTTTGTACATCCTGTCGCCAACATGTGGGACATATAGCAACCGGGTCGACGCGTCAACCACCAAATAACAATGCAGAACAGGGGGGACGCACCCCACTCGTACCGGCCTAGTAGTAGTAATGAGAAATGAGACGTCAAATCACAATGCCGCACCTTCCCAGACGGACTAAACAACCATTATTTCACACTTCTGTTCGCCATCATCTCAAACCATGTAGTATTGCTTCTGCCTCAAGAGGGACACGCGCATCGCCTTGGTACATCATGACACGTGGGACCGCATGACAGGCCATGCTCCCCCGCCGATCACTTGGTAAAATCACCTCATTTTTACTATACTTGCTCTGTATCAATTTACTACATGGCATGCACGTCGTTCTAGGTTGAGAATTTAACTGGCTATATATGTGATGAACATTACTCTAGCCCTTCGATATGAGATCGAACGGTTGCATGGCGTGATTCTAGACCTATGGGTGAATATCCTATCCTAGACGGTTATTCTGCAGATTTTCAGCAACTTAGCATGTGACCGTTTGATCTCAGATCCAAGGGTTGCCAGCAGCCCGTATCATGGTCGCGCCTACCACGACCGTCGCGTCGCTCGCGCAGTCGCGCCCTTGGAGATTTAACACGGTGCGTTACGCTATCTGATGTTGGCATGTCATACATAGTCATCACTTAGTCACTCATACTACAACAAGGTGGGCTATAAGGTTGGCTATAAGTGTTTTTTACCTCTCTCTATCTCTTTCTTCGTACTCCCTCCGTCCCATAATATAAGAATGTTTTTTACACTAGTGTAGTGCCAAAAACGTTCTTATATTATGGGACACAAGGAGTACTAGTATTTATTGCATTTGCCAAGGAGTGACCTCTTCCAATGAAATGGTGTGCTTATTAGTTTTTTGTTGTTAAGTTTGCTTCATTTAATTATCTATGGACTCAAAATTGTCTTTTCACCTAGGTACACGCGCTTAGCACTATTTCTTCCTTGGGTCACCAAATTAGTCTCTCTCTTCTTGATTAACTTGCCACATCAGACTTTATGCCTATGTGGCAAGCTTAGCACCTGTAGGAGCAAGTAAGTACAATAGTGCGCTTTACATGGCATTTTTGCATATGTGGAGGAAAGAGAGGCAAGGAAAAAGTGGAGAAGTGGGCTCTCATGCAAGAGCCAGCCTGTACTACATGGTGGAGCATTGGGAGAGGCACATGTATGGAGGTGGTCAGGAATCGGGAGACTCATGCCGGTCGTAGCGCCGCAGTTAAAATGATAATGGCAAGTCAAATCATGGGGCCCCACCTGTCCAGCAGTAACTTGCTGTCAAATCACACAGCCCTACGTTTGCAGCAGCCTACTCCCTCGTCTTATCGCGTCTCTGTCGAACCAACTAGGCGGAACTGCCCCGCCTACCGCGCAGGAAAAGCCCCGCCCTCGACTTTTAAATACAACTACATCCGCTTAAGAATCCAATGATATACTTTTTTTGACATAGTAACTCATATTTAGTTAGTAAAATGGATGACCTAGAACTACGTGCAAGCCCTAAAACCGGGACGCCTAAAAATAAAAAACCGAGATGGAGAGGGTAGTTCAGCATGTATCTTTTTAGATCAATATAGTCGGGATTCACCAAGGAGCAAAACCAAGTGGTAGGCTGCTCATGTCGTGTTGGTGTAGCAACTCAAGCAGGGTCAGTCCGCACATGAAATGGTGACACACTTAACAGGACCCCTATGGCCGACATGTGGCTCATCCACCGTCTTGTTCCACGTGCGATGCACCAAATTACAGTTCAGAGCAGCGGTTGGAATTGGAGGCACCCCGGTCGTAGCGTCGCAGTAGTAGAAAATGAGCAATGAGGGGTCAAATCACAAAGCCCCACCTTTCCCGCATTAAGCTGGACGGACGAAGCAACCATCATTTCACTCTAGGGTGCAAGAGCATAAAGAAAAGAGAAAAAAATGATGTGTGCGGCAGCTACCTAGGGCACCCTAGGGTAGGGGTCTCCACTACAGATCCTTTTTTTGAAAGCGCCTCCACTACAAATCGGCTTCTCCCTCGTCCTCTTGAAGAAAACCGATGATGAGTGCGGCGGTAGGGTTTGTAGGAGTACTACGGTGTGCGGGGCCACGTCGTAGTAAACGGGTTCGAGTCGACGCCTTAAATATGTGTGGGCCGCTTGGTTTTACGGGAACGTGGCATCATTTTGGGTTCGGGGACCAGTGGAGATATAGTACGTACAAAAAATTGTGGACGTAGGTTCGACCGAAAGGCAATGATGCATGGGCCCTTCATTTTGATATACCCGGGGCCGCGTGAAATTTGCTACTCTACTCAAAACTAGTAAGGTACACATGTATTGAACGCATGAGATTTCGAAACCAAATTATGAATAAATACACACTATAGCATGTAAAGCTTTGAGTCATATATGCATGATGTAGATGTTCGTTTAGTTCTTATAGTTCATCTCATTCAAAATCAATTAGTTTGATAAAAATGTTAAGATTCATGGGGTTGTGCATTGTAAATCATAAAGTAAAAAACAAATAATGGCAATTCATTTAGAAAAAAATAATCAATTATGATACAGAAGATTCTAGAACAAAGGAGAAGTGCTTGTGTTTTGAGGTTTGTGCATTATGCTTAAGTTCAACCATGGAGTCTTCTAAATTGTACATGTGGCAGATCTGGTGGAATGTTGATGATATCCAACGGCCAGTAGTGCTCGGATTTGCCTATCTTTGCACTGTCGGATTAGCTTCATCCAGCGACCATCTTTCAAAGTATTGGCACACTATATAGTTCTTGTGCCATAGTTGCATGTTTTGGAAAAAAAAGCTACTAGTGGGTTGTACTATCTATTTAGGAATAGAAGATGTATACATGGAAGTTGTAGGGAAAGAGATGACATGGAGCATCTCAATTCCTATGAGTAGGGATTGGAAAAGAGATGTCATTTGGTTCACATCATAGGAACTTTTCTATTGAATCTAGAGATGACATGTATCTCGATTCCTATGAGGAGGGATTAGAAAAGAGATGTAATTTGGTTCATATCATAGGAACTTTTCTATTGAATATACACTAATGTTTATTTTCCTTTGAAATTAAGGGAGTATAGGAATCCATTCATATGAACCAAGTGGCTCTAAAGCTATAGAAATGATATCATGTTTATTTCCTTTGAAATGTGGAGTATATGAATGTATTCCTATGAACCAATTGGCTCTAAAGGAAAAAATCCTATAGAAATCATATCATATAGAGTTCCTATGATATTCCTCGACCCGAAATGATATCATGTTTATTTCCTTTGAAATGTGCAGTATATGAATCTATTCCTATGAACCAATTGGCTCTAAAGGAAAAAATCCTATAAAAATCATATCATATAGAGTTCCTATGATATTCCTCGACACTAAAGGATGGTTGAAATTGCTGCGAGTGATACAATGGTCTTTCTTTGTAGACTCCTCACCCATATTTATAGTTACCTCTCGAAGATGAATGAAATGATATATACAGGGTATTCTACATGTTCAATTTGGTACAAGAAAACTCAGTAAAAGTTTGCGAGGTTCGAAATTTCAATAAAGCTATATGCACTGCATTTCGGAACGGAGGGAGCATACGGCAGTTGCTAACACTCACACGGAAGATTTGTGTTTAGGAGGAGTGGCTGCTCTGTTAAATGTCATGGCAAAACTGACATTGTCGGATGCTGATCTAACGGTTCTTATGGCGTTCGTCAAGAAAAGGCTTGTGGTGAATGTTTGTCGAATAATGATTTACGGACACATGCATTGCATTGGTACGTGCCCCCCTCTCTCTCATGCACACGCACCCTCACGAGTCACGACTCTACCGAGTCCTCTCGCAGACTCGCATGTCGCACCCACTGTCTATCTGCAAGTAGACGTCACGCACATATGTGCTCTTCACACACCCCTTAGAACTTCTAAAAAACAAAAGACGCCGCGCACATTTTATTTTAGCTCACACGTCACACACTTATCCTATTACTCTTGTGGCGAACGTTCTTTGGGCATAGTATATTGTACTCTCACGAAGAGAAGCGGTGCACGCATGCACTAGTTCTCTCACACCCACTCGCGGGTACACGTAGGAGCGCATTTTTTTGAAGCTGTTACAACAAAATCACTCCACTATATATATAAGCAGGAGCCTTAGCGCTTCCTTTACTAGGGTTCCTCTCGTTCACTCTCTCATGCTCTCTAGATCTAAGCAAGACATAGGTGGCCACACTCTCTCTCAGCTCACAGCTGGTCACAAATCCGGCCGGACAACCTCGACCGGGGCAGGGGTGTAGGTGCATCGTTCACGCTGTCGTCAGTGGCGAGGGAGGACACCAACGGCTGCCCGCGCATCCCGATCTGCGGCCGTGCCATTCTCTCCGAGAGAGCGCTGGCTTGGGAGGGCCTCCGACCCCTTCTTCCTCCCTGCGGTATTGTGGCCAAGATGCGGCCTCCCGACGCCGTCTTTGCCACATGCCGTCGACCCTCAGGTATATATTCCTTCAAAACGGAACACCTGCCTTGCTCTGTTGCCCCAGCTCCCTTCGTGTGGATCTTTTTCTACTTTTGTCCGCTGTTACAAAGCCACCTAGACTTTTACTATTATTAGAGGTAAAGCTAGTTCATACAGTCGACTCTAAGCGTTGGTTCAAACAGGGAAGAAAGTGGGAAAGCTGTAGCATGAATCTAGGACTTGGTTCTAAGAGGAAATGGGGGAAAGTAGTAGATACTGGCTACCCAACCGGTCTCTTGGTTGAAAAGACGAAGAAAGCATGGTGGATGGCGAAGGATGGGGGGGAATTGGACCTATCTCTTGGTTGAAAAAGGAAAGAAAGTGACGGGTGTTGGGGGACAATGCAAATGAGAATGAGCAGGTCTAGATTTCATGTGCTCGCATAGGAAAATGTCGCCGAGGAGATAAAAAATGGGACAAATGCAGACATGTTGCCTGAGTGTTTGCCGCTCTCGGCAGCCACATCTGCCTCACCACTTTATGCCCCTGCTATCCCTACGCCCATATCACTACCGTTAATGTAAAATCACATGAAGCATTAAGCAATGCCACCTAATGTCACTATAAGTAATGGTCTAGTGCCGTCAATAAATTGAAGCAATGCCACCACTATTTTATGAAGTGCTTCCGTCTTGCTTTATTTCCCATGAATTGTGTTTTTCCAGTTACACTTAAATCTCACACCGCTAGCATTGCTTCATCCCAGTGGAACTGCACAAATTTGATTGCACATTTACTGACCATGTGCTACTCTCATGACAGTAATACTAATGCTATTGTTCTGCATGTTAATCTAGTGGCATTGTTGATGTGATGTGATGCTACTTATTAAGGACTCTTCATACTGTCAATCTAGTGCCAATTATAACACAACAGATGCTGTTGTTAATCATACGTCACTGCAAATATCTGTCACTGTTTAAATAACCGTATTTCGTATTTGCGCAAACAGGGATGTCTGTCTCCGTATCATTTCTATCCGTGCAATCAAATGCACACACCTCAGTTTTAGTACAACCGCGCAAAATGAGATGGCTATACCTCGTAGCTGTCGTCTAACCTCCTGTCTTCAAGGTATTCCTACATTGGTAGTAACTAAGGTAGAATGACCAACGCAATCTAAAAGTAGCTGATTCGTATGTTTTACTTCTTGATTGCAGTGCAGGGACGAGCGAAAACAACTACATCCTAGTCAGGAATGCACTTTCTACCAGTTCATCGATGGACCGGGGACTAGCTAGCACGACTGCACGGCGGTTTTTTGGATAGGTGCGCGGACAAGAGGCATTGTGGTCTGCTTATTTCTGCAAATAGCGGTGCTTAAATTTAGTGGAATGCACAAGAATTTCACCTGGTCAATATACTGCATGGTTCAGTTTAGCATTCCAGCTGAGACCACAATTATAATTGGTTATTTTGGAATGAGAAAACCTAACCCTGGATGGTGGCAACAAGAAAAAACCAGAGTGAACTCCAGGAAATTTAAGCCTGTCGGGAGGCCCTTTGCTCAGAGAAGCCTTGCTTGTTTTTTCCTGATTTGTAAACCTTCTCACAACTTTGTCTTTTGCTGTGAACTAGTATATGTTTGTTATGTTCTATGAATCATTGAGATGTATAAAATTGCTTAACTTATGCTTTTCAAGTTTTTTATGAAGACGAGTTTAATGTGAGTGTTCCACATGAGCACTGGACTAGCGTGTGAACGTTTGGAATTTATTACATTGTGGCCTCAGTTAACTGCATGAACCACTGTAACAAGATACATAGTTGCTTATATGTCAGACAGCAGATTGTTGATTATTAGCTGGTCGATAGCCTAGTGTTGAATCGAGCTGAGACAATGTGCCGTGTTTTTCACAACTGCTTACAAGTGGGGTAGCACCAACAGTGTTTACAAGTACTTATGTATACGTCAGCACACAGTTCTCAAACGAGTGCTCTATTTCATCAAAACACACACTGCTCGTATGATAAACTGTGACAACTTATGTCTTACCATGCCATATTCATCAAAAAACTAGTGAGGACGCATCTGTTTCGGCAACAATTATGATGGTTCTCACATGATTCACGGGCACACAAAAGTAGCAGCAGTTCCCATAGACGGATTCAAACAGAGTACTAGCCCCAGAGGGGTCGATAACAGGCAAGGTTCGGATAATTAGACACAATCCAAACTACTATTAAACACTAGCTAGGGAAACTATTTCATGCCTCGATCTAATTTGGGCTGGACACAAGACGGACCTTGCCATGAACATCATCGAGGACGTCCTGCGGCAGCTCAATCCTGTGAACCTTCATGAAGACAACCTTGTGGCCTTGCCACTGATAAAATTGTTTGTGGAGGCATGCCATGTCATCTTCCTGCGTAAGCTTGACAAGAACAGTATGCCTCACAAACGAAGGAGTAGCTTTGAACTTCTTGTGCTTCAGTACACCCTGGACAACACGCCTGACAACAGTGAGGCTGGAATACAACTCTTCATTGGTATAACCGCAAATGGCTTACAGGATCCAACAGCCTAAGAACTCTGTTTTCCCAGTGCGTATATTTAGGTCATCCGCCTCATAGCGAGTGACATGTACAACCACACAATCCTTATCTGCATCAGGGCTCTAATTGAAACAGAAACAAATTCTAAATTATTTTTCAGTATAAGAAACACAAGTTATTTAAACCACTATGTATAGCATGGCATCGAAGCTAATAAAATTTTGCATTATTAATCACCACATACTTAGATGAAAAACCACAATCGAGATCGACAAAGAAGAAAATCACCTTGGGCAGCTCAGCGGGAGGGGGGGACACATCCTCGAAGGGGGAAAACTGCTCCTGCACTGCCACGGGGGCTGTAACCTCAAACGGGGCGTTGACCATCTCAGTAGTGGCCGTGAGCGTATCTGGGGTCGGCTCGGTGGCTGCCTCTATCTTCTTGGAGCTCTATGTCTCGTGGGGATCAGCCTCCCGTGTCTGCTCCAATATCGGCAGATCTTTGCCTGGTTCTCCTTGGTCCATCATGAAACTGACGAATACTAGGAGACCACATAAAGGAAAACACAATCACAATGACATTGAAACAAAAAAGAGAGTGAGGATCGGTTACTGCTTTTCAAAAGTTCTTTTTTTTTCTGAATGAAAATATACCAACATCACGGATCCGCTTACCTTCCCTTTGTTGGGAGAGAAGAACAGTGGCAGATGCGAGTGTTGCCTTTCTTGAAGACGGTGAGGGAGAAGGGGATTCAGCGAAGAGTGAAATGATGGTTGCTTCGTCCGTCAAACTTAGACTGCGGGGAGGTGGGGTTTTGTGATACGATGGCTCGTTACTGCCGCTCTACGACCGGGGTGACTCTCCGCCTGCATACTGCCTTCTAATTTGGTGGATGGCATTTGGGCCCGCATGCTGCATGGCCTGCATGTCGGTGAACAAAAGTATAACGGCATTCAGTAGAGGGAGACGTTTCAATGACCTAGGAGGAGCCAGAAGCGGTAGAGTGTCTCCACTGTACTAGTAGTAATTGTTTTTCTGGGTAGCTGTAGTTTGTCTCCACTATACTAGTAGTAATTGTTTCTCCGGGCCCAAGACAAAACAGCCCATCCACACTAGTAAATACTCCCTCTGTTTCTTGATATAAGGTGTATAGTTTTTTGAGAAAAAACCAAAATATAGGGTGTATTGCGGTGCACCACTCATTTGGTTAATTTTTTAGGGATTTAATTACATTTCCTTATTTCAAGCAAGCTCCTCTATTTTCTCATGTCAATTAGTCAGGTGAAATCTCGCCCAAAACTTGTGAAATTTTCCCTCCACGTGTGTTCTTAAATTTCCGTGCGAAAAACTATACACCCTATATTTAGGAATGGAGGGAGTAGTAAAATCAATTCAAATGCCCATATATTTACTGAATGAGAGGCGCTACCCACACCCAGCACCCCCCCCCCAAAAAAACCTGGGTGCTCTTCTTCCTCCTCGCTCCCACCCACCTCACGTCAGCTCGCTCCACTCCTACCCCCAAATTCCTCACCTCACTCCTACAGAAAACCCTAGCTCCCCTTCTTCCTCACTCCTACAGAAAACCCCCAGCTCCCCTTCTTCTTCGCTCACACTACAACTAGGCTCGTCATTCGTTACTCTGCTCAAATCCATGAGCGCGACATGACGCTCTCGAGGAAAATGGAGTTGGCTGATCCCAGCACCAAGAAGATGAGGCTCCCGCCAGCTGTGACGCCTGTTGTAGATCTCGCACCCGGCAGCGCGGGGAGAAGCGGCGACTCCGCCCCCACCGGATCCCAGGAACCCGTAGAATCTCGGGTGGACCGCATCAGCGATCTCCCGGACGCCGTCCTTGGGGAGATCATCTCGCTTCTCCCCACCAAGGATTTCTACCGCACCCAAGTCCTCTCAATTCAGTGGCGCCCTCTATGGCGTGCCGTGCCCCTTAATCTCGACTGTCGTCAGCTATCTCTCTTCAATGATTTTGAAATCCCCAGAGCCATCATCTCCTCCCACCAGGGCTCCGTTTAAAGCCTCTGCAACCCGTCATGCTACCTGAGCAAGCATACCATGCCCTGCACGGTGGACGCCTGGCTGAAATCCCCTGAATTCACAAAACTACAGTTGCTTGAGTTCTACTATTCCCCTGGAAATCACATACCACATACCAAACGCCATGAACTTGTGCCCTCAGCATCGATGTCCATCTCGCGGTTTTCCTCCTCTCTCCACACCGCCAACTTTGCGATGTGCTACCTACTAGACAATCAGGTACTAAACCTTCGACTCCCATTTCTCAAGAAACTTTCACTTGTGCGGGTTCGTATATCGGAGGCCTCATTACATAGCATCATCCACTCTAGTTGCCCTGCGCTGGAGTGCTTGGTGCTTGTTTTCACAGTTAGAATCGGTTTTCTCCAAATAAAGTCGCCTAACCTTGTAAGAATTGGAATTTCTTTTGACAGAAGGCATCTCATCATCCAAGATGCCCCTTCACTTCAAAGGTTGATCCTTGATTCTAGTTATTCAACGTTGCAAACAACCATCCTCTTTGCGCCTAAACTGGAGACCTTGGGTGTAATACATGATCTCTGTGCTCATTTCAATATGGTGTTTGGCTCCACAGTTCTTCAGGTACTTTATATTATCATCTACACTTGTAACCATAAGCTGCATTTTAAATTCTTGCGCATATGTTATATATCATATTGGAGTACACATTTTGTACTAATATTATGTTCTATGCTCAATGAAGAGTTTCTCCATGGATGGCCTATCAATGGTGCTGGATTCTATCAAGATCTTATATATCCAAATGAATAGTTTTGATCTGAACAAGATTATTGGCTTGCTGTAATGCTTTCCATGTCTGGAGAAGTTCTATATAAAGGTGATAATTTCATGCACATTGGAAGCCCGCATATAGTGTACTAGAATTAACCGTTCAGCTGTTGCTCTTTCGACACTCTTCTGTTAGACCTTAACTGTTTTCAATCTTCATGTCTATTTAGGCAACAGGACGGGGTAAGAAAGTTATAACCAATCGGTGGATTCGTAAGCATCGGGATTTTCTCACTTCTCATGAGATTCGATTGAAGATAATAACGCTAGAATGATATGTAGCCAACCGTGCAAACACTAGATTTGTCACATTCTTCCTACTGAATGCGAGGTTACTATTGTCCATCAGGCTTAAGTTTATCAGCAGCATGGTTTTGATGGATGGGTATGTCGAAGAGCAAAAAAAGGAGTTTCAGGTGGGCAAAAGAGCTTCTGAATGTGTCGGGCTTCTATTTACAACATATTGTGGTCATAATCCAGTAAATTTTACGACCCAAGATGTTCATTCTATGGACCTGACCGATCCATTTGACTGTGACTGCCGAAAACAGTGCTGGAGTTAGATGTTGTTACCCTTTTCAATCTGTGTTTTTTCGTAAACCTAATGAACAATTAACCCTCGTGCTTTTGTACAGTTTGTAAGCTGGAGTTAGATGTTCCTGCCCTTTTAAACTCGGCTGTGACTGTCATATTTTCTTTGAAACAAGGCAAATGGTTTGCCATTCGTTTAATTTAGAGTGAAATATTGTAAGAAATCCCAACCAAGGGAAATAACATCACTCTCGCCGGCTGCTTGAGCTCGCTGTGCATTACAGAAGCCAAGTGATTAGCCCCCACCAGCACCCACAAACTTATTTCGAACTAGCACATCAAATGGGCTGTAAATTTTCATAGGAAAGGCTGCATGACCGTGATAGATTTGGATTCTGACATTTGGGACCCGCAAGGAAATAGCCTATCCAAGGTGGTGTCGACTTACTAGCCAGTCAACAAATGATTCTGCCTACCAGCCGTTGGATTGACATCCAACATCTGTCGTGTATCTTCTATCTCTTGTCTTCTTCTTCCTCCAGCCTCCCAAACCAAACCACCCCGTCGGCTCCGCCTGCTCCCGCCTCCCATGGCTGGTTGCCCCTACGCCGCCCTACCGTATGTACCCTCCAACGTTGGCCAGTCCCTCCCTCTATTCCCCCATGCGTCATGTTATTCTTCGATGATGTCAGCCCCAACATGCACCCGCACCCGAACCAGTCAACCCTCGTACTCCCCTCCGCCTGCGACTAGACCGGCGCATCTTCCACGGCTCCTGTTCGTTCTGTCCGAGGCCTCGCCGTCGTCCTCCACCTTGCGGCTTTGGTTCGCTCGCCGTGCGCGGTGCGCCGCCCTCTTGCGTTGTCAACGTCGTCAACAACCGAGAGGAACAAGGAGATGACTGTACGTGGAGAGGATGATAGTAGGGACCCACCAGCGTCATGGTAGTACGCAAGCAAGTGCCTCTATATTACAAGCCCAAAAATATGGTTCCTCCTAATGGTTGGACATCTGGGGCTCACGCCATTGTCAACGTAGTCAATAAGCGAGAGAATTACACTATGAGCGGCTGACACCACGGACTCAGCAGGTCGCGTAGTTTTTTTTTGAGGAACAAGCAGTTGTTATTTATACTAGTTTTAGCGACGGATCAGGGTAACAACGGGGTTGTGCGGGGGCTGTGGCCTGTCTAGCCAGAGTTTTATTTATGTTTACCACATCATGAGCCCAGTTGTTTTTTTTCTTGCTGAAAATGGTAGCCCAGTTCTATTTTTTAAAAGAAATACCCAAACAAGGCCTACTTGCTTTATCAGCCCTGCTGGGCTGCAAATCTTTCAAGACGAGGAGAGTTTCATTCGGTTTGACTAGAAATGGGATGTACATTTTTAAAACACATCAAACCGGGAATTAGTTTCAATTTTTTTTCATTACAAGATTTTAAATTCCATTGATTTTTATGCGTGGACAATTATTTGGATTTTATATTTATATAAATTATTTTTCAAAATAGTTTGATTGTGAATCAATATTTCTGGATTAAAAACAGTTGATCGCACCAAAATATGCAAAATTTCGTATACTTTTTAACCGTGGCCACAATATGGGGTGTAATGCTAACAAAAAGAAGATGGGCTCCAAAAAAATTCTTAAGAATTAGCAAATGGGTTGTACATTATTAGAAATAATGGCAGATGGGATGTATGATGTTTTCCACAGATTTGAGGCTGACTTGTGCGCCTACTACAGGTTGACGCGTATGCTTTCATAAAAAAAAGGTTGACGCACACGCAACGCCCTGTCAACTTAGTAAACACACGAGAGCAGTGACTGTTGGATGTCCATCCAACGGCTGTCGTGCTTCTTCAATATCTACTCTTCATGCTCCAGCCGCTCAAACAAGCGCCGGCGGGACTGCCTGCTCCCTCCTCCCGCGGTCGGCTATGCTGCCGTGCAGGCCTCACGGCCCCACCGTACTCCCATCGCTGGCCTAGCCATCCCTCTACTCACCCACACCTGCTGTTATTCTCTGAGAACGGCAGACGAACCAGTAAACCCTCGTACTCCTCGGCGTGGGAAACAACTGCCGAGTATTCCCTGGCTCCGTGTCGTTCCCTTCCTAGGCCTCGCTGTCGTCCACCGCCCTGGTGCTCTCGGCGTGGCCTGGTCAACGTGGTCAATGATCGACATCCATCGGAACTGGACTGTACATGGAGAGGTTGACAGATGGGTCCACGGTCGCACGCAAGGAAATGCCTCCTTATTACGTGCAAAATAATGATTCCTTCGCCGACAGCTAGGACCCACGGGAAGGGCCTCTGTATTTCGCAAAAAAAATGTTCCCCCCACTGACAGGTCGGACCCACCAGCTCTATATTTGCATGCAAGGAAGTGCCTCCTTATTACGCCCAAAAAATGAATACCCCTGCTAGCCAGGACCCACCATATTGTTGGGCTGACTTGTGGGCCTACTAAGTTGACGGGGACGGAGGGCTTTGTCAACTTAGTCAATACTCTAGTGACCGTATGGTGTCCATCCACCAGCCATAGTGCTTCTTCAACCTCTGGTCTTCTTGCTCCAGCCGCCCAAAGCAGCGCCGGTCGTGTCGCCTTCTCCTTCCTCTCGTGGCCGGCTGTGCTACCGCGGAGGCCTCACCGCCCCCATACTACTCCCACCACTGGCCAGACCATCCCTCCACTCACCCACACCCCCTATTATTTTGCGGCGATGGCAGCCTCACACCGTAGTCAAACCAGTGAATGCTCGTACTCCTCTCCGCGTGGGCATCCACTGCCGCGTCTTCCCCGGCTCTGCGTTGTCCCATTCCTAGGCCTCGCCGTCGTCCACCGCCGTGGTGCTCTCGGCGCGGCTTGGTCAATGTGGTCAACGACCGACTTCCATCGGAAGAGTACTGTACGTGGAGAGGCTGACAGCTGGGTCCACGGCAGCCGCAAGGAAGTGCCTCCTTATTACGCAGAAAATAGTTATTCCTCCACCTGACAGCGGGGACCCACCGGACGGGCCACCAGTATTTTGCAAAAAAACCGTTTCCCCCTGACTACTGGGACCCACCGGACGGGCCACCATATTTCGCGAAAAAATGTTCCCCCCACTGTCAGCTCGGACCCACCGGAAGTGCCTCCTTATTATGCAAAAAAAATGAATACTCCCCCGGCTAACTGGGACCCACCTTGGTGGGAGGCTGATTTGTGGTCCTACTAAGTTGACAAGGACGAAGGGCTTTGTCAACTTAGTCAATATGAACGATTCTAGCTCCAGTTACCGTACGATGTCCATCCAACGGTTGTAGTGCTTCTTCAACCTCTGGTCTTCTTGCTCCAGCCGCCCAAAGCAGCGTCGGTCGTGCCGCATGCTCCTGCCTCCCGTGGCAGGCTGTGCTGCCGCGGAGGCCTCACTGCCCCCTACTATTCCCACCGCTGGCCAAGCCCTGCGACAACGATAGCCTCACACGCAGCTGAACTAGTCAACCCTTGTACTCCTCTCCGCGCGGGCTTCCACTGCCGCGTCTTCCCCGGCTCTGCGTCGTCCCCTTCCTAGGCCTAGCTGTCGTCCACCGCCCTGGAGCTCTCGCTGCAGCGTGGTCAACGTGGTCAAGGAACGGCTTCCATCGGACGTGGATTGTACGTGGAGAGGCTGACAGCTGGGTCCATGGCTGCAGCAAGGAAGTGCCTCCTTATTACGCGCAAAATAATTATTCCTCCACCTGCCAGCGGGGACCCACCGGACGAGCCACCGTATTTTGTGAAAAAAACGTTTCCCCCTGACTGCTGGAACCCACCAGCTACATCTTCGCACGGACGGAATAGCCTGACAGTCGGGACCCACCTGGTCGAAGCGTACGTAGCGTTCTCATTCTGGTTGCAAACGTGTATGTACATATATACTGGTGGATGTAGAGGCGCGCACGTGTCGATGTAGAGGCGCGCACGTAGCATGTACACGTACGTACAACGGCTAGTGCGCAAGAAAGAAAATACGGCCACGTATCTGTACATACGGGAGGGGTCTCAAACGCCTACTCGCGCATACGTACGGCCAGGGCTCGTGTACATGGCTGGGTCGGAACATAGAAACAACGTCGTCGTCGTGTTCATGGGGAGGCAACGGAATGCGTCGTGTTCATGGGGAGGCAACAGAATGTGTCGTGTTCATCGGGAGGCAACGGAACACGTGGGAGCCAACCGGCAGGGTCGGAACGGAATGCGTCGTTGTGTTTATCGGGAGGGCTTGGACGGAACACGTGATGGAAACGAGGCCTGGCGTATCGCAGAACGGAGGAAACGGCCTTGTGTTCGACCGGCCACGTTTGAAATAGGATCTTGTTCATCGGGAGGGGTCTGGCATACCGCAAAATGGAGGAAACGGACCTCCTACAGTCAAAACTGGGGTCCTTTTGATCGGGAGGGGTGTGGCGTACCGCAAAACGGACGAAACGGACTTGTGTTGGAGCACTAAAACGAGGGTCCTGTTCATCGGGAGGGGTGTGGCGTACTGCAAAATGGGACTCCACGGGATATTGTTCATCTCCACCATCGACCTCCTCCAGCCTCCACGGGCTCCTGTTCATCCAGCCTCCACCGCTCGCTACTCCACCGACTACTGTTCAACCACCCCTCCATAGGCACCCCTCCACCGTCTACTGTTCATCCAGGCCTCCACGGGGTCGTCCTGTTCATCCAGCCCTCCACACCACGGGGTCATGTTCATCCAGAGCCAACGCCACCGCTCACTGTTCATCCACCCCCCCTCCCGCAATGCTCACTGTTCATCCAGAGAGGCAGCATCCATCGGCTTCAGTTAGGAGCAGTAGCGAAGGAATCGCTCGATCGGGTTCAGTTAACAGCCATCGATCGATCGCTCGGGTTTAGTAACGCATAGCCTGCAGTGCAATCGCTCGGGTTCAGTTAGAGCCCAACGCCTTGCTCGGTTCAGTTAGAGCCAACGTCTCGCACACACGCGTGTATGTGTACGAGAGAAACGCGCATCGCTTGGCCCCCAACTACCCACCGTAACCGGGAACTCCCCGAAATTTTCCTCGCCCTCGCTTCTACCATGGTTTTTTCCGTCATGGACGGCCCAAAGAATGTTATGCAACTGCGTCTCAGGCCTGCCAAGGACGAAAAGCCCATTTTCTGTCATGATTTTTTGTCATAGAAGTAGGAGCCCACCACATCTATGATGATACCGGGTTTTGTCACAATTATCGTCATAGAAGTGTCATATGTATGACAGAAAAAAGTTTCGTTCGGCTCAAAATGTCACGGATGTGTCTTTTTTTTGTAGTGCCTACTTCTGTACACCGACGACATTCACGGTCACTCACAAAAGTGAGATCTAATAGAGATGGTAAAGTAAATATTTTTGGTATTTTTGTTGTATAGATTGGAAAGTAAAGATTGCAAAATAGTAAATGAGATGCGAAAGGAGATGTAATATAAAAGAAAAGAGACCCGGGGGGCATTGGTTTCACTAGTGGCTTCTCTCAAGATAGCATGTATTACAATGGGTGAACAAATTACTGTCGAGCAATTGATAGAAAAGCGCATAATTGTGAAGACATCTAAGGCAATGATCATGAATATAGGCATCACGTCCGTGTCAACTACACCGAAACGATTCTGCGTCTACTATTATTACTCCACACATAGACCGCTATCCAGCATGCATCTAGTGTATTAAGTTCATAAGAATGGAGTAACGCATTAAGCAAGATGACATGATGTAGAGGGATAAACTCAAGAAATATGATATAAACCCCATCTTTTTATCCTTGATGGCAACAATACAATACGTGCCTTGCTTCCCCTACTGTCACTGGGAAAGGACTCCGCAAGATCGAACCCAAAGCTAAGCACTTCTCCCGTTGCAAGAAAGATCAATCTAGTAGGCCAAACTAAACCGAAAATTCAAAGAGACTTGCAAAGATATCAAATCATGCATATAAGAATTCAGAGAAGAACTAAATAATATTCATAGATAATCTTGTTCATAAATCCACAATTCATCGGATCTCGGCAAACACACCGCAAAAGAGTATTACATCAAATAGATCTCCAAGAACATCAAGGAGAACTTTGTATTGAGAATCAAAGAGAGAGAAGAAGCCATCTAGGTAATAACTATGGACCCGAAGGTCTGTGGTAAACTACTCACCCTTCATCGGAGAGGCTCTGGTGTTGATGTAGAAGCCCTCCATGATCGATTCCCCCTCCGGCAGATCGTCGGAAAAGGCCCCAAGATGGGATCTCACGGGTACAGAAGGTTGCGACGGTGGCAAAGTGGTTTCGTGGCTCCCCCTGATGTTTCTAGGGTATAAGAGTACATACAGGCGAAAGAAGTACGTCGGTGGAGCTACGAGGGGCCCACGAGGGTGGGGGCGCCTACCCCCCTGAACGTGCCCTCCTGCCTGGTGGACTCCTCGTGGTGTTCCAGACTTCTACTCCAAGTCTTATGGTTTGCTTTCGGTCCAAAAAAGATCATCGCAAAGGTTTCATTCCATTTGGACTCCCTTTGGTATTCCTTTTCTGCAAAAACTCTAAAATAGGCAAAAAAACAAAAACTGGCACTGGGCCTCCGTTTAATAGGTTAGTCCCCAAAATAATATAAAAGAGCATATTAAAGCCCATTAAACATCCAAAACAGTTAATATAATAGCATGGAACAATCAAAAATTATAGATACATTGGAGATGTATCAAGCATCATTAATTCTTCCCATAGGTTTCTTAATAGTGGAATTCGCAAGATGCAAATTTAAAGAACAATCATCAAATTCACGGAAACCTAGCACATCAGACAAAGTTTTTGGAATCGTGGAAACACTAGCACCCAAATCACACAAAGCATAGCATTCATAATCTTTAATCTTAATTTTAATAGTAGGTTCCCACTCATCATAAAGTTTTCTAGGGATAGAAACTTCTAGCTCAAGCTTTTCTTCATAAGATTGCATCAAAGCATCAACGATATGTTTCATAAAAGCTTTATTTTGATCATAAGCATGAGGAGAATTTAGCACGGATTGCAACAAGGAAATACAATATATCAAAGAGCAATTATCATAATTAAATTCCTTGAAATCCAAAATAGTGGGTTCATTGCTACTTAAAGTTTTGACCTCTTCAATCCCACTTTATCAATTTTTGCATCTAGATCTAAAAACTCCAAATCATTGGGACGCCTTTTAACTAAAGTTGACTCATGTCCAGTCCCATCTTTATCAAGATTCATATTGGAAAACAAATATTTAATAGGAGTCACATCAATCACTTTTAGATCTTCATCATTATTATCATGAAAACTAGAAGAACACGCTTTCACAAAGCAATCCTTTTTAGCATGCATCCTAGCGGTTCTTTCTTTGCACTCATCAATGGAAATTCTCATGGATTTGATAGACCCATTGATATCATGCTTAGGTGGAATAGATCTAAGTTTCAAAGAATCAACATCAAGAGAAATTCTATCCATGTTCCTAACCAACTCATCAGTTTTAAGCAATTTTCTTCAACCAAAGCATTGAAATTATTTTGCGAACTCATAAATTCTTTAACACTATTCTCAAAATCAGAGGGCATCTTATTAAAAATTTCAAAAGAGTTGTTGTAGGAATTACCATAATTATTAGAGGAATTACTAGGAAACGGCCTAGAATTGAAATTTCCTCTATACGCGTTGTTAACAAAATTGTTCCTACCAACAAAATTCACTTCCATAGATTCATTGTTATTCTCAATCAAAGTCGACAAAGGCATATCATTATGATCAGAAGAAATAGTTTTATTAGCAAACAATTTCATAAGTTCATCCATCTTTCCATTCAAAACATTAATCTCTTCAATCGCATGAACCTTTTTACTAGTAGATCTTTCGGTGTGCCATTGAGAATAATTAACCATAATATTATCTACGACCTTAGTAGCTTCTCCTAAAGTGATTTCCATAAAAGTGCCTCCCGCGGCCGAATCTAAAAGTTTTCTAGAAGTAAAATTCAATCTGGCATAATTTTTTTGTATAATCATCCACAAGTTCAAACCATGTGTAGGGCAATTATGTATCATTAATTTCATCCTCTCCCAAGCATGTGCAACATGCTCATGATCAAGTTGCTTAAAATTCATAATATCGTTCCTAAGAGAGATGATCTTAGCAGGAGGAAAATACTTAGAGATAAAAGCATCTTTGCACTTATTCCATGAATCAATACTATTTTTAGGCAAAGAAGAGAACCAAGTTTTAGCACGATCTCTAAGCAAAAACGGAAATAGCTTCAATTTAACAATATCATTATCCACATCTTTCTTCTTTTGCATATCACACAAATCAACGAAGTTGTTTAGATGGGTTGCGGCATCTTTGCTAGGAAGGCCAGAAAATTGATCTTTCATAACAAGATTAAACAAAGAGGTATTAATTTCAGAAGATTCGGCATCGGTAGTAGGAGCAATCGGAGTGCTAATAAAATCATTGTTGTTGGTATTGGAAAAGTCACACAATTTAGTATTATCTTGAGCCATCATGACAAATAATCAGTCCAACACACAAGCACTCAAGAAGCAAACAAAAAGAGGCAAACGGAAGAGGGGCGAAGAAAAGGCAAAGGTTTTCGGAAAAAAAATTAGAAGTGGGGGAGAGGAAAACGAGAGGCGAATGGAAAATAATGTAATGCGAGGGAGAAGAGTTTATGATGGGTACTTGGATGGCTTGACTTGACGTAGATCTCCCCGGCAACGGAGCCAGAAATCCTTCTTGCTATCTGCTACGTCTTGAGCATGCGTCGGTTTTCCTCGAAGAGGAGAGGGTGATGCAGCAATAGTAGCGTAAGTATTTCCTTCAGTTTTTGAGAACTAAGGTATCAATCCAGTAGGAGGCTCCTCAACAAGTCCCACGAACCTACACAAACAAACAAAGAACTCGCAACCAAAGCGACAAAGGGGTTGTCAATCCCTTCACGGCCACTTGCAAAAGTGAGATCTGATAGAGATAGTATGATAAGATAAATATATTTTTGGTATTTTGTAATATAGATGCAGAAAATAAAGATGCAAATAAAAGTAGATTGAAAGCAAATATGATAAGAGATAGACCCGGGGGCCATAGGTTTCACTAGAGGCTTCTCTCGAGAGCATAAGTATTACGGTGGGTGAACAAATTACTGTCGAGCAATTGATAAAAAAGCGAATAATTATGATGTTATCTAGGCATGATCATGTATATAGGCATCACGTCCATAACAAGTAGACCGACTCCTGCCTGCATCTACTACTATTACTCCACACATCGACCCCTATCCAGCATGCATCTAGAGTATTAAGTTCATAAGAACAGAGTAACGCATTAAGCAAGATGACATGATGTAGAAGGATAGACTCAAGCAATATGATATAAACCCCATTTTTTTATCCTCGATGGCAACAATACAATACGTGTCTTGCAACCCTTTATGTCACTGGGTAAGAACACCGCAAGATTGAACCCAAAGATAAGCACTTCTCCCATAGCAAGATAGATCAATCTAGTAGGCCAAACCAAACCGATAAGTCGAAGAGACTTGCAAAGATAACTCAATCATATAAAATAATTCAGAGAAGATTCAATTATTATCCATAGATAAATCTGATCATAAACCCACAATTCATCGTATCTCGACAAACACACTGCAAAAAGAGATTACATCGAATAGTTCTCCACAAGATAGGGGAAGAACATTGTATTGAGATCCAAAAAGATAGAAGAAGCCATCTAGCTAATAACTATGGACCCATAGGTCTGTAGTAAACTACTCACAACTCATCGGAGAGGCAAGGGTGTTGATGTACAAGCCCTCCGTGGTCGATTCCCCCTCCGGTAGAGTGCCGACGAAGGCTCCAAGATGGGATCTCACGGATACAGAAGTCACGGTGGTGGAAATTGTGTTTCGTCCTGCCCCTGGATATTTTCGGGGTACGTAGGCTTATATAGGAGGAAGAAGTACGTCGGTGGCCGCCCGAGGGGCCCACGAGACAGGGGGCGCACCCTCCTATCTCGTGGGAGCCTCGGCTGCTTCTTGACTTGCACTCCAAGTCCTCTGGATCACGTTCGTTCCAAAAATCACGCTCCCGAAGGTTTCATTCCGTTTCATATTCCTTTTCTTCGAAATACTTAAATAGGCAAAAAACAGCAATACGGGTTGGGCCTTTGGTTAGTAGGTTAGTCCCAAAAATGATATAAAAGTGTAAAATAAAGCCCATAAACATCCAAAAGGGGTAATATAATAGCATGGAACAATCAAAAATTATAGATACGTTGGAGACGTATCAAGCATCCCCAAGCTTAATTCCTACTTGTCCTCGAGTAGGTAAATGATAAAAAAGAAATTTTTGATGTGGAATGCTACCTAGCATAATTCTCAATGTAATTTTCTTTAATATGGCATGAATGTTCAGATCCAAATGATTCAAGATAAAAGCTTATAAAACAAAAAAATAATAATGCTTCAAAGCATACTAACAAATAATCATGTCCTATCAAAATAGCATAGCCAAAGAAAGCTTATCCCTACAAAATCATATAGTTAGGCCATGCTTCATTTTCATTACACAAAATACTCCCATCATGTACAACCCCGATGACGAGCCGAGAAATTGGTTCATACTTTTTAACGCGCTTCAGCTTTTTCAACTCTTACGCAATGCGTGAGCGCAAGCCATGGACATAGCACTATGGTGGTAAATGGTGGTGGTTGTAAGGACAAAAAGTGGGAGAAGATAGTCTCACATCAACTAGGCTTATCAACGGGCTATGGAGATGCCCATCAATAGATATCAATGTGAGTGAGTAGGGATTGCCATGCAACGGATGCACCAGAGCTATAAATATATGAAAGTTCAACAAAAGAAACTAAGTGGGTGTGCATCCAACTTGCTTGCTCATGAAGACCTAGGGCACTTTGATGAAGCCCATCATTGGAATATACAAGCCAAGTTCTATAATGAAAAATTCCCACTAGTATATGAAAGTGACAACATATGAGACTCTCTATCATGAAGATCATGGTGCTATTTTTGAAGCACAAGTGTGGAAAAGGAGATAGTAGCAATTGTCCCTTCTCTCTTTTTCTCTCTTTTTATTTCTCTTTTTTTCGTTTTTTTCTTCTTCCTTTTTTTCTTTTTTTCTTTTTTTTATTTTTTTTATTTTTGGTGGGCTTCTTTGGCCTCTTTTATTTTAATAAAGTCCGAAGTCTCATCCCGACTTGTGGGGGAATCATAGTCTTCATCATCCTTTCCTCACTAGGACAATGCTCTAATAATGAAGATCATCACACTTTTATGGATTTAAAACTCAAGAATTACAACTCAAAGCTAGAACAAGATATGACTCTATGTGAATGCCTCTGGCGGTGTACCGAGATATGCAATGAATCAAGAGCGACATGTATGAAATTATAAAGGTGGCTTTGCCACAAATACGTGTCAACTACATGATCATGCAAAGAGCAATATGACAATGATGAAACGTGTCATAGTAAACTAAACGATGGAAAGTTGCATGGCAATATATCTCGGAATGGCTATGGAAATGCCATAATAGGTAGGTATGGTGGCTGTTTTGAGGAAGGTAAATAATGGGTTCAATACCGGCGAGAGTTGCGCGGTAATAAGAAAAGCTAGCAACGTGGAAGGATGAGTGTGCGTATATCCATGGACTCACATTAGTCATAAAGAACTCATATACTTATTGCAAAAGTCTACTTAGCCCTCGAAGCAAAGTACTACTACTCATGCCCCAAGAGGGATAGATTGGTAGGAAAAAATTCCATCGCTCGTCCCCGACTACCACTCATAAGGAAGACACTCAAAAGAGCACCTCATGCAACAAATTTGTCACACAACTTTTACCATACGTGCATGCTACGGGACTTGCCAACTTCAATAAAAGTATTTCTCAATTTCATAATTATCCACTAGCATGACCCTAACATTACTACCTTTATATCTTAAAACAATTATCAAGCAACAAATTGATCATAGCATCCAATTCAATTTTTATGATAGTTTTTATTATACCCAACTTGGATGCTCATCATTCTATGACCAAATTTGTAACCAAAGCAAATACCATGCTGTTCTAAAAGACTCTCAAAATAATATAAGTGAAGCATGAGAGACTAGCAATTTCTATAAAATCAAGACACCATCGTGCTCTAAAAGATACTAGTTGACCCGTTGCGCCAAATGGCGCAGAGACCCGCTAAAGCCATGTTGTCGATGAAAATAGTTTCATTCTGCAAGAACATATTTGATACTGGTAATAGAAAGCCCGTGTGTTAAACCATACTATATTGAAAATATCTCTATCATGTTGTGAAATCGGAGTTCGGAAAAAAAATTGTATAACCCGTTGTGCCAAAAAAACATATTTGTATAACATGACCCGTTACACCAAATGGCTCCCATTTAAAACCATGTACCTGCTAAAAGTATTTGCATTTTTTCAATAACTGTGTTTGAGCAAATAAATACGGTAAAAACTTAGTAAAAGTTTAATTGATTGTGTGCTTAATCTCACATAAAAGGCAAGATGGCAACAACAGAGTACAATTGTATCATGTGCAACAACAGCCAAAATTAGTTAGCTAATAAATTGTTTGAAGCAAACCAAACATTTCAGAGTAGTTTATCGAACATCTCATTCTCCTAAAAAATGATCCCAAGTGGCCTTCAACGAAAATACAATTGTTTTGATACAACAACGGTAAGAGAAATGAGTAACCATCAAAGAAACAAAACATTTAAATTGGTTTTTCTTAACCATGGAGAATTGCATGTAAACTTTATAGAAGAAGGCCAACATCAAGGAACATCATGCTCTCTGGTCATCAATCCGGGTAATCAACTCCTGACCAACGCCTTCAGCAACAACCACGACAGCATGCCCCTTCTTCTTTATCCTTTCATACAGGAACTCAACCATGTCTCCCTTCCCTTCAACTTGGATATCAATCTCAGGATACAAGCAGCAGTCAACACCTCTGGCTGCTTAGAGTGGCATGAAGAGTAATGTGGCCCGTGCTCCTGCTCATAAGAATGACAAGACCGATGCCATTCATAGCTCTCATAGCCTCCACATGTGTCGCGTTGATCGCCTGCTGAGCAATCTAGAAAGAGCCTACACACCACACTCGATAACGCAGCTCAACATATGAAACTAAGCAAACTAATCTACGAAAAAGCGTCTGCTTGGCTACTTGGCATCCAACCATAAAAAGGTAAACTCACCGGTGAGGAAAAGAACATAGGGCTTCATGGATCATGACCTTGCTGCTCCTCATGCATCATCACCATTGGATAGATTTTTTTCTAAACTACTGTATGACGGATCTGGAAGAAAGCAAGACAAAAATATAACTCAGTAAATGAAGACTGCATTTTCCAGCAAATTGAGGCCTAGTCTAGAAAATAGCCAAGGCTTGAGGCGGCAACTAATATGTACAGAATGAATGGAGCTATCAAAAGTGACCCAAAAAAGGAGAAGGGAAGAAGATTGATAACTGAAAACAAACACTGACATTTGTAATTTTTGAACTCAAATTGAAATAGTAGGCTAGCTCATATTCAAATATTATTAGCTCCACAATACTCCTATATGCAACATCTGACAGTTGGTTTGCCGTATAAGAAGCACCACCAAGGTTACTAACGCCATCATGACTCCAGCTTCAGCAACGCCTAGTTTTTGTAGAGAATAGTATGAGAAACAAATGAGATGTTTGCTTCGCTGAGAATAAAGAACATCATATGAAATGTCCATGGTGAAATGGAGTTGTAACTGGCCATCAATAGATTATCACACAGCACAGGAAGTATGTTACAACATGGAAAAAGGCTAAAAAGCATTGCTAAATAGGTTACTGAAGATATATATTCTAGATTCTTAAACAAGATAATGATGTAAAGTTCTTAAAGACAAAAGCACGGACTGTATGCCAGGAACAGTAACAAATGTAAGGTTTCACAGATATGTTTTTTAATAACAATTCAGGGTTATGATTCATTGTGGTGGACATACTCACATACTTGTGGAAAGTATGATCCAATAAGTCTGTACTAACCTACTGTAGAACAAATATTTCATCAAGGTGTCACCTCCCTGAATTGAAACCCGAAACACTTGTGCAGCATGGCCTTTTACAATGGCTGAAAAATTATTAGAACAAACAGAGTTCAGATGTTACATGTTACAGAAGCCTTTAGCTTCAGGAAGTGTTCTGTTATAGGTATATAAATCCTCACCAGCGAAGGTCGTCGTTTGTTGAACCTAGCAAATGCTTCTTTCTTTCTTTCTGAATTTCAGGTCTGAGCACCAAATCTGATTCTTCAATGTTAAAGAATCTGCAAGCAAATCATCATAGTTTTCAGTTTTCCACAAAAGTGACATGGAATCAATTACATGAAAATTTTGGATATGAAGTAGAGAAGAAAGTGAACACAAAATTTAACCAAATTCTTACCAATGGTGCTCAGGAACCAACATGACCACTGAGAGAGAATGCAGAGACACAACAAGTCGAGAACGCACTGATCCTGGCAAGTAAAAGAACCCCTTAAATGCTTGTCAACTCAAAGCCATGGGAAGATGCAATTTCGCATTGATCATCACCATAGGGCTCAAATGTACAATGGCACAACATACGTACATAAGCAACTCTAGCCTACAGGGAACCTCCAGATCCTTTACTTAAAATGGCAAAACATATGTATATAAGCACATTTAGCCTACGGATCCTATACTTCTCTGGAGATGTGACATCTAACACGATAATTATTTAGACAAGAATGGTTGTTCCTGGCCTAACTTCTCTCGCCTCTCCCTTCCTGCCAGCGTGTGGCAAGGTTCACGAATTAGGTCTCCATTGCTTGATCACCTTCTGCAGGCCCTCTCATATATCAAACTGAAAGTTGTAAAAGACACACCGAAAAAAACGGTATCCTAATTTGGGAACTTGAATCTGGAATAGGAGAAACCAAGGAAGGAATCGTCCTACCAGAGATTCATCATCGACGGAAACAAGCGTACACATCCTGCTCACACGTATACACGAAATATAAGCAGCACGAGAACGAACAACACACAACGCCCGACCATATCCGGAACATTTAAACGATCAGCACGACATACAGATATTTAGAAGATCACCAAGGCAGACAGCAAGACACATAAGATACTGAAAGTAAAACACACACACATGTAGTAGAAAGAAAAGAAGAAAACCTTGATGAGTCAAACAACGCGACGACAGAAAAGATCATACAACCTGCGAAATACAAAAGAAAGGTCAGAGCACAATGACACACAGGCATGCAATGAACACTCGCCGGTCACAGAAGCAACAGAACGGCCTATTTACCCGAGGCAGCAAGCAGAAGCACGTTGGGTAAGCAGCATGACGGACGAGAAGAAGAAGCGCCAGTGACAGGAGAAGTAGTCTGAACCATAGAACAAGCGTCAGCACACACGCGTTTCATCAAACATTCTATAGGCAAGCATAAGAGGAGTGGACTAACATCAATGAGAAGGAGAGACGGACACAAGGCTCGCCGCAAGCGACAACAAGAAACCGTACCAAACTGCGAATGAACGAAACGAAGGCAAACATACGAAATTAGCCCGACGAATCCAAAGTAGCAGCGAAGAACATGTGAACCAGAGAAGGACGAACCTCAACCAGCGGCAACCATCGAGCAGAGGAGGCCCACCGCAACAGAGCATGGGGCTGCCGCATCTCGGCCACCATGCGACACGACGAGGCAAAATATCCGAGTCCATCTCTCCTTTCTCGTCACAGTTTTTCAATCATCTTCTAGATGACTAAAACGATTAGCACATCAACCAAGAAAATAAGAGGAACAAGAAGGATGAATATCACCTCAACAAGAGACGAGATAGATCGATTGTGCTTCTGTACTCGGTTGCCAATGGCGTGGTCGGAGGGCGATTCTTCTCATCTTCCATCCGTTCTCCTCCCGGCCGGCGGTGGCGGCCCGGAGTTCCTTGTCGACCGCGTGCACGGTGCGACACAGCTCGTCATCACGGGAGGTGGCGGGGCCGAGGCCAGTGGCGGCCTCCTGGATGAGGCCCTCGGCTCGGTCGCAGGACTCGCTGAAGGCGTCGAGGCAGCGGTGGAGGTCTGTGAGCGCCACTGTGCACCTGGGCTTGCGGAGGGCGGCGGCCGCTGCGGCGGCCGCGGCGTCGACCAGCGCGTCGTAGGCGCCAGTCCATCTCTCTCTCCAACTGCCGCGGCATCGATGGAGGTGGGGCACGCACGATGCATCGGCCCCCACAAGCACATGCATCAGGCAGCAGTCCATCCTCTCTCTCCAAAGTCCAAATGCAGAGAAGACGCAACACCACGCACAGAAAAGGTGTACACGTGCACTAGACACGGGAGTAGAAGCCGACGAGCGGGACCAGAGCAGGAGCGGCCCACCTGTCATCGCGCTAGTATAAACGCGTGCGCACAATCCAGGTGCACATGTGTCGACCCACCCCCTCTCTAGCTGATGTAGGACGCAGTAACTCCCATGACGCACGACGCGGGAAGCGCGTGAGAAGCGCCATGCCAGGAGCGGTTGACTGAGGAAATCAGAAAATACCCAATACACGAGACGTGCCTAGCCATGTCAGCTGATGAGCGCGACAGGGAGGAGCACTGGCCCACTCGTCATTAGAACAACACAAGTGCGGGCGCAAAAGCCAGTTGCACATGCGCCGGCTAACCCTTTGCGGCTTCCCCAGGACCCAAAGCGCGTCCACCCGGTGCGGCAGGTTTGGCTACCCCACGCACCCAACAAACTGGCACCCAGCCAATCCAATCCATCGCGAGCCCACAGGTCATGCACCGCCCATGATCTACCACCCGGTCAAAAGGCACAAGTTAATTTGCAGCAAACATCCAATGGACAGGAACGAGAAAAAGACCATGTTGACCCAAATCGAACGGCTAGCGAAGGATGAATCCGGGGGAGCGCCCTGGGAGCGAGTTGGCTAGCCTCTTTTTGGTTTTAAATAAGTGAAGCACTAGAGCATAAACTATCAAGCTCAAAAGATATAAGTGAAGCACATAGAGTATTCTAGCAAATTCTAATCAAATAGGCTTCTCCAAAAAGGTGTGTACAGCAAGGATGATTGTGGTAAACTAAAAAGCAAAGACTAATATAATACACGACGCTCCAAGCAAAACACATATCATGTGGCGAATAAAAATATAGCTCCAAGTAAAGTTACCAATGAACGAAGACGAAAGAGGGGATGCCTTCCCGGGGCATCCCCAAGCTTAGGCTTTTAGCTATCCTTGAATATCTTGGGGTGCCTTGGGCATCCCCAAGCTTAGGCTCTTGCCACCCTTTATTCCATAGTACATAAAAGCTTTACCCAAACTTGAAAACTTCACAACAGAAAACTCAACAGGAAATCTTATAAGCTCCGTTAGTGAAAGAAAACAAAACCACCACATAAGGTACTGTAATGAACTCATTCTTTATTTATTTTGGTGTTAAACCTACTGTAATCCAACTTCTCTATGGTTTATAAACTATTTTACTAGCCATAGTGTAACGCCCAGGATCCGATGCGCCAGGTGTCCGCCAGTTATTCGCCGTCGTTGCCATGTCATTTGCTTGTGTGTTGCATTTTATCATGTCATCATGTGCATGTCATTTTGCATACGTGTTCGTCTCATGCGTCCGAGCATTTTCCCCGTTGTCCGTTTTGCAATTCGGCACTCCTATGCTCTCCAGCGTTCTCCTTTTCTCTCTTGTTGTGAGTGGGTGTTGAAGTTTCTCGGAATGGACCGAGGCTTGTCAAGTGGCCTTGGTATAGCGCCGGTAGACCGCCTGTCAAGTTTCGTGCCATTTGGAGGTCGTTTGATACTCCAACGGTTAACCACGTAGCCCGATACCCCTCTTTCTCTTTGCAGCCCAACACCCCTTCAAAGTGGCCCAAAACCCATCTAACTCCCCTCCATGATCTTGGTCGTTCGATCACGATCGTGTGGGTGAAAACCGCTCCTCATTTGGACTCTCCTAGCTCCCTCTACCTATAAATATGTGCATCTCCCCCGAAATCCCGGTCTAACCCTAGCCATCTTCATCCTCGCGCCGCCGGACACGTCCGCCCGAGCCGGACATGTCCGCCGGACACCTCACCCGCGCCTCCCTCTCTCTCTCCTCCCACCCGCGCGGCCCGCGGGACCCGGAATGGGCCCGCGCGAGCCCACGCCGCCGCCGCCGTCCGCCCAACTCGGCCCGCAACAGCCCCGCCGTCCATCGGGTGCCTCGCCGCCGCCACCTCCGCCGTAGCCCGCGTCGGCGCTCGCGGTCGTCCGGCGCCGGCCACCCGGCGCCGCCCCTGCGCCTCCCTGCCGTCTCCGCGGAGCTCCCCAGCCGGCGCCTGAAGGAGCCACCCCGGCCGCCCTGACCGGCGCCGCGGCCCCGCTGCCCGGCCTGCTCCCCGCCGCCCGGAGTTCGCGCCGGCGCCGCCGGCCTCCTCCTCCGCCGGAGCGCCCGGTCCGGCCGCTCCTCCGCCGGATCCGGCCTCCCCGGCCCCGATCCGCGCCGCCCGCGTCGTCCTGTCGTCGTCCCCGCCATCTCCGGCCATCTCCCTCTTCTCCGGCGAGATTCCAGCGAAATCCTCGCCGCGGTTGACTTTTCCCCGAGGTCCAAATCTCTCTAAGTCCCCGAATATTTTTGCATATTATCATGCCATGTTCATCGCATCATATCTCCGTATCCGTAGCTCCGTTTCGTGCATGTAATATATCAAATTGTTCGGCTCAACGAGAACTTCATTTCATTCCATTGCATCATATTCATTTGAGCTCATCTAGATGCCCGAGTCATCGTTGCAAGAGTGCTTCATGAGGTTAATCTGCTGAAACTGTTATAACGAGCTCTTTTGTCATTTTTGCCATGATTGATGTGTGCATCCTATGAGGTTGATGTCTACATGTGTTTTGAACTATGCCATCTCTTCTTTACAGTGGTGTATGCCATCTATTGTTTTGATCAATGTGGTGACTAGCACAAGCATGCAAACTAGGCATCATGATGTTGCTGATTTTAGTCCCTGTTTTGATGCCATGTAAACTTGTTGCTACAGAGAGATCCATGCATATTTTGAGATACTTCAGTAAGGGTGTTTTGAACACATGGTTGTTCTCTATCCATTCATGCCCTTGTTTGCAATTATGGAGTAGTCTAGCATGTCATTTTCGTGCTCTACTTTTGCTTCAAAATGTTTCCTGGCAGATTGTTTACATGTTATTCAATTTTGCCAAGGTTGTTGTAGTTGATCCTTGCATGCTATGAACTTGTTCTTGCCTTGGATTGTTTCATAAACATGTCTTCTTGATGATGCTATGCTTATCTTGTCATGCAATGACTTGTGGTGAGTGTATCGAGCTTGTTAAGTAGTGTACTTGTTGCTGTTTTACTAGGCTGAATCTGTTATTTCGTGATGCTATGTAAACCTGCTTCTACAAATCATTCTATGCATAATCAGGAGATGGTCACTAAATATGTTTTATTCTACATGTCATGCTCTATCAATCCATGCCCCTGGTTGCAATTATAGCCTGTTGTAGCTTGCCGTTTCCTTGCTCCAAAGTTGCTTGATAATGTTGCTGTCAGCCTGTTAACATTAAGTTCAGTTGTTGCCATGATTGTTGTTAGTCTTTCATGCACCCTATGAACTTGCTATTGCCATGCATAGCTACACAAACATGTGTTCTTACTGTTGGTTGCCTTGCAATGCCATGTATTGCTCTGTGGTGAGTGTAACAAGCTCACCAACATGCCTTCATAATTCTGTTTCTGCCATGTTTGAATCTGTATTATAACTTGCTATGTTTACATGGGTGCCATCATATTTTCTGATCCTTTTTGGCTTATGGTCAGTAAAGGACTTTTGATCTATGCAATTAGTAGATTCATGCCATGACTTTGTTTGCCATGATAAGTTCCTGTAACATGTTGTTTGATAGCTCTAAACATTGCAACCCGATGTTATTTTCTGCAAAGTCTAAATTGTTATTGTTTGCGATCTTACCATGTGTGTTTGAGCATGTTCTAGTGATTTCTGGAGATAGCTCGGTGTTCATGTCTTGTTATGCTTTACGTGTACATCATGCCCATGTCTTTTGTTTTCTTGTTGAGGTCTTGTAGCATGTTGTTTTGATGCTTGCAATATGCCTAGTTGCTGTTTTGGACAGCTTGTCCTTTAAACTTGTATAGAGTGCATGTGTTGAACCGTTGCTCCGTTTTGAGTGTGCTCTATATGAAACTTGCTTGATTTTGCATGTAGTTTCATATTATCATGTTGCATCCTTGTTTTGAGGTGTTTGCTTGATGTTTGGGTGCATTTTGCATCAATGCCATGTTTAACTTGTGTTGCTCATATCTTCTAGGCCGTAGCTCCGAACTAAATGAACTTTATATGTAACTTGACTAGAATCTCGTGTAGATCATCCTTGTGCATCTTAACTTGCTGTTTAACAACTTGAACATAAGGTTTATTCAGATCTGGACCAACTTCGAAATTTGCATATGAGGACTTACACATAAGGTTCATTTAAACTTGCTTTGTTGTGTTGCTCTTGTTTGCATCATCTCTTGCCATGAGTAGCTTCATTAGCCTTGTCATGCATCATGCTTGTTGTGCATCATGTCGTGTTCATGTGTGGTGTGTTTACTATGTTGCTTCTTTTCGATAGTTTTTGTTTCGTTGTGATCGTGAGGATTCGTTCGTCTACGCTTGGTTCGTCTTCGTGGCTTCATCTTCCTCATGGACTCATTCTTCTTCCTTGCGGGATTTCAGGCAAGATGACCGCTACCCTGACCTCACTACTATCATTGCTATGCTAGTTGTTTCGTTCTATCGCTATACTGCGTCTCCTATCACCTGTTCTTCAAGCCTCCCATATTGCCATGAACCTCTAACCTTTGACACATTTCCTATGCAAACCATTGCTTGGCTATGTTACCGCTTTTGCTCAGCCCCTCTTATAGTGTTGCTAGTTGCAGGTGAAGTTGAAGATTTCTCCATGGTGGACAGGATTTTGGTTGGGATATCACAATATCTCTTATATTATTAATGCATCTATATACTTGGTAAAGGGTGGAAGACTCGGCCTTTTGCCTGGTGTTTTGTTCCACTCTTGCCGCCCTAGTTTCCGTCATACCGGTGTTATGTTCCCGGATTTTGCGTTCCTTACGCGGTCGGGTGATTTATGGGACCCCCTTGACAGTTCGCTTTGAATAAAACTCCTCCAGCAAGGCCCAACCTTGGTTTTACATTTGCCTCACCTAGCCCTTTTTCCCTTGGGAGTCGCGCTCTCGAGGGTCATGTTTATTTTATCCCCCCCGGGCCAGTGCTCGGCGTGAGTGTTGGTCCAACCTGTCAGCCGCCGGTGGCCACCAGGGGCAACTCTGGGTTGGCCTACCGGAAGTTTGGACAATCCGGTGTGCCCTGAGAACGAGATATGTGCAGCTCCTATCAGGATTTGTGGGCACATTTGGGCGGCTTTGCTGGTCTTGTTTTACCATTGTCGAAATGTCTTGTAAACCGGGATTCCGAGTCTGATCCTTCGTTGATCGCGAGAGCTTATCATGGGCTAAGTTGGGACACCCCTGCAGGGTATAATCTTTCGAAAGTCGTGCCTGCGGTTATAGGCAGATGGGAATTTGTTAATGTCCGGTTGTAGATAACTTGACACCAGATCCGAATTAAAATGCATCAACCGCGTGTGTAGCCGTGATGGTCTCTTTTCGGCGGAGTCCGGGAAGTGAACACGGTTTCTGGGTTATGTTTGACATAAGTAGGAGTTCAGGATCACTTCTTGATCATTTCTAGCTTCACGACCGTTCCATTGTCTCTCTTCTCGCTCTTATTTGCGTATGTTAGCCACCATATATGCTTTGTCGCTGTTGCAGCCTCACCACTTTGCCCCTTCCTTTCCCTTTAAGCTTTGCTAGTCTCGATACCCATGGTAATGGGATTGCTGAGTCCTCGTGGCTCACAGATTACTACAACAACAGTTGAAGGTACAGGTTATGCGATGATCATGACGCAAGAGTGATGCTTGCTTGCGTTGAGTTCTTCTTCTGCTTCTTCGATCAGGGGATAGGTTCCAGGTCGGCAGCCTGGGCTAGCAGGGTGGATGTCGTTTGAGTTTCTGTTTGTGTTTCATCCGTAGTCGGGTGATGCTCTTATGTATTGTGATGTTGTATTCGTGTGGCATTGTATGCCTCTTGTATGTATCCCCATCTATTATGTAATGTTGATGTAATCATATCCACCTTGCAAAGGCGTTTCAATATGCGGGTCTATCCTTGGTGGAACCTTCGAGTTCCTTTTGGATAGGGTCGCATATTGGGCGTGATAAGTTGGTATTAGAGCCTCGACCGACCCTAGGAGCCCCCTTGATTGATCGTGTAGTTTGGCCGTTGTTGAGTCTAGAAGAAAACTGTTTTCGGAGTCTAGTTATATCGGAGAGTAGGAATTCTTTTTACTCCTTAGCCCCTTCGTCACCCTGGTCAGGAATCTTGACGTAGGTGTTTTGAATTACTTCTCTTCCCCTTCAAATTTTTCTTTAGGATCACACAATTGGTTTTCCGATCGTTGGTTCTCTTCTCTTTTCATCCGGTGCATTTCTCGTCAAGTCGACTCGAGCCTCTTCATCTTTGAGTTCAATCCTCAGTTGTCTTATTTTCCCACCCGCCCTCCCTTTTCTTCTTTAATCCGGAGTCCGTAATCGAGTATCCATCCTACTCGTGCGAAGTCTTTGCTTTATTTCCTCAATGATTTCAACCGATGTTTTCTCTTCAAGATATTCGTTGGTTCTCCCTTCCAAGTTACCTTTGTTTTCCCGCCCTCCCACCCTTTTCTTCCCGGAGCCTGAGTCTGTATTGAGCATCAATTTCATTCGTGTGGAGCTCTTCAGTCTTCCCTCAATTATTTCAACCGGTGACTTCTCATCCCGGTGGACATTCTTCATCTCTTTTCCAGTGGACCCAATAAAAGTTTTGAGGTTGATCATATTCTTTTATTTGGATCAAGTGTTCTCCTTGTTCGTTCGCCTCTCGCCGGTTTATCCTTCCGGAGTGCTCAAGACATCTCAGGAGATTCGTCTGTGTTCCAATTAAATTCGAGGTTGTCACCTCATTTAAATATTTCTATTGTTCCGGTGCATCATCTATCTGTTCAATATCCCTTTTCAATGGTGTTATCTCTTCAGTGGGCCCTAACCCACAGGTTTTTCCCAGGATCTTACCTGACTCTTCTATTTTCCCGGAGCTATTCTCAATTCTTTTCAAAGTGTGACGTAAGAATGGATTCCATCAGTCACATGCCTTCTTCGAGATCGATTTCAAATCATTTCATTGTTGGCTCAACCTCTCTGCTTTTCATTCTCCCGGAGTACCTCAATAATTTGGGTGGTGTTTCTCATCGTCATTTGAAGACCGAAGAAGAGTTTTCCTCTAAGTCTTGTCCGTTCTCTCGAAGATTCGTGGTTCTAGCCTCGTGTTACCATCTCGAATCATTTCAGTTTGTCAGATACTCTTTCTTAACCATCTGGAGTTTGTCAGAAGTTGTCTTTCCGTTTCTTTTCACCGGAGGCCGTCGTTCCAGAAGAATTCTTCGCCCTCATCATTCCAGCTATCGTCCTCTAATTATCCCGGTGCTTTGTTCAAGTGTTCTTAATCAGCTCGTGATCTCTTTGTTCTTTTGCATCTAAATCCCCTCAAGCAGATATGTTCTTCTAATTCTTCCGGTGATTCATTCTCTTCTTTAGTCATTTTTTGAATTCTTACGGTGGTTCTTTCAGATTCCTTTTTCCTTGATTATCATTTTAATCCATTCATTCTTTCGAATCCTACCGGTGGCTCAGGAAGACTTTCTCAAGTTTTGTGCTATCCCTTCTCAATCCTTTTCAAGAAGAATAAGTAGTGTGAAAAATCCATTGCTTGTCATCAATTTAATTTGATGAAGGATAAGCATACAATAAATCTTATTCTTATTTCCTCAAAGTGAGTAATCCTTTCCTTCGGAGTTTGTTCTTGATGAATAAATTCTAGTTCCAAGTGTTTTCATCTTTTCTTTTCCGGAGTTCAATTTCCTCGGCCATCTCGTCGGAACCCCCATCGGAGTCATCGCAAGGCTTTAATCTTATTCTTTCATCCTTCAATTTTATCTCGTCATTCTTTTGTCACCGGAGTTCATCATGGTGGTTCTTCATGATTTAATTCATTCGTCAAGAGTTCATCAACATTTTGCTGGTGGAGTTCAAGTATCTTTTCTTCTCGCGTCCTGAAGCGCAAGTAATTCTTCATTTTCTTTTGAAGTGGAGTTTTGCATTTCTTCGTTCTTCTCAGCTATCCAATCATTTCTGTTTGCGGCTGGTTATCACCTCATAATTTCTGAGATGTTATCCATAAGCCCACGACAAGCTTATTCTTTTCGTTGTTGAATTTTCTCAACAACTCCATTCGGTCTTTTCTTCTAAGGTTGCCTTCTATTTCATTCGTGGCACAAGTTGTCATTTTCTTCTCCGTTCTTTTCATTCAACTCTTTTAATTCTTTCCGGAGGTTTTGTGTCATGTCTCCATCAAGTATCATTCCATCCTCTCAAGTTCATGTTCTATTCCTTCCATTTTAGCTGGAGTGCTGCCTAAATCCTTTCAGTCTTATTCGTTTCTTATCTCGTTCTAACCGGAGTGGTTTCATAGTCTATCTGATTCCGTGAGCTTTCGATTCTCGTCATTCTCGTCCTTCCTCTCGTATTCTCGAGTGCTCTCGATTCTTTGCTTCTTCTTGAGTTCTTGTTTCACCTCATCCCTTTTCCCTTCCGTCTCGGTCCTAAGATCTCGGGACGAGGTGTCTTGTTAGTGGAGGAGTGTTGTAACGCCCCGGATCCGATGCGCCAGGTGTCCGCCAGTTATTCGCCATCGTTGCCATGTCATTTTCTTGCGTGTTGCATTTTATCATGTCATCATGTGCATTTCATTTTGCATACGTGTTCGTCTCATGCGTCTGAGCATTTTCCCCGTTGTCCGTTTTGCAATCCGGCACTCCTACGCTCTCCGGCGTTCTCCTTTTCTCTCCTGTTGTGAGTGGATGTTGAACTTTCTCGGAATGGCCCGAGGCTTGTCAAGTGGCCTTGGTATAGCGCCGGTAGACCCCCTGTCAAGATTCGTGCCATTTGGAGGTCGTTTGATACTCCAACGGTTAACGGTGTAGCCCGATACCCCTCTTTCTCTTTGCAGCCCAACACCCCTTCAAAGTGGCCCAAAACCCATCTAACTCCCCTCCATGCTCTCGGTCGTTCGATCACGATCGTGTGGGCCAAAACCGCTCCTCATTTGGACTCTCCTAGCTCCCTCTACCTATAAATATGTGCATCTCCCTCGAAATCCTGGTCTAACCCTGGCCATCTTCATCCTCGCGCCGCCGGACACGTCCACCCGAGCCGGACATGTCCGCCGGACACCTCACCCGCGCCTTCCTCTCTCTCTCCTCCCACCCGCGCGGCCCGCGGGACCCGGAACGGGCCCGCGCGAGCCCGTGCCGCCGCCGCCGTCCGCCCACCTCGGCCGCAGCAGCCCCGCCGTCCGCCGGGCGCCTCGCCGCCTCCGCCGCGGCCCACGTTGGCGCTCGCCGCCGTCCGGCGCCGGCCACCCGGTGCCGCCCCCGCGCCTCCCTGCCGTCGCCGCGGAGCTCCCCAGCCGGCGCCCGAAGGAGCCACCCCGGCCGCCCTGACCGGCGCCGCGGCCCCGCTGCCCGGCCTGCTCCCCGCCGCCCAGAGTTCGCGCCGGCGCCGCCGGCCTCCTCCTCCGCCGGAGCGCCCATTCCGGCCGCTCCTCCGCCGGATCCGGCCTCCCCGGCCCCGATCCGCGCCGCCAGCGTCATCCTGTCGTCGTCCCCGCCATCTCCGGCCATCTCCCTCTTCTCCGGCGAGATTCAAGCGAAATCCTCGCCGTGGTTGACTTTTCCCCCGAGGTCCAAATCTCTCTAAGTCCCCGAATATTTTTGCATATTATCATGCCATGTTCATCGCATCATATCTCCGCATCTGTAGCTCCGTTTCGTGCGTGTAATATATCAAATTGTTCATCTTAATGAGCACTTCATTTCATTCCATTGCATCATATTCATTTGAGCTCATCTAGATGCCCGAATCATCGTTGCAAGAGTGCTTCATGAGGTTAATCTGCTGAAACTGTTATAACGAGCTCTTTTGTCATTTTTGTCATGATTGATGTGTGCATCCTATGAGGTTGATGTCTACATATGTTTTGAACTATGCCATGTCTTCTTTACAGTGGTGTATGCCATGTATTGTTTTGATCAATGTGGTGACTAGCACAAGCATGCAAACTAGGCATCATGGTGTTGCTGATTTTAGTCCCTGTTCTGCTGTTATTTTGATGCCATGTAAACTTCTTGCTATAGAGAGATCCATGCATATTTTGAGATACTTCAGTAAGGGTGTTTTGAACACATGGTTGTTCTCTATCCATTCATGCCCTTGTTTGCAATTATGGAGTAGTCTAGCATGTCATTTTCGTGCTCTACTTTTGCTTCAAAATGTTTCCTGCCAGATTGTTTAAATGTTATTCAATTTTGCCAAGGTTGTTGTAGTTGATCCTTGCATGCTATGAACTTGTTCTTGCCTTGGATTGTTTCATAAACATGTCTTCTTGATGATGCTATGCTTATCTTGTCATGCAATGACTTGTGGTGAGTGTATCGAGCTTGTTAAGTAGTGTACTTGTTGTTGTTGTTTTACTAGGCTGAATCTGTTATTTCGTGATGCTATGTAAACCTACTTCTACAAATCATTCTATGCATAATCTGGAGATGGTCACTAAATATGTTTTGTTCTACATGTCATGCTCTATCAATCCATGCCTCTGTTTCTGCCATGTTTGAATCTGTATTATAACTTGCTATATTTACATGGGTGCCATCATATTTTCTGGTCCTTTTTGGCTTATGGTCAGTAAAGGACTTTTGATCTATGCAATTAGTAGATTCATTCCATGCCTTTGTTTGCCATGATAAGTTCCTGTAACATGTTGTTTGATAGCTCTAAACATTGCAACCCGATGTTATTTTCTGCAAAGTCTGAATTGTTATTGTTTACGATCTTACCATGTGTGTTTGAGCATGTTCTAGTGATTTCTGGACATAGCTCAGTGTTCATGTTTTGTTATGCTTTACGTGTACATCATGCCCATGTATTTTGTTTTCTTGTTGAGGTCCTGTAGCATGTTGTTTTGATGCTTGCAATATGCCTAGTTGTTGTTTTGGACAGCTTGTCCTTTAAACTTGTATAGAGTGCATGTGTTGAACCGTTGCTCCGTTTTGAGTGTGCTCTATATGAAACTTGCTTGATTTTGCATGTATTTTCATATTATCATGTTGCATCCTTGTTTTGAGGTGTTTGCTTGATGTTTGGGTGCATTTTGCATCAATGCCATGTTTAACTTGTGTTGCTCATATCTTCTAGGCCGTAGCTCCGAACTAAATGAACTTTATATGTAACTTGACTAGAATCTCGTGTAGATCATCCTTGTGCATCTTAACTTGCTGTTTAACAACTTGAACATAAGGTTTATTCAGATCTGGACCAACTTCGAAATTTGCATATGAGACTTGCACATAAGGTTCATTTAAACTTGCTTTGTTGTGTTGCTCTTGTTTGCATCATCTCTTGCCATGAGTAGCTTCATGTAGCCTTGTCATGCATCATGCTTGTTGTGCATCATGTCGTGTTCATGTGTGGTGTGTTTACTATGTTGTGTGCTTCTTTTCGATAGTTCCTGTTTCGTTGCGATCGTGAGGATTCGTTCGTCTACGCTTGGTTCGTCTTCGTGGCTTCATCTTCCTCATGGACTCGTTCTTCTTCCTTGCGGGATTTCAGGCAAGATGACCGCTACCCTGACCTCACTACTATCATTGCTATGCTAGTTGTTTCGTTCTATCGCTATACTGTGTTTCCTATCACCTGTTCTTCAAGCCTCCCATATTGCCATGAACCTCTAACCTTTGACACATTTCCTATGCAAACCATTGCTTGGCTATGTTACCGCTTTTGCTCAGCCCCTCTTATAGCGTTGCTAGTTGCAGGTGAAGTTGAAGATTTCTCCATGGTGGACAGGATTTTGGTTGGGATATCACAATATCTCTTATATTATTAATGCATCTATATACTTGGTAAAGGGTGGAAGACTCGGCCTTTTGCCTGGTGTTTTGTTCCACTCTTGCCGCCCTAGTTTCCGTCATACCGGTGTTATGTTCCCGGATTTTGCGTTCCTTACGCGGTCGGGTGATTTATGGGACCCCCTTGACAGTTCGCTTTGAATAAAACTCCTCCAGCAAGGCCCAACCTTGGTTTTACATTTGCCTCACCTAGCCCTTTTCCCTTGGGAGTCGCGCTCTCGAGGGTCATGTTTATTTTATCCCCCCCCCCGGGCCAGTGCTCGTCGTGAGTGTTGGCCAACCTGTCAGCCGCCGGTGGCCACCAGGGGCAACTCTGGGCTGGCCTACCGGAAGTTTGGACAATCCGGTGTGCCCTGAGAACGAGATATGTGCAGCTCCTATCAGGATTTGTCGGCACATTCGGGGGCTTTGCTGGTCTTGTTTTACCATTGTCGAAATGTCTTGTAAATCAGGATTCTGAGTCTGATCGGGTCTTCCTGGGAGAAGGTATATCCTTCGTTGATCGCGAGAGCTTATCATGGGCTAAGTTGGGACACCCCTGCAAGGTATAATCTTTCGAAAGCCGTGCCTGCGGTTATAGGCAGATGGGAATTTGTTAATGTCCGGTTGTAGATAACTTGACACCAGATCCGAATTAAAACGCATCAACCGCGTGTGTAGTCGTGATGGTCTCTTTTCGGCGGAGTCCGGGAAGTGAACACGGTTTCTGGGTTATGTTTGACGTATGTAGGAGTTCAGGATCACTTCTTGATCATTGCTAGCTTCACGACCGTTCCATTGTCTCTCTTCTCGCTCTTAGTTGCGTATGTTAGCCACCATATATGCTTAGTCGCTGCTGCAGCCTCACCACTTTGCCCCTTCCTTTCCCTTTAAGCTTTGCTAGTCTTGATACCCATGGTAATGGGATTGCTGAGTCCTCGTGGCTCACAGATTACTACAACAACAGTTGAAGGTACAGGTTATGCGATGATCATGACGTGAGAGCGATGCTTGCTTGCGTTGAGTTCTTCTTCTGCTTCTTCGATCAGGGGATAGGTTCCAGGTCGGCAGCCTGGGCTAGCAGGGTGGATGTCGTTTGAGTTTCTGTTTGTGTTTCATCCGTAGTCGGATGATGCTCTTATGTATTGTGATGTTGTATTCGTGTGGCATTGTATGCCTCTTGTATGTATCCCCATCTATTATGTAATGTTGATGTAATGATATCCACCTTGCAAAAGCGTTTCAATATGCGGGTCTATCCTTGGTGGGACCTTCGAGTTCCTTTTGGATAGGGTCGCATATTGGGCGTGATACATAGATGCATCAAAATAAGCAAACAGCACACGAAAAATAGAATCTGTCAAAAACAGAACAGTCTGTAGCAATCTGTAACTAACGCAAACTTCTGAAACTCTAAATATCCTACCAAAATAGGACGTACTGGAAAATTTATTTATTGATCAGTAGCAAAAAGAATCAGTGCAAAATCTCGTTTATGTGATTTATTGAATTTTTTCTCGTGAGCGCAAAGTTTCTGTTTTTCAGCAGAATCAAATCAACTATCATCATAGTTTATCCTATAGGTTCTACTTGGCACAAACACTAATTAAAAGCTAAGAACACATCTAAACATAAAGTAGAAGCAAAATTTAACACTAAACATGAACAAAAACAAAAAAAACAAAGAAAATTGGGTTGCCTCCCAACTAGCGCTATCGTTTAATACCCCTAGCTAGGCATAAAAGCGAAGATAGATCTAAGTAGTGCCATCTTTGGCACTTGGCTCATAAGTAGCCCGCATGATAGATTCATAAGGTAATTTGACTTTATTTCTTGTAAAGTTCTCCATGCCTTTCTTTAATGGAAATTGGAATCTAATATTCCCTTCCTTCATATCAATAATCGCACCAATCGTTCTAAGGAAAGGTATACCAAGAATAATAGGGCAAGAAAGATTGCAATCTATATCAAGAACGATAAAATCAACGGGCACCAAATTTCTATTTGCACAATAAGAGCATCATTGATCCTTCCCATTGGATTTTTAATGGTGGAATCCGCAAGGTGCAAATTTAACGAGCAATCATCAAGATCATGGAAACCTAGAATATCACATAAAGTTTTCTGAATCGTGGAAACACTAGCACCCAAATCACACAAAGAAAAACACTCATAATCTTTAATTTTAATCTTTATAGTAGGTCCCCACTCATCATTAAGTTTTCTAGGTATAGAAACTTCCAAATTAAGTTTTTCATCAAAAGATTGCATCAAGGCATCAACAATATGTTTGGTAAAAGCTTTGTTTTGACTATAAACATGTGGAGAATTAACAACGGATTGCAACAAGGAAATACAACCTTCTAAAGAACAATTATCATAATCAAATTCCTTGAAATCCGAGATAGTGGGTTCAATGCTATTTAAAGTTGTGACTTCTCCAATCTTACTTTTACCAAAATTAGCATCAAGATCTAAAAACTTTGAATTATTAGGACGCCTTCTAGGCAAAGTTGATTCATCATCAGTCCCATAATCATCAAAATTCATATTGCAAAACATAGATCTAATAGGGGACACATCAATAACTTTGAGATCTTCATCATTATTTTCATGGAAACTAGAGGAATACGCTTTTATAAAGCTATCTTTCTTAGCACGCAATCTAGCGGTTCTTTCCTTGCACTCATCAATGGAAATTCTCATTGCTTTGAGAGACTCATTAATATCATGCTTAGTAGAAGAAGATCTAAGTTTAAGAGAATCAACATCAAGCGAAAGTCTATCAACGTTCCTAGCCAAATCATCAACTTTGAGCAATTTTTCTTCAAGCAAAGCATTAAAATTCTTTTGAGAAATTATAAAATCTTTCACACTATTCTAAAAATCAGAGGGCATCTTATTGAAATTACCATAAGAATTATTGTAGGAATTTCCATAATTATTAGAGGAATTACAAGGGAATGGTCTAGCATTAAAGTTTCCTCTATAAGCATTGTTTCCAAAACTATTCCTACCAACTAAATTCACATCCATAGATTCATTATTATTCTCAATCAAGGAAGACAAAGGCATATCATTGGGATCAAGAAGAGTATTTTTAGTAGCAAAAAATTTCATAAGTTCATCCATCTTTCCACTCAAAACATTGATTTCTTCTATAGCATGCACTTTTTTACTAGAAGATCTTTCGGTATGCCATTGAGAATAATTAGCCATAATATTATCAAGAAGTTTTGTAGCATCTCCTAAAGTGATTTCCATAAACGTGCCTCCGGCGGCCGAATCTAAGAGATTTCTCGAAGCAAAGTTCAAACCGACATAAAATTTTTGTATGATCATCCATAAATTCAAACCATGAGTAGGGCAATTGTGAAGCATCAATTTTACTCTTTCCCAAGATTGGGCAACATGCTCATGATCAAGTTGTTTAAAATTCATAATATCGTTCCTAAGAGTGATGATCTTAGCAGGAGGAAAATACTTAGAGATAAAAGCATCTTTGCACTTGTTCCAAGAATCAATACTATTTTTAGGCAAAGACGAAAACCAAACTTTAGCACGATCTCTAAGTGAGAACGGAAATAACTTCAATTTGACAATATTGTTATCCATATCTTTCTTCTTTTGCATATCACACAGATCAACAAAATTGTTTAGATGAGTAGCGGCATCTTCACTAGGAAGGCCGGCGAATTGATCTTTCATAACAAGATTCAGCAAAACAGCATTGATTTCACAAGACTCAACATCATTAAGAGGAGCAATTGGAGTACTAAGGAAATCATTATTATTGGTGTTCGAGAAATCACACAATTTGGTATTATCTTGTGCCATGGCAACAAGTAATCCAACACACAAGCAAATAGAAAAAGGCAAGCGGGAAAGGGAGGAGGAGATTGGGAAAGAGAGGGCGAATAAAACGGCAAGGGTGAAGTGGGGGAGAGGAAAACGAGAGGCAAATGGCAAATAAAGTAAATGCGAGGGAGATGAGTTTGTGATGGGTACTTGGTATGTCTCGACTTGAGCGAAGACCTCCCCGGCAACGGCGCCAGAAATCCTTCTTGCTACGTCTTGAGCTTGCGTTGGTTTTCCTCAAAGAGGAGAGGGTGATGCAGCAATAGTAGCGTAAGTATTTCCCTCAGTTTTTGAGAACTAAGGTATCAATCCAGTAGGAGGCTCCTCAACAAGTCCCATGAACCTACACAAACAAACAAAGAACTCGCAACCCACGCGACAAAGGGGTTGTCAATCCCTTCACAGCCACTTGCGGAAGTGAGATCTGATAGAGATAGTATGATAAGATAAATATATTTTTGGTATTTCATAATATAGATGCAGAAAATAAAGATGCAAATAAAAGTAGATTGAAAGCAAATATGATAAGAGATAGACCCGGGGGCCATAGGTTTCACTAGAGGCTTCTCTCGAGAGCATAAGTATTATGGTGGGTGAACAAATTACTGTCGAGCAATTGATAAAAAAGCGAATAATTATGATGTTATCTAGGCATGATCATGTATATAGGCATCACGTCCATAACAAGTAGACCGACTCCTGCCTGCATCTACTACTATTACTCCACACATCGATCGCTATCCAGCATGCATCTAGAGTATTAAGTTCATAAGAACAGAGTAACGCATTAAGCAAGATGACATGATGTAGAGGGATAAACTCAAGCAATATGATATAAACCCCATCTTTTTATCCTCGATGGCAACAATACAATATGTGTCTTGCAACCCTTTCTGTCACTGGGTAAGAACACCGCAAGATTGAACCCAAAGCTAAGCACTTCTCCCATGGCAAGAAAGATCAATCTAGTAGGACAAACCAAACCGATAATTCGAAGAGACTTGCAAAGATAACTCAATCATATAAAAGAATTCAGAGAAGATTCAATTATTATCCATAGATAAATCTGATCATAAACCCACAATTCATCGGATCTCGACAAACACACTACAAAAAGAGATTACATCGAGTAGTTCTCCACAAGAGAGGGGGAGAACATTGTATTGAGATCCAAAAAGAGAGAAGAAGTCATCTAGCTAATAACTATGGACCCGTAGGTCTGTGGTAAACTACTCACAACTCATCGGAGAGGCAAGGGTGTTGATGTAGAAGCCCTCCGTGGTCGATTCCCCCTCCCGCGGAGTGCCGACGAAGGCTCCAAGATGGGATCTCGCGGATACAGAAGTTATGGTGGTGGAAATTGTGTTTCGTCCTACCCGTGGATGTTTTCGGGGTACGTAGGCTTATATAGGAGGAAGAAGTACGTTGGTGGCCGCACGAGGGGCCCACGAGATAGGGGGCACGCCCTACGGGGGGGCACCCTCCTATCTCGTGGGAGCCTCGGCTGCTTCTTGACTTGCACTCCCAGTCCTTTGGATCACGTTTGTTCCAAAAATCACGCTCCCGAAGGTTTCATTCCGTGTGGACTCCGTTTGATATTCCTTTTCTTCGAAATACTGAAATAGGCAAAAAAAACAGCAATACGGGTTGGGCCTCCGGTTAGTAGGTTAGTCCCAAAAATGATATAAAAGTGTAAAATAAAGCCCATAAACATCCAAAAGGGGTATTATAATAGCATGGAACAATCAAAAATTATAGATACATTGGAGACGCATCAAGCATCCCCAAGCTTAATTCCTACTCGTCCTCGAGTAGGTAAATGATAAAAAAGAAATTTTTGATGTGGAATGCTACCTAGCATAATTCTCAATGTAATTTTCTTTAATATGGCATGAATGTTCAGATCCAAATGATTCGATATAAAAGCTTATAAAACATAAAATAATAATGCTTCAAAGCATACTAACAAATAATCATGTACTATCAAAATAGCATAGCCAAAGAAAGTTTATCCCTACAAAATCATATAGTTAGGCCATGCTTCATTTTCATTACACAAAATACTCCCATCATGTACAACCCCGATGCCGAGCCGAGCAATTGGTTCATACTTTTTAACGCGCTTCAGCTTTTTCAACTCTTACGCAATACATGAGCGCAAGCCATGGACATAGCACTATGGTGGTAAATGGTGGTGGTTGTAAGGACAAAAAGTGGGAGAAGATAGTCTCACATCAATTGGTGTATCAACGGGCTATGGAGATGCCCATCAATAGATATCAATGTGAGTGAGTAGGGATTGCCATGCAACGGATGCACTAGAGCTATAAATATATGAAAGCTCAACATAAGAAACTAAGTGGGTGTGCATCTAACTTGCTTGTTCATGAAGACCTAGGGCACTTTGAGGAAGCCCATCATTGGAATATACAAGCCAAGTTCTATAATGAAAAATTCCCACTAGTATATGAAAGTGACAACATATGAGACTCTCTATCATGAAGATCATGGTGTTATTTTTGAAGCACAAGTGTGGAAAAGGAGATAGTAGCAATTGTCCCTTCTCTCTTTTTCTCTCTTTTTATTTCTCTTTTTTTCATTTTTTTTTCTTCTTCCTTTTTTTCTTTTTTTCTTTTTTTTTATTTTTTTATTTTTGGTGGGCTTATTTGGCCTCTTTTATTTTTATAAAGTCCGAAGTCTCATCCCGACTTGTGGGGGAATCATAGTCTTCATCATCCTTTCCTCACTAGGACAATGCTCTAATAATGAAGATCATCACACTTTTATGGATTTACAACTCAAGAATTACAACTCAAAGCTAGAACAAGATATGACTCTATGTGAATGCCTCCGGAGGTGTACCGGGATATGCAATGAATCAAGAGCGACATGTATGAAATTATGAAGGTGGCTTTGCCACAAATACGATGTCAACTACATGATCATGCAAAGAGCAATATGACAATGATGAAACGTGTCATAGTGAACTAAACGGTGGAAAGTTGCATGGCAATATATCTCGGAATGGCTATGGAAATGCCATAATAGGTAGGTATGGTGGCTGTTTTGAAGAAGGTAAATAATGGATTCAATACCGGCAAGAGTTGCGCGGTAATAAGAAAAGCTAGCAAAGTGGAAGGATGAGTGTGCGTATATCCATGGACTCACATTAGTCATAAAGAACTCATATACTTATTGCAAAAGTCTACTTAGCCCTCGAAGAAAAGTACTACTACGCATGCCCCAAGAGGGATAGATTGGTAGGAAAAAATTCCATCGCTCGTCCCCGACTGCCACTCATAAGGAAGACACTCAAAAGAGCACCTCATGCAACAAATTTGTCACACAACTTTTACCATACATGCATGCTACGGGACTTGCCAACTTCAACAAAAGTATTTCTCAATTTCATAATTATCCACTAGCATGACCCTAACATTACTACCTTTATATCTCAAAACAATTATCAAGCAACAAATTGATCATAGAATCCAATTCATTTTTTATAATAGTTTTTATTATACCCAACTTGGATGCTCATCATTCTATGACCAAATTTGTAACCAAAGCAAATACCATGCTGTTCTAAAAGACTCTCAAAATAATATAAGTGAAGCATGAGAGACTAGCAATTTCTATAAAATCAAGACACCACCATGCTCTAAAAGATACTAGTTGACCCGTTGCGCCAAATGGCGTAGAGACCCGCTAAAGCCATGTTGTCGATGAAAATAGTTTCATTTTGCAAGAATGTATTTGATACTGGTAATAGAAAGCCCATGTGTTAAACCATACTATATTGAAAATATCTCTATCATGTTGTGAAATCGGAGTTTGGAAAAAAATGTATAACCCGTTGTGCCAAAAAAAACATATTTGTATAACATGACCCGTTACACCAAATGGCTCCCATTTAAAACCATGTACCTGTTAAAAGTATTTGCATTTTTTCAATAACTGTGTTTGAGCAAATAAACACGGTAAAAACTTAGTAAAAGTTTAATTGATTGTGTGCTTAACCTCACATAAAAGACAAGATGGCAACAATAGAGTACAATTGTATTATGTGCAATAGCAGCCAAAATTAGTTAGCTAATAAATTGTTTGAAGCAAACCAAACATTTCAGAGTAGTTTATCGCACATCTCATTCTCCTCAAAAATGAGCCCAAGTGGCCTTCAACGAAAATACAATTGTTCTGATACAACAACGGTAAGAGAAATGAGTAACCATCAAAGAAACAAAACGTTTAAATTGGTTTTTCTTAACCATGGAGGAGAATTGCATGTAAACTTTATAGAAGAAGGCCAACATCAAGGAACATCATGCTCTCTGGTCATCAATCCGGGTAATCAACTCCTGACCAACGCCTTCAGCAACAACCACGACAGCATGCCCCTTCTTCTTTATCCTTTCATACAGGAACTCAAACATGTCTCCCTTCCCTTCAACGTGGATATCAATCTCAGGATACAAGCAGCAGTCAACACCTCTGGCTGCTTAGAGTGGCATGAAGAGTAATGTGGCCCGTGCTCCTGCTCATAAGAATGACAAGACCGATGCCATTCATAGCTCTCATAGCCTCCACATGTGTCGCGTTGATCGCCTGCTGAGCAATCTAGAAAGAGCCTACACACCGCACTCGATAACGCAGCTCAACATATGAAACTATAACGCAGCTCAACATATGAAACTAAGCAAACTAATCTACGAAAAAGCGTCTGCTTGGCTACTTGGCATCCAACCATAAAAAGGTAAACTCACCGGTGAGGAAAAGAACATAGGGCTTCATGGATCATGACCTTGCTGCTCCTCATGCATCATCACCATTGGATAGATTTTTTTCTAAACTACTGTATGACGGATCTGGAAGAAAGCAAGACAAAAATATAACTCAGTAAATGAAGACTGCATTTTCCAGCAAATTGAGGCCTAGTCTAGAAAATAGCCAAGGCTTGAGGCGGCAACTAATATGTACAGAATGAATGGAGCTATCAAAAGTGACCCAAAAAAGGAGAAGGGAAGAAGATTGATAACTGAAAACAAACACTGACATTTGTAATTTTTGAACTCAAATTGAAATAGTAGGCTAGCTCATATTCAAATATTATTAGCTCCACAATACTCCTATATGCAACATCTGACAGTTGGTTTGTCGTATAAGAAGCGCCACCAAGGTTACTAACGCCATCATGACTCCAGCTTCAGCAACGCCTAGTTTTTGTAGAGAATAGTATGAGAAACAAATGAGATGTTTGCTTCGCTGAGAATAAAGAACATCATATGCAATGTCCATGGTGAAATTGAGCTGTAACTGGCCATCAGTAGATTATCACACAGCACAGGAAGTATGTTACAACATGGGAAAAAGCTAAAAAGCATTGTTAAATAGGTTACTGAAGATATATATTCTGGATGCTTAAACAAGATAATGATGTAAAGTTCCTGAAGACAAAAGCACGGACTGTATGCCAGGAACAGTAACAAATGTAAGGTTTCACAGATATGTTTTTTTAATAACAATTCAGGGTTATGATTCATTGTGGTGGACATACTCACATACTTGTGGAAAGTATGATCCAATAAGTCTGTACTAACCTACTATAGAACAAATATTTCATCAAGGTGTCACCTCCCTGAATTGAAACCCGAAACACTTGTGCAGCATGGCCTTTTACAATGGCTGAAAAAATTATTAGCACAAACAGAGTTCAGATATTACATGTTACAGAAGCCTTTAGCTTCAGGAAGTGTTTTGTTATAGGTATATAAATCCTCACCAGCGAAGGTCGTCATTTGTTGAACCTAGCAAATGCTTCTTTCTTTCTTTTTGAATTTCAGGTCTGAGCACCAAATTTGATTCTTCAATGTTAAAGAATCTGCAAGCAAATCATCGTAGTTTTAAGTTTTCCACAAAAGTGACATGGAATCAATTACATGAAAATTTTGGATATGAAGCAGTGAAGAAAGTGAACACAAAATTTAACCAAATTCTTACCAATGGTGCTCAGGAACCAACATGACCGCTAAGAGAGAATGCAGAGACACAACAAGTCGAGAACACACTGATCCTGGCAAGTAAAAGAACCCCTTAAATGCTTGTCAACTCAAAGCCATGGGAAGACGCAATTTCGCATTGATCATCACCATAGGGCTCAAATGTACAATGGCACAACATACGTACATAAGCAACTCTAGCCTACAGGGAACCTCCAGATCATTTACTTAAAATGGCAAAACATATGTATATAAGCACATTTAGCCTACGGATCCTATACTTCTCTAGAGATGTGATATCTAACACGATAATTATTTAGACAAGAATGGTTGTTCCTGGCCTAACTTTCTCTCGCCTCTCCCTTCCTGCCAGCGTGTGGCAAGGTTCACGAATTAGGTCTCCATTGCTTGATCACCTTCTACAGGCCCTCTCATATATCAAATTGAAAGTTGTAAAAGACACACCGAAAAAAACAGTATCCTAATTTGGGAACTTGAATCTGGAATAGGAGAAACCAAGGAAGGAATCGTCCTACCAGAGATTCATCATGGACGGAAACAAGCGTACACATCCTGCTCACACGTATACACGAAATATATGCAGCACGAGAACGAACAACACACAACGCCCGACCATATCCGGAACATTTAAACGATCAGCACGACATACAGATATTTAAAAGATCACCAAGGCAGACAGCAAGACACATAAGATACTGAAAGTAAAACAGGCACACATGTAGTAGAAAGAAAAGAAGAAAACCTTGATGAGTCGAACAACGCGGCGACAGAAAAGATCATACAACCTGCGAAATACAAAAAAAAGGTCAGAGCACAACGACACACAGGCATGCAATGAACACTCGCCGGTCACATAAGCAACAGAACGACCTATTTACCCGAGGCAGCAAGCAGAAGCACGTTGGGTAAGCAGCAGGACGGACGAGAAGAAGAAGCGCTAGTGACAGGAGAAGTAGTCTGAACCATAGAACAAGTGTCAGCACACACGCATTTCATCAAACATTCTATAGGCAAGCATAAGAGGAGTGGACTAACATCAATAAGAAGGAGAGACGGACACAAGGCTCGCTGCAAGCGACAACAAGAAACCGTACCAAACTGCGAATGAACGAAACGAAGGCAAACATAAGAAATTAGCCCGACGAATCCAAAGCAGTAGCGAAGAACATGTGAACCAGAGAAGGGCGAACCTCAACCAGCGGCAACCATCAAGCAAAGGAGGCCCATCGGAACAGAGCATGGGGCTGCCGCATCTCGGCCACCATGCGACACGACGAGGCAAAATATCCGAGTCCATCTCTCCTTTCTCGTCACAGTTTTTCAATCATCTTCTAGATGACTAAAACGATTAGCACATCAACCAAGAAAATAAGAGGAACAAGAAGGATGAATATCACCTCAACAAGAGACGAGATAGATCGATTGTGCTTCTGTCCTCGGCTGCCAATGGCGTAGTCGGAGGGTGATTCTTCTCATCTTCCATCCGTTCTCCTCCCGGCCGCCGGCGGCGGCCCGGAATTCTTTGTCGACCGCGTGCACGGCGTGGCACAGCTCGTCGTCGCAGGAGGTGGTGGGGCTGAGGCCAGCGGCGGCCTCCTGGATGAGGCCCTCTGCTCGGTCGCAGGACTCGCTGAAGGCGTCGAGGCAGCGGTGGAGGTCCGTGAGCGCCACCATGCACCCGGGCTCGCGGAGGGCGGCGGCCGCGGTGGCGGCCGCGACGTCGACCAGCGCGTCGTAGGCGCCAGTCCATCTCTCTCTCTCTCCAACTGCCGCGACATCGATGGAGGTGAGGCACGCATGATGCATCGGCCCGCCGCGGCATCGATGGAGGTGAGGCACGCATGATGCATCGGCCCCCACAAGCACATGCATTAGGCAGCAGTCCATCCTCTATCTCCAAAGTCCAAATGCAGAGAAGACGCAACACCATGCACAGAAAAGGTGTACACGTGCACTAGACACGGGAGTAGCAGCCGACGAGCGGGACCAGAGCAGGAGCGGCCCACCTGTCATCGCGCTAGTACAAACGCGTGCGCACAATCCAGGTGCACATGCGTCGACCCACCCCCTCTCTAGCTGATGTAGGATGCAGTAACTCCCACAACGCACGACGCGGGAAGCGCGTGAGAAGCGCCGCGCCAGGAGCGGTTGACCGAGGAAATCAGAAAATACCCAATACATGAGATGTGCCTAGCCATGGCAGCTGATGAGCGGGACAGGGAGCAGCACTGGCCCACTCGTCATTAGAACAACACAAGCGCGGGCGCAAAAGCCAGTTGCACATGCGTCGGCTAACCCTTCGCGGCTTCCCCAGGACCCAAAGCGCGTCCACCCGGCGCAGCAAGTTTGGCTGCCCCACGCACCCAACAAACTGGCACCCAGCCAATCCAATCCATCGCGAGCCCACAGGTCATGCACCGCCCAAGATCTACCACCCGGTCAAAAGGCACAAGTTAATTTGCAGCAAACATCCAATGGACAGGAACGAGAAAAAGACCATGTTGACCCAAATAGAACGGCTAGCGAAGGATGAATCCGGGGGAGCGCCCTGGGAGCGAGTTGGCTAGCCTCTTTTTGGTTTTAAATAAGTGAAGCACTAGAGCATAAACTATCAAGCTCAAAAGATATAAGTGAAGCGCATAGAGTATTCTAGTAAATTCTAATAAAATAGGCTTCTCCAAAAAGGTGTGTACAGCAAGGATGATTGTGGTAAACTAAAAATCAAAGACTAATATAATACACGACGCTCCAAGCAAAACACATATCATGTGGTGAATAAAAATATAGCTCCAAGTAAAGTTACCAATAAATGAAGACGAAAGAGGGGATGCCTTCCCGGGGCATCCCCAAGCTTAGGCTTTTGGCTATCCTTGAATAGCTTGGGGTGCCTTGGACATCCCCAAGCTTAGTCTCTTGCCACTCCTTATTCCATATTCCATAAAAGCTTTACCCAAAATTGAAAACTTCACAACACAAAACTCAACATGAAATCTTATAAGTTCCGTTAGTGAAAGAAAACAAACCACCACATAAGGTACTGTAATGAACTTATTCTTTATTTATTTTGGTGTTAAACCTACTGTATTCCAACTTCTCTATGGTTTATAAACTATTTTACTAGCCATAGATGCATCAAAATAAGCAAACAACACACGAAAAACAGAATCTGTCAAAAATAGAACAGTCTGAAGCAATCTGTAACTAACGCAAACTTCTGAACTCTAAATATCCTACCAAAATAGGACGTACTGTAAAATTTGTTTATTGATCAGCAGAAAAAAGAATCAGTGCAAAATCTCGTTTGTGTGATTTATTGAATTTTTTCTCGTGAGCGCAAAGTTTCTGTTTTCCAGCAGAATCAAATCAACTATCATCATAGTTTATCCTATAGGTTCTACTTGGCACAAACACTAATTAAAAGATAAAAACACATCTAAACAGAAAGTAGAAGCAAAACTTAACACTAAACATGAACAAAAACAAAAAACAAAAAGAAAATTGGGTTGCCTCCCAACTAGCGATATCGTTTAATACCCCTAGCTAGGCATAAAAGCGAAGATAGATCTAAGTAGTGCCATCTTTGGCACTTGGCTCATAAGTAGCCCGCATGATAGATTCATAAGGTAATTTGACTTTATTTCTTATAAAGTGCTCCATGCCTTTCTTTAATGGAAATTGGAATCTAATATTCCCTTCCTTCATATCAATAATCGCGCCAATCGTTCTAAGGAAAGGTCTACCAAGAATAATAGGGCAAGAAAGATTGCAATCTATATCAAGAACGATAAAATCAACGGGCACCAAATTTCTATTTGCACCAATAAGAACATCATTGATCCTTCCCATTGGCTTTTTAATGGTGTAATCCGCAAGGTGCAAATTTAACGAGCAATCATCAAGATCATGGAAACCTAGAATATCACATAAAGTTTTCCGAATCGTGGAAACACTAGCACCCAAATCACACAAAGCAAAACACTCATAATCTTTAATTTTAATCTTTATAGTAGGTTCCCACTCATCATTAAGTTTTCTAGGTATAGAAACTTCCAAATTAAGTTTTTCATCAAAAGATTGCATCAAGGCATCAACAATATGTTTGGTAAAAGCTTTGTTTTGACTATAAGCATGTGGAGAATTAACAACGGATTGCAACAAGGAAATACAACCTTCTAAAGAACAATTATCATAATCAAATTCCTTGAAATCCGAGATAGTGGGTTCAATGCTATTTAAAGTTGTGACTTCTCCAATCTTACTTTTACCAAAATTAGCATCAAGATCTAAAAACTTTGAATTCTTAGGACGCCTTCTAGGCAAAGTTGATTCATCATCAGTCCCATAATCATCAAAATTCATATTGCAAAATATAGATCTAATAGGGGACACATCAATAACTTTAAGATCTTCATCATTATTTTCATGGAAACTAGAGGAATACGCTTTTATAAAGCTATCTTTCTTAGCACGCAATCTAGCGGTTCTTTCCTTGCACTCATCAATGGAAATTCTCATTGCTTTGAGAGACTCATTAATATCATGCTTAGTAGAAGAAGATCTACGTTTAAGGGAATCAACATCAAGCGAAAGTCTATCAACGTTCCTAGCCAAATCATCAACTTTGAGCAATTTTTCTTCAAGCAAAGCATTAAAATTCTTTTGAGAAATTATAAAATCTTTCACACTATTCTAAAAATCAGAGGGCATCTTATTGAAATTACCATAAGAATTATTGTAGGAATTTCCATAATTATTAGAGGAATTACAAGGGAACGGTCTAGCATTAAAGTTTCCTCTATAAGCATTGTTTCCAAAACTATTCCTACCAACAAAATTCACATCCATAGATTCATTATTATTCTCAATCAAGGAAGACAAAGGCATATCATTGGGATCAAGAAGAGTATTTTTAGTAGCAAACAATTTCATAAGTTCATCCATCTTTCCACTCAAAACATTGATTTCTTCTATAGCATGCACTTTTTTACTAGAAGATCTTTCGGTATGCCATTGAGAATAATTAGCCATAATATTATCAAGAAGTTTTGTAGCATCTCCTAAAGTGATTTTTATAAACGTGCCTCCGGCGGCCGAATCTAAGAGATTTCTCGAAGCAAAGTTCAAACCAACATAAAAATTTTGTATGATCATCCATAAATTCAAACCATGAGTAGGGCAATTGTGAAGCATAAATTTTACTCTTTACCAAGATTGGGCAACATGCTCATGATCAACTTGTTTAAAATTCATAATATCGTTCCTAAGAGTGATGATCTTAGCAGGAGGAAAATACTTATAGATAAAAGCATCTTTGCACTTGTTCCAAGAATCAATAATATTTTTAGGCAAAGATGAAAACCAAACTTTAGCACGATCTCTAAGTGAGAACGGAAATAACTTCAATTTGACAATATTGTTATCCGTATCTTTCTTCTTTTGCATATCACACAAATCAACAAAATTGTTTAGATGAGTAGCAGCATCTTCACTAGGAAGGCCGACGAATTGATCTTTCATAACAAGATTCAGCAAAGCAGCATTGATTTCACAAGACTCAACATCATTAAGAGGAGCAATTGGAGTACTAAGGAAATCATTATTATTGGTGTTCGAGAAATCACACAATTTGGTATTATCTTGCGCCATGGCAACAAGTAATCCAACACACAAGCAAACAGAAAAAGGCAAGCGGAAAAGAGAGGAGGAGATTGGGAAAGAGAGGGCGAATAAAACGGCAAGGGTGAAGTGGGGGAGAGGAAAACGAGAGGCAAATGGCAAATAAAGTAAATGCAAGGGAGATGAGTTTGTGATGGGTACTTGGTATGTCTTGACTTGAGCGAAGACCTCCCCGGCAACGGCGCCAGAAATCCTTCTTGCTACGTCTTGAGCTTGCGTTGGTTTTCCTCGAAGAGGAGAGGGTGATGCAGCAATAGTAGCGTAAGTATTTCCCTCAGTTTTTGAGAACCAAGGTATCAATCCAGTGGAGGCTCCTCAACAAGTCCCATGAACCTACACAAACAAACAAAGAACTCGCAACCCACGCGACAAAGGGGTTGTCAATCCCTTCACGGCCACTTGCGAAAGTGAGATCTGATAGAGATATTATGATAAGATAAATATATTTTTGGTATTTCATAATATAGATGCAGAAAATAAAGATGCAAATAAAAGTAGATTGAAAGCAAATATGATAAGAGATAGACCCGGGGCCATAGGTTTCACTAGAGGCTTCTCTCGAGAGCATAAGTATTATGGTGAACAAATTACTGTCGAGCAATTGATAAAAAAGCGAATAATTATGACGTTATCTAGGCATGATCATGTATATAGGCATCACGTCCATAACAAGTAGACCGACTCCTGCCTGCATCTACTACTATTACTCCACACATCGACCGCTATCCAGCATGAATCTAGAGTATTAAGTTCATAAGAACAGAGTAACGCATTAAGCAAGATGACATGATGTAGAGGGATAAACTCAAGCAATATGATATAAACCCCATCTTTTTATCCTCGATGGCAACAATACAATACGTGTCTTGCAACCCTTTCTATCACTGGGTAAGAACACCGCAAGGTTGAACCCAAAGCTAAGCACTTCTCCCTTGGCAAGAAAGATCAATCTAGTAGGCCAAACCAAACCGATAATTCGAAGAGACTTGCGAAGATAACTCAATCATATAAAAGAATTTAGAGAAGATTCAATTATTATCCATAGATAAATCTGATCATAAACCCACAATTCATCGGATCTCGACAAACACACCGCAAAAAGAGATTACATCAAATAGTTCTCCACAAGAGAGGGGAAGAACATTGTATTGAGATCCAAAAAGAGAGAAGAAGTCATCTAGCTAATAACTATGGACCCGTAGGTCTGTGGTAAACTACTCACAACTCATCGGAGAGGCAAGGGTGTTGATGTAGAAGCCCTCCGTGGTCAATTCCCCCTCCGGCAGAGTGCCGACGAAGGCTCCAAGATGGGATCTCGCGGATACAGAAGTTACGGTGGTGGAAATTGTGTTTCGTCCTACCCCTGGATGTTTTCGGGGTATGTAGGCTTATATAGGAGGAAGAAGTACGTTGGTGGCCGCCCGAGGGGCCCACGAGACAGGGGCGCGCCCTACAGGGGGGCGCCCTCCTATCTCGTCGGAGCCTCGGCTGCTTCTTGACTTGCACTCCAAGTCCTCTAGATCATGTTCGTTCCAAAAATCACGCTCTCGAAGGTTTCATTCCGTTTGGACTCCGTTTGATATTCCTTTTCTTCGAAATACTGAAATAGGCAAAAAAAACAGCAATACGGGCTGGGCCTCCGATTAGTAGGTTAGTCCCAAAAATGATATATAAGTGTAAAATAAAGCCCATAAACATCCAAAATGGGTAATATAATAGCATGGAACAATCATAAATTATAGATACGTTGGAGACGTATCACTACCTCTTGAGCATGCATTGGTTTTCCCTTGAAGAGGAAAGGGTGATGTAGCAAAGTAGCTTAAGTATTTCCCTTAGTTTTGAGAACCAAGGTATCAATCCAGTAGGAGACAACGCACAAGTCACCTAGTACCTGCACAAACAAACAAGAACCTTGCAACCAACGCGATAAAGGGGTTGTCAATTCCTTCACGGTCACTCGCAAAAGTGAGATCTAATAGAGATAGTAAAGTAAATATTTTTGGTATTTTTGTTGTATAGATTGGAAAGTAAAGATTGCAAAATAGTAAACGATATGTGAAAATAGATGTAATATAATAGAAAAGAGACCCGGGGCCCATAGGTTTCACTAGTGGCTTCTCTCAAGATAGCATGTATTACGGTTGGTGAACAAATTACTGTCGAGCAATTGATAGAAAAGCGCATAATTATGAAGACATCTAAGGCAATGATCATGAATATAGGCATCACGTCTGTGTCAAGTAGACCAAAATGATTCTGCATCTACTACTATTACTCCACACATCGACCGCTATCCAGCATGCATCTAGAGTATTAAGTTCATAAGAACAGAGTAACACATTAAGCAAGATGACCTGATGTAGAGGGACAAACTCAAGCAATATGATATAAACCCCATCTTTTTATCCTCGATGGCAACAATACAATACGTGCCTTGCTGCCCCTACTGTCACTGGGAAAGGACACCACAAGACTGAACCCAAAGCTAAGCACTTCTCCCATTGCAAGAAAGATCAATCTAGTAGGCCAAACTAAACCGATAATTCAAAGAGAATTGCAAAGATGTCAAGTCATGCATATAAGAATTCAGAGAAGAACCAAATAATATTCATAGATAATCTTGTTCATAAATCCACAATTCATCGGATCTCGGCAAACACAACACAAAAGAGTATTACATCAAATAGATCTCCAAGAACATCGAGGAGAACTTTGTATTGAGAATCAAAGAGAGAGAAGAAGCCATCTAGCTAATAACTATGGACCCGAAGGTCTGTGGTAAACTACTCACGCTTCATCGGAGAGGCTATGGTGTTGATGTAGAAGCCCTCCGTGATCGATTCCCCCTCCAGCAGATTGCCGTAAAAGGCCCCAAGATGGGATCTCACGGGTACAGAAGGTTGCGGCGGTGGAAAAGTGGTTTCGTGCCCCCCCTGATGTTTCTAGGGTATAAGAGTATATATAGGCGAAATAAGTACGTCGGTGGAGCTACGAGGGGCCCATGAGGGTGGGGGGCGCCCCTACTCCCCTGGGCGCGCCCTCCTGCCTCATGGACTCCTGGTGCCATTCCAGACTTCTACTCCAAGTCTTCTGGTTTGCTTTCGGTCCAAGAAAGATCATCACAAAGATTTCATTCTGTTTGGACTCCGTTTGGTATTCCTTTTCAGCAAAACTCTAAAATAGGCAAAAACAGAAACTGGCACTGGGCCTCCGGTTAATAGGTTATTCCCAAAATTAATATAAAAGAGCATATTAAAGCCCATTAAACATCCAAAACAGATAATATAATAGCATGGAACAATCAAAAATTATAGATACGTTGGAGACGTATCATCCGCCACATTTCAGCGAGCAAGAAAATGGTTCTCTTCGTCCCTCGCCCTTGATACCAACATTGTTGCCAACATAACTGGCTGGCTATCCTCTGGCCTTCCTTGCTATCATGACCGTGCAAGATGTCAATGCCCTTCCTACTTTAAACCCACATGGTGTGCCCATAACCCGCAGTTCCACAGGACCGAAACCTGACTCTCCTATACACCCTTATTTCCAAAGTTATTCCTCACGCTTGGCTTCGTATGTAGATCATGATCCACCTTCCTAGAGATGATCTACTCTAGTATCAAATGCAATATTTATTCTCATTGCTCTAAAACCCTGTCACCTTCTGATTGGGCATCAAACGATTACCTGCCCACTTGAAACTTCTCATGGTACCTTCTTACTTTGCTCTCGATATTTTATTAAGTTTCAATTCAAGAGTTATTTTCTGCCACCGTCCCTGATGTATCTACCCGATAAGCAACCTTGTAGAAGTCCATTCTTCTGAAGTTACCCCTTATCCTTTTCTGAAGTACGATGAAGACTCCGAAGAAAGGATGACGACTTCATCATGATGACCTGAAGCGGAGAAATGAAGACATCAACGTAATGGATCAAACCTCTTCAACGAGAGCATCAAGAACAAGAAAACTTGTTAGAATTTTGTAACCAGATCTTTCCCCCTTACTCCACCTCATAAATCTCGGGACAAGATTTCTTGTAGTGGAGGACATTTGTAACGCCCCGAGGATCATGCTACAGTAATCTTCCCCTAATGGTGGCCATGTCATCATGATAAGTTTTGCTAAACTTTATTTTGATCCCAAACCTAGTTCATCTTAAAAATTAAAATAAAGTCAAATAATAAATTCTTCTAACGGTAAATTAAAATTGTTCATTGGGTTGCAAATTTTCACTAACTAATTGTCATGAAGAAATCAACTCATGTTGGGTTTTTATTTTGGCCCTAGCAAAATTCTAGTGGTCCAGCAACATCTAATTTGGTCGTTCAAATTCCAACCGGTATTCTTACTTTTCCCAACCACATGAAACTTTGTGTGTCGCCCTATGCTAATGCACTAGATTCATGTGCCAAGTTTCACAATAAAAAATTCATTTAGCAGCAAAATAAATGACAAATGAGTAGAGAAAATATAATAAAAGAAACAAGCGTGGGAAAAGAAAACAGAGGTGCTTTCATGCACTTGGCCCTTTTAGCAATGCAAGCTGGCCTGGCTCAACCTAGTGCCTGGCCATGTGTTGGCCATCCGACACCTCCTCGACGCCCTTAAAACGAACCTCGCGCCCCCCAAACCCTATCTGCGTCGTTCCCCTTGCTCCCTCCCTCACCAAGTCACCACCATCCTTTTGGACGCGACCGAGCCCGTGGTCCATGCTCGACCTTGTCCACATGCCCACCGTCGTCCCGGAGCTGAGCTAGCATGTCTATCTTTTTCCCCATCATCGTCCATGTCGTCTACAAGGGCTAGTCGAGCTGCGGAGGTCCTAGCCGCTGGATCGAGCGTCGCCCATGCCATCGTCTGCCTCACTGCCCGGTCGCAGATCTATGCTCCGGCTCACCCCGGATTCATCTGAGCTCGCCATCAGCCCTCCCGGGGTGAGGCTCCTCCGTTCCCCCTCGTTTCCCCCTCGAGTCATGATGTCTGCTAGAATTATGTCGGTATTTCCTCAAAGAGGAAGGGATGATGCAGCACAGCGACGGTAGGTATTTCCCTTAGTGATGAGATCAAGGTTATCGAACCAGTAGGAGAACCATGCAACACAATGTAAACAGCTCCTGGACACAAATAACAAATACTCGCAACCCGACATGTTAAAGGGGCTGCCAATCACTTTCAGGTAACGGTGCCAGAAATTGGCAAGCGGATGTGAGAAAGTTGTAATAGATTGAATAAATAGATCGCAAAGAAAATAAAGTGCAGTAAGGTATTTTTATATTTTTGGTTTAACAGATCTAAAAACAAAAGCAAAGGAAAATAGATCGCGAAGGCAAATATATTAAAGAAGAGACCCAGGGGCCGTAGGTTTCACTAGTGGCCTCTCTCGAGAAAAATAAAAAACGGTGGGAAAACAAATTACTGTTGGGCAATTGATAGAACTTCAAATAATCATGACAATATCCAGGAAATGATCATTATATATGCATCATGTCCAAGATTAGTAGACTGACTCCTGCCTGCATCTACTACTATTACTCCACACATCGACCGCTATCCAGCATGCATCTAGTGTATTAAGTTCATGGGAAAATGGAGTAATGCAATAAGAACGATGACATGATGTAGACAAGATCTATTTATGTAGAAATAGACCCCATCTTGTTATCCTTAATAGAAACGATACATACGTGTCGGTTCCCCTTCTGTCACTGGGATCAAGCACCGTAAGATCGAACCCATTACAAAGCACCTCTTCCCGTTGCAAGATAAATAGATCAAGTTGGCCAAACAAAAACCAAATGTCGAAGAAGAAATACAAGCTATAAGCAATCATGCATATAAGAGATCAAACAAGACTCAAATAACTTTCATGGATAAAAACATAGATCTGATCATAAACTCAAAGTCCATCGGATCCCAACAAACACACCGCAAAAAGAGTTACATCATATGGATCTCCAAGAGACCATTGTATTGAGAATCAAACGAGAGAGAGAAAGCCATCTAGCTACTAACTACGGACCCGTAGGTCTACAATGAACTACTCACGCATCATTGGAGAGGCACCAATGAGGATGATGAACCCCTATGTGATGGTGTCTAGATTGGATCTGGTGTTTCTGGAACTTGCGGCGGCTGGAATTGATTTTTGTCGACTCCCCTAGGGTTTCTGGAATATTGGGGTATTTATAGATCAAAGAGGCGGTGCGGGAGGCCACCGAGGTGGGCATAAACCTTGTGCCCCCCTCGGGGCACCCCTCTAGTTCTTGTTCGTCCCATCTTGTGTCTTTTGGTCTAGAAAAAATCCACAAAAAGTTCTGTTGCGTTTGGACTCCATTTGGTATTGATTTCCTGCGATGTAAAAAACAAGCAGAAAACAGCAACTGACACTTGGCACTATGTCAATAGGTTAGTACCAAAAAATGATATAAAATGATTGTAGAACATCCAAGAATGATAATATAATGGCATGGAACAATCAAGAATTATAAATACGTTGGAGACGTATCAAGACACCACTGTAGGCCGCTGTCGCCAAACTCCCAGAGCTCGCCGTGGCCGCGCCTGCACGCTCTATGTCCACACCGTGAGCTGCCGCCCGTGCCCGCCTATGCATACTGCAGTTCCATGCGCGCGCAAAGCCGCACCCCCGCTCACCCGCGTGCTTGCCGCTGCTTCTTTCTATGCTTGCTGCTCGTGCTAGTTGTGTTGTTGCCACTGCTTGTGATTGCTCTGGCTGCTGCTGCTTCGCTGCTAACATCCGCCTCCAGCCGCCACCGTTGTCCCGCACGCGCCAGCAGCTGGCCACTGTGGTGCTTGCCCCTGGACGCGGGCATGGCCACCGCACGCAAGCGTGCGTGCTTGCCTAGCTAGGAGTCGTAGTTGTGCCACTTCCAGTGGAGCCGGCCTAATTAGTTAGGGTCTAATTAGAATATTAATTAGGGGTATTTAGTGTTAGGTTAGCTAGAGGTCCATGACATGTGGATACCTTGTGCCTAATTAACCTATTTAGTCAAGAGTTGGTCAATGAACAATGGGCCCCTTTGACTCTATTGACCATGTCAACCCAACTATTGGTGCAATGACAGCCCCCTTATGTTTTGGAGTTTGTTGACATAAATAGTATGGGACTTATGTGTTTGCTAGTGCACACAAAGTAACAGGTCCCTGATGTATTGAGGAGTTTGATGCAAACGACCAAGATAATGTCCCTGCGCAGTAGTGAAGGTTATCACCGAAGATAAAGCTATCAAGAGTGACACCTAAAAATTCTTGAAGTCGAAGCAATTGGTTCGATGCATGTCCGAAGCAAATGAATTTTTCCGAGGAAGAATGAAGACGAAGTGAAGACGTAGCATTTATTTTGTTGTTGTTCTTCTTTCATTGAGTCATAGGACCATCATACTATTAAGAGGTGTATAGCGTTTTCGAAGCTTTGATTCTCTGATGCTAAACCCAAATCCTATGAAAGTTGTGAGAGAAATCACTTTGTGCCTCGAGCAAATACTTTCCAGCAAGAGATTGTGATCTTCTTAGCTGTGAGCAAATACTTGCCAGCAAGAGACTGTGATCTTCTTCGCTGCGAGAGATTTGCCTTGGACCGAGGAGTTAGCATTACTTGTTCCTCAAGTAATGTTACCATTGCTCAAAAATCCGACCATTGTGAACATGTCTGTTGGCCATTGGCTGGACCTCGTGTCCAAAATGGTCATTTCCCATCTTGGAAGGCTGCGGCTATAAATAGCCACCCCACGCCGGCTTTGTCCGATGGCTACTCTATTTGATTCTGAGAAGATTGTTGAGCAACCCCCACTCTAAGCGATTTGAGTTTAAAATCCACCGAGAGAAAAACCCTAGAGCCGAAGAATTAGATACTGGTTCAGCATCACTGGAATCTAAGCTTAGTACGCTCCGCCTATTACTCTTGAGAGCTGCAAACTCTCTAGACGGTTAGGTGTCAATTTCTACAGAGACCAAGAATGATTGTGGTTCTCGAAGAAGAAGTCTGTAAAGGTTTGGAGATCGCCTTCAGGTATCTACCACGAGTGATCGGCATCAGTTGACGAAACAATTATCGAGGAGAATAGGGTGAAGAGAGTTTATCTTCCGTGTTAAGTCACAGCCCCTCCAACCAGACGTAGTCCTGGTGCAGAAGGACGAACTGGTCGAACAAATACCTTGTCGCCATCGAGCATCTTCAGTTACCTCTGTCACTCATGTTTACTTTTGATGTATTCCATTAATGTAATTTACTTTGATGCATGCTATAGTTTCTCTTCGGTACTTCGCTGTAGTTATTCGTAGCTTGTTTATACCTTATTCCGCTGCTGGGTTCTGAGAGATTTAAGTTTTCCGAAGAAAATTTAAAACTCTCATTCACCCCCCCCCCTCTGGTAGACATACTTCGTTCCTACACCAACCCCATGGCCCATTTGTCACACAATTAGAGTAGGATCACTCTGTGTGCACATATCAGTTTAACTATTTAATAAATTCGAATTAATATAATTCCAGAAAATTAGAAATTCATTGAAATTTTGAAAAATCATATAAAATAATCTATAACTCGGATGAACATAAACTATATATGAAAATTGTTCAAAAAAATATAACGAATCCGAATAGGCAACCCGTTCATCTGCCACATGCCTCTAGCATGATGAACATGGAATATTCCTCTCTCTTTCATCTGTCCGGAAAATGCCAGACACCAGGAAAACATCCCCAGATATTTTCCCGCTCCGTCTGTAATGCATAGCACTTCCTTAGGTCACCCCTAGCACCGCGTATTACTATGTCATACTTTCCGTTGCATTTGTTTGCTCTGTTATTTATTTGTTTCCTCTTCGTGGCTTCTGTTTTGGTAGATCCCGATACTGCCACTACTAGGGATAAGCCTATACACAGAATCTTACCAGCAGCGCGCTTTAAAATCAGGCGATGTTGCTACTTAGCAGTAGCGCTTGCTTTAAAACATCGCTCCTGGTACAAGTTTATCAGTAGCGCGCACACACCAGGACGCGCTACTGCTAAAATTCCCACGACGCCGCCGCGAGGCCAATTATAGCAGCAGCGCGTTGGAACAAAGGGCGCTACTGCTACAGATCGTAGCAGCAGCGCTTTTATGCAATAATCGCTACTACTAAGGTTACTACAAAAATTAAGTCCCACCTCGCTCCGTGAAGAGAGTTTGTACCACCTTAAATATGTTACTTCTACAACTTTCACAAGCACTTGGTCTTCATTGAACTCTATGTGTAGGATCTGTGGCCGCAATAGGAATCCTCGCCTGTTCCTAAACCAACCGTCGAGGATTCCTATTGACAAATCAGATTGTACACAAAAAGACAATTGATGATCAATGTATTTTTTATGTCTATGTCTAACATAGCAGTAGCGCGTTCTCGGCCAAAGGCGCTACTGATAGGTCATTTAGCAGTAGCGCATTTTGCTATAGCACGCTACTGCTAAGCCATTCTATCTCCCCCCTCCTCACCTATGCGATCCAGATCACACTCACACACACACTCGTTCTCCCCCTCGTCGCCCCTCCTCCAATCTGCGTCGCCGTCACCTCATCCTCCTCGCTGGACTCGGTACCGGCCTCCTCCTCCGTCCTCCCTCCACTCGCCGCTGGCCGACCCCTCCTCGCTCCGCCTTCCTCCTCCATTCTCCCTCCACTCGCCGCCGGCCAGCCCCTCCTCGCTCCGCCTTCCTCCTCCATTCTCCCTCCACTCGCCGCCGGCCAGCCCCTCCTCGCTCCGCCTTCCTCCTCCGTCCTACTCTCTTCTCCCTCCTCGAGTCGCCCCTCCTTCTCCCTCCTCCCTGCTACATTTTGATTTAGTAGGCTAGTTCATATGCAACATTCTGATTTAGTTGATATGATTCAGTTGATTTAGTAAGCTAGTTGATTTAGTTGATTTAGAACATTTTGATTTAGTTGATTTAGTAGGCTGGTTGATTTAGTTGATTTAGTAGGCTAGTTGATTTAGTTGATTTAGTAGGCTAGTTGATTTAGTTGATTTAGTAGGCTAGTTGATTTAGTTGATTTAGTAGGCTAGTTGATTTAGTTGATTTAGAACATTTTGATTTAGTTGATTTAGTATGCTACTGGATTTAGTATGCTAGTTGATTTAGTTGATTTAGGATGCTTTGCTAATATTGCTTTAGGAAAATATCACATGCTACTGTTTTTCTTTCCTGTGAAGTGAATCATTAATCCTTTGCTCATATTGCTTTAGGAAAATGGCGCCACCACCACCACCACTATGTCGAGTGTGCAAGTCAAGGTGCGCCAGCAGCCTTGCAACTGGCAAGCTGTTTGGCATCTACTTCCAGCCGAGTTTTCGTCATGCGGCGGTAAGAAATTAGATGAAATGTAACAACTATTTTATTTTTAGTGTTGGCATTACTGCATTGTGTCATTTTTCTTTTCTTACACAGACCGTCCCATGCAATGTGAGGTTGACATTCAACAAGCTGACAGGAGACACTGTGACATTTAAGGCTCCTGGGAGGCCGTACTGTAACACCCCGGATGTAACTTTCCATCTTTGTAACTCCAACTCTTGCCATTTTCAGCTAGGTGATATGATATTCCCTCCGTGGTTGGGTTTTGTCTTTTGTTCTTGCATTTTATTCATGTCATGCATATCATATCATGTCATCATGTGCATTTCATTTTGCATACGTGTTCGTTTCATGCATCCGAGCATTTTCCCCGTTGTCCATTTCGCAATCCGACACTCCCACATGCACCGGTGAACCCCTCTTGTCTCCTTTTCGTGTGCGGGTGTTGAACATTCTCGGAATGGGCCGAGCTTTGCCAAGTGGCCCTGGTATAGCACCGGTAGACCACCTGTCAAGTTTCGGGTCATTTGGAGCTTGTTTGGTACTCCAACGGTTATCCGCATATCCGCAAAGGCCTCTTTTAAGTTGCAGCCCAACACCCCTCTGAAACAGCCCAATAACCGATCTAACTCCCCTCCATGCTCTCGGTCGTTCGATCACGATCGTGTGGGCGAAAACTACACCTCATTTGGACACTCCTAGCTCCCTCTACCTATAAATATGTACACTCCCCCGAAATCCCGGATCAAATCCCCCCCTAACCCTAGCAGTTTCGTCCCCGCCGCCAACGGACATGTCCGGCCGCAGCCGGACACGTCCGGGTCACCCCGCCGCCGCCACGTGGCACGCCGCCACTTGCCCACGCCCTCTGTCGCCCGCGGCCCGCCAGGCCCGCCGCCGGCCCCCGCGGGGCCCATCCTCCGCAGCCGCCGCCCGCGCCGGCGCCCGCCGCAGTCCCGCACGCCCGGGGTCGCCCGCACCCCGCGCCGGCCGCCGCCCGCCGCCGCCGATGGCCGGATCCGCCCGCAGCTCGCCTCCCGCGCCCTCCGCCGCCGCGTCTCCGCCGTCGGCCGCCTCCGGACGTCCCGTCCCCCTCCGGCAACCGCCACCGCCGGCGCCTCCAGCAGCCGCCCGAGCTGCTCTCCTCCCTCCGGCGAGCACCCCAGCTCCGGCCATCTCCCTCCTCCGGCCAGATCCGATCTGAGGTTGTTTTCCCCCTTCATTTTTTTCTCTAAGTCCCTGAATTCTGTAAAAATCATGCCATGTTTGACCTGCCGTAACTCTGCACCTGTAGCTCCGTTTCGTGCGTGTAATATATCAAATTGTTTGTCTCGAAGAGTACATCATTTCATTCCATTGCATCATTTACATTTGAGGTCATCTTGATGCCCGAAATGCTGTTGGAAGAGCGCTTCATATCGTTAGTTTCAGATTCTTATCAGAACGAGCTCTTTTGTCATTTTTGCCATGATTGATGTGTGCATCCTATGAGGGTGATCCCTAAATGTGTTTTGAACTAGGCTATGTTTTATTTACATAGGTGCTTACCATGTATTTTTGTGATCAATGTGGTGACTAGCACAAGCATGCAAACTAGGCTTCGTGTTAACGCTGATTTTAGTTCCTGTTCTGCTATAAATTTGATGTCATGTAAACATGTTGCTACAGAGAAATCCATGCATAATTTGAGATACTTCAGTAAGGGTGTTTGAAAACATGGTTTTACTCTATCCATCCATGGTCCTGGTTGCAATTATGGAGTAGTCTAGCATGTCCGTTTCGTGCTCTACTTTTGCTTCAAATTGTTTCCTGGCAGATTGTTTACATGTTCAATTTTGCCGGGGTTGTTGTAGTTGATCCGGATATGCTATGATGTTGTTTCTTGCCATGTATAGCTTCTATGTCACGTCTTCTTGATGGATGTATGCTTAGTTTATCATGAGTAGCTCTGTAGTGAGTGCATCGAGCTCGCGAAGGTGCCTTCATTTTTATTCCAATGCCATGCTTGTTTGCTGAAATCTGTTAACGAAACTTGCTATGTTTACGTGGGTGCCATCATATTTTCTGATCCTTTTTGGCTTATGGTTAGTAAGGGACTTTTGATCTATGGTTTGAGTAGATTCATGCCATGTCTTATTTTGCTATTATAAGTTCCTGTAGCATGTTGATAACTTGCTCTGAACATTGCTTCGTGTTGCTGTTTATGCCATGTCCAGCCTGTTAAAATATTGCACTTTCTCCATGCTTGTTTGAACTTGTTATGATGTGATTGAGCCGTAGCTCAGTGTTCCTCTTTTGTAAAGCATCTCCTGTAGATCATTTCCATATGCTTTGTTTTTATTTTGGGGTGCTATAGCATAGTTTCTTGTTGCATGCAAAGTAGCATCGTGTTGTAAATCGCAACTTTGTGTCATTCTTGTCTTGCTTGTCATTTGCAAACCGTGCATCCGTTTCCGGTGATCTTTATATCGATTTCAACCGAAATCATCTCATCTTTCCAGCGGCATACTTGGTTTGCCAAGTTGATGCCTTGTTCATCCTTTTTCCTCCCGAAGCACGCATATGCATTGCATATCACGTCTCGCATATCATGACATGTTTTGCATCATGTTGCTTGTGCATTGCACCGTGATTTATTGTGGTTCCTTTGCTTGTGTTCTTTCTTTGGGTAGAGCCGGGAGATGAGTACGTGCACGAGGACCCTGTTGAGAACGCTTACGAGGATCCAGCCTTCGACAGCTCTGAGAACCTTGCAGGCAAGATGACCATACCTTCGATATCACTTCTATCTTTGCTTGCTAGTATTCGCTCTATCGCTATGTTAGCTCTACCTGCCTTTGTTTACCATGCCTACCTATTGCCATGTTGAACCTATAACCATCCTGTCCTAGCAACCGTTGTTTGGCCATGTCACTGCTTTTGCTCAGCCCCTCTTATAGCATTGTTAGTTGCAGGTGAAGCTGAAGTTTGTTCCTGATCGGAACATGGTTATTCTGGGATATCACAATATCTCCTGTTTATATTAATGCACCTTATATACTTGGTAAAGGGTGGAAGGCTCGGCCTTATGCCTGGTGACTTGTTCCACTCTTGTCGCCCTAGTTCCGTATACCGGTGTTATGTTCCTTGATTTTGCGTTCCTTACACGGTTGGGTGATTTATGGGACCCCCTTAACAGTTCGCTTTGAATAAAACTCCTCCAGCAAGGCCCAACTTTGGTTTTACCATTTGCCACCTAAGCCCTTTTCCCTTGGGTTTTCACGAGCCCAAGGGTCATCTTTATTTTAACCCCCCCCCCCCCGGGCCAGTGCTCCTTCGAGTGTTGGTCCGAAATGAGCTGCCTGCGGGGCCACCTCGGGGAAACTTGAGGGCTGGTTTTACTCGTAGCTAGTCTCATCCGGTGTTGCCCTGAGAACGAGATATGTGCAGCTCCTATCGGGATTTGTCGGCATATCGGGTGGCTTTGCTGGTCTTGTTTTACCATTGTCGAAATGTTTTGCGAACCGGGATTCCGAGACTGATCGGGTCTTCCCGGGAGAAGGTATATTCCTTCGTTGACCGTGAGAGCTTGTGATGGGCTGAGTTGGGACACCCCTGCAGGGTATATAATCTTTCGAAAGCCGTGCCCGTGGTTATGAGGCAGATGGGAATTTGTTAATGTCCGGTTGTAGATAACTTGACACTTGACTTCATTAAAATACATCAACCGCGTGTGTAGCCGTGATGGTCTCTTCTCGGCGGAGTCCGGGAAGTGAACACGGTTTGTGTTATGCTTGACGTAAGTAGTTTCAGGATCACTTCTTGATCACTTCGAGTATCTCGATCGATGCGTTGCTTCTCTTCTTGCTCTCACTTGCGTATGATAGCCACCATATATGCTTAGTGCATGCCGCAGCTCCACCATATTACACCTTTCCTACCTATGAGCTTAAATAGTCTTGATCTCGCGGGTGTGAGATTGCTGAGTCCCTGTGGCTCACAGATTCTACCAAAACAGATGCAGGTGCCGATGATACCAGCGCAGATGGCGCAACTGAGCTGAAGTGGGAGTTTGACGAGGCTCTTGGTCGTTACTATGTATCGTTTCCAGATGATCAGTAGTGGAGCCCAGTCGGGACGATCGGGGATCTAGCATTTGGGGTTGTCTTCTTTTCATTTGAACTTGACCGTAGCCGGTCTATGAGTGTATTTTGAATGATGTATGAACTTAAATTATGTACTGTGTGAAGTGGCGATTGTAAGCCAACTCTCGTATCCCATTCTTGTTCATTACATGGGAATGTGTGAAGATGACCCTTCTTGCGACAAAACTACTATGCGGTTATGCCTCTAAGTCGTGCTTCGACACGTGGGAGATATAGCCGCATCGTGGGTGTTATACGTACACTATGGAGGTCGAGAAAGGACGCAATATGTCGCAGATTGGAGGAGATGGATGGGCCCGTTTCCTCGCCCGCATGCGTCTTACTGGTGGTGAGTTGATCAGCTTCTCCTTCAGAGCAGAAAGACCCAAGCTAGCTGTCATTTATCTCAACCTGGTGGAAGATGATGAAGATGACGAAGATGATGAAGATGACGAAGATGATGCAGATGAAGAAGATGATGAAGATAATGAAGATCCACTAGATGAAGATGATGAGAACCCACTTCATGAAGCCATCGTAGCTCAAAGAATGAGGCTGAGCGAGGAGGAGGTGTGCAACCTATGGGACATAATTCCACCACATGCTGACTTTGTCGGGGTGCCATTCGTGACCCGCCTGACAAGTACCATGGTCGATCGACATGATATGGTATGTTATACTTACAAATGCAAATTATCCGATGATATGCTTAGTGTAGAGTCCAATGATATGTTGTGTGGAATCTAGTCGTTGATATGCTTTAGTGTAGAGTCAGATCACATGCTTATTAGTGTAGAATCCAAGGAACTATTAATAGTGTAGATAATCCATATATACGTATTAGTAGAATTCATGATTAATTAGTACAAATGCATAGTACTGTGTCTTTTGATAGTGTAGAAATCTAGACTTAATAGAAATATATTTGCAAGAGTATGTGTGAGGCTATTTATTAATTGATATGTTTTTCTTATTCAGAAATTGTCAAAGAACCTATCTGTGAGTTGTGGTATCGAGCCTGATGAAAAAGGCTCAACTGGACTACGCCTTACCGCAAGGGGCTCCGTCACCACCTATACTTACCGCATGGACACAGACGGTCACACACACTTAAACTCGGTTGGCTGGAAGAGATTCCTCGTTGGCAAGAATCTTCGTGTTGGACAGGCCATCCTAATTACTATCAGGAACACCCACCGCCCAGGCTTGAGGATGATGATCGTCGTCGATATCATCTAGAACTACATATGTGTGTGTGGCTATATCATCTAGAACTACATATGATGATCGTCGTCGATATCATGTAGAACTACATATGATGATCGTCGTCGATATCATCTAGAACTAAATATGATGATCGCCGTCGATGTCACCTTGTACTGCTTGAGGATGCATGTTGAGTATATATGAAATTGTTATCTAGTACTCCCTCGGTTCCAAATTACTCGTTGTGGTTTTAGTTCCCTAAAACCACAACGAGTAATTTGGAACCGAGGGAGTACTACCTAGTACCTATAATGCTTTATGAAATTGATATCTAGTAGTACCTAGTATCTGGAAATTGCAGTTTATTGAAGCTGGAGTGGGGAAATGGTGAAAGATATAACAGTAGCGCGGGCTCAGGAAATCGCTACAGCTAACTAATAGCAGCGCGTTCGGGAAACGCGCTGCTGATATAGTCAATAGTAGTAGCGCGGGCGCAGACAGCGCTACTACTAACAGTTAGCTGTAGCGCCTTATTGGTAGCGCGGGTGCCCGCGCTGCTGATAGCCTCAAAACCCGTGCTACTACTAGGGTTTTCCCTAGTAGTGTGCGATAGACCTCGAGACCGCTGATTATCTTGTCATCGTCTACTTCATTGTGGATTTGTTCTCGTCTGTAGAGCTTCCAGGCAAGCAAACCCCCCTTGATCATTCTGATATTTCCCATTCCATTCTCTCTCATGCTTGCATTAGATTTTGCTATTGTACTTGATTGCTCCTATTCTGATGCATAGCCTGCTTTTGTACCTTACATGCTTATCCTATATGCTTAGTATAGGTTGGTTAGTGATCCATCAGTGACCCCTCACCTTGTCCATGTTGCCCCCGCTGGATTACCAGATGACTCGATCAACGTGATCGACGTCCAAAGCCCGACACATCACATCACACCCCCTTAGTTGTACGACACTGTAGAGTTACTATCGAGTGCCGAGGGTGATACCTTGTATAGCACTTCTGATGTTAACTTTGTAGTGTAGTTAATCAGTCGTGGTCTTCGAGGGTGATTCCTCCTTCACCACTCCCGATAACGACTTTGTTGTGCAACCCCACAAGTGTGGACCATCGAGGGTGATTCCTCCAAGTCCACCTTGACGGTTACATCGAGTGGAAATTCATTGAGGGTGATTCCTCGGGTTTCCCCCTTGCTGTTTTGGTACCATGTTAAAGACGGGTCGGCCCCGAGGGATACCCGCGAGAGTTACTGTTGCTGCAGGAATAGAAGGACAGGCGGTACCACCCCGATAGAGGTGGACCTGAGTTCCTGCTAGTCTATTGCTAGTCGGGTTGACCTGGAGGTTACCCGCGAGTTTTCTACGTGGCACGGCCGGGCATTATGGTCCCTTGTCGTAAGTCCACGAGACGGGGCGATGGGGTCACATGATCGTGAGTCTCTGCTTGTTACCGCGCGCTCCCAAGACACTAACGGTTTGCATATGTGATTCGAGTAGGCCTCTGGCCTTTTCGCACTAACCACCACGCGAGAATAAGTATGGGCACTCTGCGTCGTATGTATCAGCCGAAAGCTCTTCTGACGTCAGTGATTGAGCAGCACGCGCCCGAGTGGCCCGCGTAAGTGTTGGGGAACGTAGCAGAAATTCAAAATTTTCCTACGTGTCACCAAGATCTATCTATGGAGAGACCAGCAACGAGTAGAAAGAGAGTGCATCTACATACCCTTGTAGATCGCTAAGCGGAAGCGTTCAAGTGAACGGGGTTGATGAAGTCGTACTCGTCGTGATTCAAATCACCGATGATCAAGTGCCGAACGCACGGCACCTCCGTGTTCAACACACGTACAACCCGGTGACGTCTCCCACGCCTTGATCCAGCAAGGAGAGAGGGAGAGGTTGAGGAAGACTCCATCCAACAGCAGCACAACGGCGTGGTGGTGGTGGAGGAGCGTGGCAATCCAGCAGGGCTTCGCCAAGCACCATGGGAGAGGAGGAGTAGGGAGAGAGGTAGGGCTGCGCCAGAACTTCGTATATAGCTCCCATGCGCCTCCCCACTATATATAGGGGTGGAGGGGCTGGTTTCTTGCCCTCCAAGTCCATTGGGGCGTTGGCCAAGGTGGGAGGAAAGAAATCTCATTATTTCCTTCCCCACCGATTGTTATCCCCCCTTTTTAGGGATCTTGATCTTATCCCTTCGGGATATGATCTTATTCCTTCTAAGGGGGGATCTTGGTGCGCCTTGACCAGGGGTGTGGGGCCTTGCCCCCACTACCCACGTCCATGTGGGTCCCCCATGCAGGTGGGCCCCACTCCGGAACCTTCTAGAACCTTCCCGGTACAATACCGAAAAATCCCGAACATTTTCCGGTGGCCAAAATAGGACTTCCCATATATAAATCTTTACCTCCGGACCATTCCGGAACTCCTCGTGACGTCCGGGATCTCATTCGGGACTCCGAACAACATTCGGTAACCACATACAAACTTCCTTTATAACCCTAGCGTCATCGAACCTTAAGTGTGTAGACCCTACGGGTTCGGGAGACATGTAGACATGACCGAGACGTTCTCCGGTCAATAACCAACAGCGGGATCTGGATACCCATGATGGCTCCCACATGTTCCACGATGATCTCATCGGATGAACCACGATGTCAAGGACTTAATCAATCCCGTATTCAATTCCCTTTGTCTATCGGTATGTTACTTGCCCGAGATTCGATCGTCGGTATCCAATACCTTGTTCAATCTCGTTACCGACAAGTCACTTTACTCGTTCCGTAACGCATCATCCCGTGATCAACTCCTTGGTCACATTGCGCATATGATGATGTCCTACTGAGTGGGCCCAGAGATACCTCTCCGTTTACACGGAGTGACAAATCCCAGTCTCGATCCGCATAAACCAATAGATACTTTCGGAGATACCTGTAGTGCACCTTTATAGTCACCCAGTTACGTTGTGACGTTTGGTACACCCAAAGCACTCCTACAGTATCCAGGAGTTACACGCTCTCATGGTCGAAGGAAGAGATACTTGACATCGGCAAAGCTCTAGCAAATGAACGACACGATCTTTTGTGCTAGTCTTAGGATTGGGTCTTGTCCATCACATCATTCTCCTAATGATGTGATCCCGTTATCAACGACATCCAATGTCCATAGCCAGGAAACCATGACTATCTATTGATCACAACGAGCTAGTCAACTAGAGGCTCACTAGGGACATATTGTGGTCTATGTATTCACACGTGTATTACGATTTCCGGATAATACAGTTATAGCATGAATAAAAGACAATTATCATGAACAAGGAAATATAATAATAATACTTTTATTATTGCCTCTAGGGCATATTTCCAACAGTCTCCCATTTGCACTAGAGTCAATAATCTAGTTCACATCGCCATGTGATTAACACTCACAGGTCACATCGCCATGTGACTAATACCCAAGAGTTTACTAGAGTCTGTAGTCTAGTTCACATCACTATGTGATTAACACTCAATGAGTTTTATGTTTGATCATGTTGCTTGTGAGAGAGGTTTTAGTCAACGGGTCTGAACCTTTCAGATCCGTGTGTGCTTTACAAATCTCTATGTCATCTCCTAGATGCAGCTACCACGCTCAATTTGGAGCTATTCCAAACAACTGTTCTACTTGGAGCTATTCTAAATTATTGCTCCATTATATGTATCCGGTCTCTCTACTCAGAGCTATCCGGATAGGTGTCAAGCTTGCATCGTCGTAACCTTTACGACGAACTCTTTTACCACCTCCATAATCGAGAAAATTCCTTAGTCCACTAGTTACTAAGGATAACTTTGACCGCTGTCCTGTGAGCCATTCTTGGATCACTCTTGTACCCCTTGACTGACTCATGGCAAGGCACACTTCAGGTGCGGTACATAGCATAGCATACTGAAGAGCCTACGTCTTAAGCATAGGGGACGACCTTCGTCCTTTCTCTCTATTCTGCCGTGGTCGAGCTTTAAGTCTTAACTTCGTACCTTACAACTCAGGCAAGAACTCCTTCTTTGACTGGTCCATCTTGAACACCTTCAAGATCATGTCAAGGTATGTGCTCATTTGAAAGTATTATTAAGCATTTTGATCTATCCTTATAGATCTTGATGCTCAATGTTCAAGTAGCTTAATCCAGGCTTTCCATTGAAAAACACTTTCAAAATAACCCTATATGCTTTCCAGAAATTCTACGTCATTTCTAATCAACAATATGTCAACAACATATACTCATCAGAAATTCTATAGTGCTCCCACTCACTTCTTTGGAAATACAAGTTTCTCATAAACTTTGTACAAACCCAAAAATTTTTGATCATCATCAAAGCATACATTCCAACTCCGAGATGCTCACTCCAGTCCTTAGAAGGATTGCTGGAGCTTTGCATACTTATTAGCATCTTTCGGGATTGACAAAACCTTCCGGTTGTATCACATACAACCTTTCCTCATTAAAATCATCGAGGAAACAATGTTTTGACATCCTATCTGCAAGATTTCATAAATAATGCAGTAATCGCTAATATAATTCCAACAGACTCTTAGCATCGCTACGAGTGAGAAAATCTCATCGTAGTCAACTCCTTGAACTTGTCGGAAAACATCTTAACGACAAGTCGAGCTTTCTTAATGGTGACATTTACCATCATTGTCCGTCTTCCTTTTGAAATCCATCTGTACTCATTAGCCTTACGACCATCGAGCCATTCTACCAAAGTCTACACTTTGTTTTCATACATGGATCCTCTCTCGGATTTTATGGCCTCAAGCCATTTATCGGAATCCGGGCCCACCATCGCTTCTCCATAGCTCGTAGGTTCATTGTTGTCTAGCAACATGACCTTCAAGACAGGATTACGTACCACTCTGAAGTAGTACGCATCCTTGTCATCCTACGAGGTTTGGGAGTGACTTGATCCGAAGTTTCATGATCAATATCATAAGCTTCCACTTCAATTGGTGTAGGTGCCACAGGAACAACTCCCTGTGCCCTGTCACACACTAGTTGAAGAGACGGTTCAATAACCTCATCAAGTCTCCACCATCCTCCCACTCAATTCTTTCGAGAGAAACTTTTCCTCGAGAAAGGACCCGATTCTAGAAACAATCCATATTGCTTTCGGATCTGAATTAGGAGGTATACCCAACTGTTTTGGGTTTCCTATGAAGATGCATTTTATCCGCTTTGGGTTCGAGCTTATCAACCTGAAACTTTTTCATATAAGCGTCGCAGCCCCAAACTTTTAAGAAACGACAACTTAGGTTTCTCTAAACCATAATTCATACGGTGTCATCTCATCGGAATTACGTGGTGCCCTATTTAAAGTGAATGTGGTTGTCTCTAATGCCTAACCCATGAATGATAGTGGTAATTCGATAAGAGACATCATGGTACGCACCATATCCAATAGGGTGCAACTATGATGTTTGGACACACCATCACATTATGGTGTTCCAGGCGGTATTAATTGCGAAACAATTTCCACAATGTCTTAATTGTGTGCCAAAACTCGTAACTCAGATATTCATCTCTATGATCATATCATAGACATTTTATCCTCTTGTCACAATGATCTGCTACTTCACTCTGAAATTACTTGAACCATTCAATAATTCAGACTTGTGTTTCATCAAGTAAATATACTCAACATTTACTCGAATCATCTGTGAAGTAAGAACATAATGATATTCACTGCATGCCTCAGCACTCATTCGACTGCACACATCAAAATGTGTTACTTCCAACAAGTTGCTATCTTGTTCCATCTTACTGAAAATGAGGCTTTTCAGTCATCTTGCCCATGTGGTATGATTTGCATATCTCAAGTGATTCAAAATCAAGTGAGTCCGAACGATCCATTTGCATGGAGTTTCTTCATGCATATACACCAATAGACATGGTTCGCATGTCTCAAACTTTTCAAAAACGAGTGAGTCCAAAGATCCATCAACATGGAGCTTCTTCATGCGTTTTATACCATTATGACTTACATGGCAGTGCCACAAGTAAGTGGTACTATCATTACTATCTTATATCTTTTGGCATGAAAATGTGTATCACTACGACCGAGATTCAATAAACCATTCCTTTAGGTGCAAGACCATTGAAGGTATTATTCAAAAATAGAGTAACCATTATTCTCCTTAAATGAATAACCGTATTGCGATAGACATAATCCAATCATGTCTATGCTCAACGCAAACACCAATCTTGGTAGTAGAGGGAGCGTGCGATGCTTGATCATATCAACCTTGGAAACACTTCCAACATATATCGTCAGCTCACCTTTAGCTAGTCTCCGTTTATTCCGTAGCTTTTATTTCGAGTTACTAACACTTAGCAACCGAACCGGTATCTAATACCCTGGTGCTACTAGGAATACTAGTAAAGTACACATTAACATAATGTATATCCAATATACTTCTATCGACCTTGCCAGCCTTCTCATCTACCAAGTATCTAGGGTAATTCTGCTCCAGTGGTTGTTCCCCTTATTACTGAAGCACTTAGTCTCGGGTTTGGGTTCAACCTTGGGTTTCTTCACTAGAGCAGCAGCTGATTTGCCGTTTCATGAAGTATCCCTTCTAGCCCTTGCCCTTCTTGAAACTAGTGGTTTCACCAACCATCAACAATTGATGCTCCTTCTTGATTTCTACTTTCGCGGTGTCAAACATCATGAATATTTCAAGGATCATCATATCTATCCCTGATATGTTATAGTTAATCACGAACCTCTAGCAGCTTGGTGGCAATGACTTTGGGGAAACATCACTATCTCATCTGGAGGATCAACTCCCACTCGATTCAAGTGATTGTTGTGCTCAGACAATCTGAGCACAAGCTCAACGATTGAGCTTTTCTCCCTTAGTTTGCAGGCTAAGAAAATCGTCAGAGGTCTTATACCTCTTGACGTGAGCACGAGCCTGAAATCCCAATTTCAGCCCTCGAAACATCTCATATGTTCCGCGACGTTTCGAAAACGTCTTTGGTGCCTCTACTTAAACCATTTAATTGAACTATCACGTAGTTATCAAAACGTGTATGTCCGATGTTCGCAACATCGACAAACGACATTGGGGTTCAGCACACTGAGCGGTGCATTAAGGACATAAGCTTTCTATTGATCGCATAATCGCTACTATCAACTTTCAACTATATTTTCTCTAGGAACATATCTAAACAGTGGAACTAAAGCGCGAGCTTACGACATAATTTGCAAAAGGTCTTTTGACTATGTTCAGGATAATTAAGTTCATCTTATGAACTCCCACTTAGATAGACATCCCTCTGGTCATCTAAGTGATCACATGATCCGAGTCAACTAGGCCGTGTCCGATCATCACGTGAGACGGACTAGTCATCATCGGTGAACATCTTCATGTTGATCGTATCTACCATACGACTCATGCTTGACCTTTCGGTCTCCGTGTTCCGAGGCCATGTCTGCACATGCTAGGCTCGTCAAGTTAACCCTAAGTGTTTTCGCTGTGTAAAACTGTCTTACACCCGTTGTATGTGAACGTAAGAATCCATCACACCCGATCATCACGTGGTGCTTAGAAGCGACGAACTGTAGCAACGGTGCACAGTTAGGGGAGAACACTTCTTGAAATTTTGTAAGGGATCATCTTATTTACTACCGTCGTCCTAAGCAAACAAGATGCATAAACATGATAAACATCACATGCAATCAAATAGTGACATGATATGGCCAATATCATTTTGCTCCTTTTGATCTTCATCTTCGGGGCTCCATGATCATCATCGTCACCGGCACGACACCATGATCTCCATCATCGTGTCTTCATGAAGTTGTCATGCCAACGACTACTTCTACTTCTATGACTAACGCGTTTAGCAATAAAGTAAAGTAGTTTACATGGCGTTCTTCAATGACACGCAGGTCATACAATAAATAAAGACAACTCCTATGGCTCCTGCCGGTTGTCATACTCATCGACATGCAAGTCGTGAATCCTATTACAAGAACATGATCAATCTCATACATCACATATCATTCATCACATTCTTCTTGGCCATATCACATCACATAGCATACCCTGCAAAAACAAGTTAGACGTCCTCTAATTGTTGTTGCATGTTTTACGTGGCTGCTATGGGTTTCTAGCAAGAACGTTTCTTACCTACGCAAGACCACAACGTGATATGCCAATTGCTATTTACCCTTCATAACGACCCTTTTCATCGAATCCGTTCCGACTAAAGTGGGAGAGACTGGCACCCGCTAGCCACCTTATGCACCAAGTGCATGTCAATCGGTGGAACCTGTCTCACGTAAGAGTACGTGTAAGGTCGGTCCAGGCCGCTTCATCCCACAATACCGTCGAAACAAGATTGGACTAGTAACGGTAAGCATATTGAACAACATCAACGCCCACAACTACTTTGTGTTCTACTCGTGCAAAGAATCTACGCAATAAACCTAGCTCATGATGCCACTGTTGGGGAACGTAGCAGAAATTCAAAATTTTCCTACGTGTCACCAAGATCTATCTATGGAGAGACCAGCAACGAGTAGAAAGAGAGTGCATCTACATACCCTTGTAGATCGCTAAGCGGAAGCGTTCAAGTGAACGGGGTTGATGAAGTCGTACTCGTCGTGATTCAAATCACCGATGATCAAGTGCCGAACGCACGGCACCTCCGCGTTCAACACACGTACAGCCCGGTGACGTCTCCCACGCCTTGATCCAGCAAGGAGAGAGGGAGAGGTTGAGGAAGACTCCATCCAATAGCAGCACAACGGCGTGGTGGTGGTGGAGGAGTGTGGCAATCCAGCAGGGCTTCGCCAAGCACCATGGGAGAGGAGGAGTAGGGAGAGAGGTAGGGCTACGCCAGAACTTCGTATATAGCTCCCATGCGCCTTCCCACTATATATAGGGGTGGAGGGGCTGGTTTCTTGCCCTCCAAGTCCATTGGGGCGTTGGCCAAGGTGGGAGGAAAGAAATCTCATTATTTCCTTCCCCACCGATTGTTATCCCCCCTTTTTAGGGATCTTGATCTTATCCCTTCGGGATATGATCTTATTCCTTCTAAGGGGGGATCTTGGTGCGCCTTGACCAGGGGTGTGGGGCCTTGCCCCCACTACCCACGTCCATGTGGGTCCCCCCATGCAGGTGGGCCCCACTCCGGAACCTTCTAGAACCTTCCCGGTACAATACCGAAAAATCCCGAACATTTTCCGGTGGCCAAAATAGGACTTCCCATATATAAATCTTTACCTCCGGACCATTCCGGAACTCCTCGTGACGTCCGGGATCTCATTCGGGACTCCGAACAACATTCGGTAACCACATACAAACTTCCTTTATAACCCTAGCGTCATCGAACCTTAAGTGTGTAGACCCTACGGGTTCGGGAGGCATGTAGACATGACCGAGACGTTCTCCGGTCAATAACCAACAGCGGGATCTGGATACCCATGATGGCTCCCACATGTTTCACGATGATCTCATCGGATGAACCACGATGTCAAGGACTTAATCAATCCCGTATTCAATTCCCTTTGTCTATCGGTATGTTACTTGCCCGAGATTCGATCGTCGGTATCCAATACCTTGTTCAATCTCGTTACCGGCAAGTCACTTTACTCGTTCCATAACACATCATCCCGTGATCAACTCCTTGGTCACATTGCGCATATGATGATGTCCTACCGAGTGGGCCCAGAGATACCTCTCCGTTTACACGGAGTGACAAATCCCAGTCTCGATCCGCATAAAACAATAGATACTTTCGGAGATACCTGTAGTGCACCTTTGTAGTCACCCAGTTACGTTGTGACGTTTGATACACCCAAAGCACTCCTACAGTATCCAGGAGTTACACGCTCTCATGGTCGAAGGAAGAGATACTTGACATTGGCAAAGCTCTAGCAAATGAACTACACGATCTTTTGTGCTAGTCTTAGGATTGGGTCTTGTCCATCACATCATTCTCCTAATGATGTGATCCCGTTATCAACGACATCCAATGTCCATAGCCAGGAAACCATGACTATCTGTTGATCACAACGAGCTAGTCAACTAGAGGCTCACTAGGGACATATTGTGGTCTATGTATTCACACGTGTATTACGATTTCCGGATAATACAGTTATAGCATGAATAAAAGACAATTATCATGAACAAGGAAATATAATAATAATACTTTTATTATTGCCTCTAGGGCATATTTCCAACAGTAAGCACCTGCCTTGTATAAGGAGGTTGCCAGGACTGATCCCGGCCGTCCACGCAACGTGCAGAAGTGCAAAGGGCGATGGGCCTAAGACCCCTTTGCGCTTAGGATGTAGACCGACATGCCTGGCCTCTCTGTTGAGCCTAGGTAGGACTGCGGTGTGTTGATCGGTCGAGGCCGGTCATGACCTGATGGTGTGTCCGGACGAAGTTGATCGAGCGTGTTGCGTAAGTTTGTGCATCCCTGCAGGGAAGTTAATCAATTCGAATAGCCATGTCAACGGTAACGGACGCTCGGAGTTGTATCTCGATCGATACAACTAGAACTGGATGCTGAGGCATGAAATGGATATGATGGCTCCGAAATTGTTTTCTCGCAGGAAGTCACGGAAGTGATCTCTGGGCGATGTTACAGCATACTTACTACTATTATAATATGTTAGTCTCATCTCTTCTGATGCTGCAAGATGCTTGAAGATTCTAGTCTTCGATAGGCTAGGTCTTTCCTTTATTCTAGCATTTCTACAGTCTAGTCCAAAGATACAGCCCCATTCCTTTGAAACTGATGCATACTTAGTGTAGATCTGATGTAACTCTTGCGAGTACTTCGAATGAGTACTCATGGTTGTTTTGCTACCTCTTTTTCCTCATACCCGATGGTTGCGATCAGATGACGGATCCCAGGAGCCAGATGCCACCGCCGACAACTACTACTACCCCGAGGGTGCCTACTACTATGTGGAGGCCGTCGAAGACCAGGAGTAGTTAAGAGGCTCCCAGGCAGGAGGCCTTGCCTTTTCGATCATTGATGTTTGTGCTAGCCTTCTTAAGGCAGACTTGTTTAACTTATATCTGTACTCAAATAGTGTTGCTTCCGCTGACTCGTTTGTATTCGAGCTTATGTATTCGAGCCCTCGAGGCCTCTGCTTATAATATAAAGCTTGTATGACTTTAATTTGTGTCTAGAGTTGTGTTGTGATATATCTTCTCGTGAGTCTCTGATATTGATCGTACACATTTGTGTCTATGATTAGTGTACGATTGAACCAGGGGCGTCACACTAACCCAAACCTAAAACAAGGCGGACACCGAGCTGGGGGCCGACCCAAACGTCGGCCCATTGGAGTTGCTCTAACCCTTTACAAAGTCAACCAACTTCTAGTATTACAAAATATGATCAAACAGTTATCTTTCACCAGTCAATGTGCGTGGTTTTGTCCAGGGGCTTCAGCTTTCAGGCCCGATCATAGCCACGCTCAAATCAGCATGTGATCATGTAGTGTTCAAATAATACTCCCTCCGTTCCTAAATATAAGTCTTTGTAGAGATTCCACTATAAACTACATACGGATGTATGTAGATGCATTTTAAGTGTGATTCATTCATTTTGCTCCGTATGTAGTCCACCTAGTGAAATCTCTACAAAGACTTACATTTAGAAACGGAGGGAGTATATGGTAGTGGTCCGAGGAACTGTAGTTTTTCTTTTCTTGTGGTCTATGGAACAAGTAGTTTACTAGTACCAGTGAACAAAATAGCATTCGTACTACAACACTTGGCCGCCCATTCCAATGCGCTAAATATAATGTGCACCTTTCCTCACAAAAAACGTGCACCGAGAAAGAGTAGAAGGCAAAGTAGAAGCTAACTTTTATCTCTTGGAAACCATGAAATCACCGAGTTCGGTTGTCCTGTAAGCATCCGTTGACCCTCAGGTCCAACTTTCCTTGCCAAAAAGATTTTCCGGCAAAAAAGTGTAACTACTTTTGTAGATCTTGCCTACTTTTTTTTTGGAAGATGTCATTCAGTTTTGCTTTGACTATAAAGGTTGAACAGAATGCACCAATATATTAACAAAAGAATATCCATTCTCCAAAGCACCTATGGCCCTCTTCCTTAAATCTGCAATCCAATGGATCTTATAAGTTATTGATGGTTACAGAAAACCTATTTTTCAACGAGAAAAAGAAAAGGACCTTGATCTTTTCCACCATTTCAAAAAGAGAGGAAATTCTTTAAATTCTGCAAGCTCCAGGGTTCAAACATATCAAGATTGATAGGAAACCACAAAATGCAACAATATTTTTGTCTGAGACAAGTTGAAAAGTAAAATTTGACAGTCACCGGTCACCACTATCAAACAGCACTAGAGACCAAGTCCACCATGTTAACCACAACACAATTTGGCTTGTGCGCCGCAAAAATTAAGGAAAGTGCAGAAATCGGTGTGCGAGCACAAGCCTACAAACAAGTGGATAGAGCCATGTGTCCATATCACCAAGAACTGCCTTGAGGGACAGGGAGGTGTAAACATCAGAATGTGTGAAGCACATGAGAAAATTGCTGGAAGAAACATGGAAAATATAACGCAGGAGAGGAGCAAACATAGACCAATTCAACGAGAAAACTTGTGGAAAAACTGGGAGGCTACAGATGCAAACCAAATTCCAAATACCTTTTGTCTGTCAACTTGCTGTTCCAATAGGCACACTAATCAGCTCATCCCTTTCCTTGTCATCACAAGGGGACACAGCTGTGAATAGACAAACATGGAATCTTCTTGTTCATGAATTGATAGGGTATGCATGTGATACAGGCTTCCAACTTAGCATATGTTACATATGCACTCGAATAAAAATCATATTTGGGGAAGATAGACTCTTAATTTTATGTTAGCATGGCCTCCTATCTGGTGGTAGAAAATAGAATTGTCTGACTAGGATATGCAGTATTATGCCACATCAAACAGCACTGTTGAGTATTGACAGCACAGTGCCACAATTATTATCCCAGACCCAGATAGATCCAAGCTGCTCATTATCATCAACACCCATGGCAGCATATAAATTATTGAAACACAACACAACTAAACACTAAGAAAAACATTTCAGACAATCGCCAATAATTGTATACATCAGCAATCTGCAATCGGATTAGCACACCCTCATAAATAAGGGGAATTGATAAATCAAGGTTGCTTTCCTTTCTACCGTGGATAACCATATTGAATCAACCAACATTACCTTCAACCAATGCCTCCCACCTCTAGCAGGAGTTACCCCCAATTAGGCATGGCAATCCAATTGAACTAAGAGTTGGCAAAATAATCTCTGCCCTCAAGTTACCCCTAAACTAAGCCTTAGCTTCTACACCTTTCAATACATGGCTCTCCCTTACCAACAATGCAAGTCCATCCTTTACCTCCCCTTTCTTCTCCAATGCCGTGGCAGCTTTGTCCGGCTTCTGCTTCCGGTACTGCCAGGCCTCTGCTGGATCTGTTGTGATCACCCTCACCTCTGATCCACCGCCATTGATCTCAAGCACCTCCGGCAGCCCATTACCACACCCCCTCGACAAACCAACATCCACCCTGACGGCCTGTGCCCCGCAAACTGCATTGATTCCCTCACTCTGTATCGTGTGCCCCATTACCATCCTCTTTGCTCCAGGGATCATCCCACGAACGCCCTGAAGCCTCTGGCAGTCGCAATTGAAGCCTTCAGAGAACCTCCTGAGCCACACTACAGCGTCTCGGCCGCACACATACTCTGGCGCCCTGGCATTGTTGCCACGCTCACCCCGGATCCAGTCGCTGACCTCCGCATTGATCCGCTCCAGGCCATACTCGACATTGGCCTCAAGAAGGCCACCATGGACGAACACCGAGTCGCCGACTACCAGGACGGTGGGCAGATCAGCCAAGAACCTCCGCGCGATGGGGCCGTCCGGGCGGAGAGCGGCGAGGCGAGATCGGATGCCGTCCCAAAACTCCCGCTTGATGCCAGGGAAGGCCTTGGGGACGCCGAGGAAGGGGTTCTTGGGCTGCTCGAGCCCGCCACAGCGGCGCTTAATGGCGAGGCCAGCGCGGTACCAGCCGGCCCAGCCGGAGAACTCCTGCAGGCCCTGCGGCGTGACGAAGCGAAAGTCGCCGGACACGTTCATGACCTCGTGGTTGCCGAGGATGGGGAGGAGCGCGCCGCCCTGCGCGGCGGCGGAGATGCTGAGGCGACGGAGGAAGTAGAGGAGGCGGAGCTCGTCGCCGCCGCGATCCAGGATGTCGCCGAGCTGGACGGCGAGGGTGGGGCCGGCGGACCAGGAGGTGGAGCTGGCGCTGGAGCCGGGGCTGTTGGCGGAAGGCAGGAGGCCGGCGAGGCGGAGGGCGGTGAGGGACTTGGGGAGGTCGCCGTGGAGGTCGCCGATGGCGACGAGGCGGGATGGGGAGGGGAGGAAGGTGGTGGGCGTGGGGGACGGAGGAGGAGGCGGGTTGGTGGGGAAGAAGATGCCGGAGACGGAGAAGTCGACGAAGGCGTCGGCGAAGGCGGAGACGGCGGCGGGGAGGCCGGCGCAAGCGCGGACGTCGGGGGATGCGGGGGCCATCGTGGGCTCCTGTTTGGGTGTGGGCTGCGAAGCGGGGGCTGGAAGATACACCGAGATGTCGTTGGGGCCGCCGCCGCCGGCTGGTCTTATATGTACAGCTTTGCAGATGAGATGATGTTTCTAATATTTCTCCCTCCTAAAAATAAGTGTCTCAAGTTTAGCTTAGTACTCCTTCCATTTAGGTGTGTAAGTCATCTTACGAAAACCAAATAATTTTAAAATACTTAGACGCGGTGCATTAAATTCTACCTCGTTTCTTGTTTCTTGACATATCAACCAATAAAAGATGTGGGATGTCCAAGCTTTTAATAACTTGAGACTACTAAACATGACATGCAGTGGTTAGTTCATTGCATGCAATGCTATTAATTAGCAAATAAACATTAAGTCCTCTCGTTTTCCCGTCCTCTTTGATCACGGTGCACAACCTAAGATGACTTAGGTGGTGTTTGGTTCTCTAGTCCTAGGACTTTTTCTAGTCCTTAGGATTTTTTGGAAAAGACTCTCAAGGAGGTGCTTTTAAGGATTTTTAGCAAAAAGTCCCAAAAAAGTCCCCCATGTTTGGTTTGCTAGGGACTTTTTTTAGTCCCAACACAAAAAAGTCCCTGGAACCAAACACCCCCTTACTTACCTAGACGGAAGGAGTATAATTTTATATTATAGTTAATACAAAATTGAAACACCTATTTTAGGACCAAGGAAGTAAATAAAAGTAAGAGACGATTGGTGGTCAAGGTGCAAATAAAAAAAGCGTGCAAATGCTCTCTCTTTGTAGAATTGTCAAAGTGCCTTGTCAAAATATCTATTACCTCGATACCAAATTACCCCTTTGTCCCAAAATATAAGAACGTTTTTAACATTATATACTAGTGTCAAAAAAGATTCTTATATTATGGGACGGAGGGAGTACTTCTTAAATTATCTAGATACCAATACATCAAACGCTAAAATGTGTCTAAATACATTCATATTTACACAAAAGACAGGTAATTCAGACCGAGGGTAGTTCCTTTAAGAATTTTTTATTTCTAGTAAAAAAATTATGTATGTAGAGGATGAATACAAGTGTGTATGAATTCAAAATTTAAGCATCCCCTCAAAAAAAAAGTTAACCATGACCATATATGAGCATGTTTTTAACACAGTACAATCACAGTCGCTTACATACACGAGAATACATTCACCCCTATGAACGCACACCATATCCTTATGAGCACCAGCCAGAGACTGAGCCGACATTTCATCTTGAGATTGACTGAGTCGCCACGGACGTCTTCGTTGTCGATGAGAACGTCTCCCACTGAATGCACATCGCCGAAAGGCCTGAAATAAATTCAGGAAAATGGGAGCACCAATGTCAAGTCTAGCCCTGGTGGGTTGGGGATTCCACTGTCCTCCTAACCATCCATCCACAGATCGGTTCGCACATATGGACATGTTTAGGTTTCAAATTTTATACATATACTATAATCAACATACATGCTACTAATCTTCTGTTGGTCTTCTACCAGCTGTGGGAGTCCTGGATTAGGGGGTCCTCGGGCGTCCGGTCTATTGGATATGGGCCGGACTGATGGGCCGTCAAGATACAAGACAGAAGATCATCTCTCATGTCCGGTAGGGACTCCTGTATACATGGATGGCAAGTTTAGGTGTCCGGATATGTTATTTCCTTTTTGTTTTTTAAACCCCCCCTATATTAATTAATTAATAATGTTATTGCAATCATTCATTACAAAAATTGCCACACAGGGCGGAACACTATTAAGAAGAATCCCATCAGATTTACTTATAAAACTAAACTTTGCAATTTCGTGCGCCACCTTATTGGCCTGCCGATTAATTTTCGCAATTTTAAAATTCTTGAGCATCGTCAATATACTCAAGGATTCTTCTTTAGATCAACGAGCGAAGACCTGTCAAGATTCTCATTTGCAAGGAAATAACCGAAAAAAGCACAATCAGTCTCCAAAATAATGGATTGGTGAAGAGTAATACCTATATAAAGGCCTGGCAGACAAGCACGTAGCTCAGCTTCGTTGACGCTGCAACACTGACCCAGCAAGTCCCACGAAGAAATAATAACTTCCAGATGAGTTCCTAACAACCACCCTCACTCTGGCCGCACTAATACTCTCCACATAGCTGGCATCGACATTGATCTTGATATAATCATCTGGTGGAGGCTTCCATCCCACCTGTTCTTGTGATGTTGCGAAAACTGGTGTAGCACCTCCCATTTTTTCTTTACCTTTGTTACTAGTAACAACCTCAACAGAGTCGTGACTGGACGTAAAAGAAGACCAATAGTTTGCCACAAAAATTGCAGATGCAGCAATGGATTCCTTCCCTTTCCCAAAAATTAAATCATTTCTCAGGTGCCAGGCTCACCAGAACAGAAACAAAACTTGCTATGTCTGTTGCAAGCTCAAAAGATCCAACAAAATCAATAGCCGATCTGGTCCCGAGAATTTGAACCACTCTTCATCAAGAATATTCCATGATTCTCTCAAGGCCAATCGTAGTGCACGAGCCTTAGGACAAATAACGAGGGCATGAAACGTGCTTTCCTCTTCTGCTCCACAAATAGAGCACATACCTGAAGTAATCTGATGGTGCTTAACTCTATTGGTCTGGACCGCCAAGCTATCGGTCGCGGCCCTCCAAGAAAAAATCCTTATCTTCTGAGGGATATTAGCCTTCCAAATTAAATTTCAGAGTCTTCTTTCTCCGCATGGATCGCCACTAGATTGACCAAATTTATCTTGACTATCCTTCAACTTAAGTGCTAAATTGTACGCACTTTTAACGGAAAATATACCGTTATTCTCATAGTGCCACGCAATAAAATCCCCATCCCCATAAGCATGAATACGAATCTTAAGAACCTCCTCTGCATCATGGGGATAGAAAAGATACTTGATCAAATTTTCATCCCATGCCTTTCTCCCACTCAAGAACAAATCAGAGACCCACTTCAATCTAGTATTATGCCTTCTAGCTGAAATTTTAAGTCCAGTGTTCCTGGGTAACCAATTATCCCTCCAAATATTAATGCTAGATCCATCACCCACCCGCCAAATGACACCATTCTTAAGCAGTTCCAGACCATGCATAATACCCTGCCAAGTCAATGATGCAGACTGAGGAAACACTGTATCAAGAATATGTCCATGAGGGTAATACTTTGCCTTCATCAGCTTAGCACATAACAAATTCGGATGAACCAATAACCTCCACGCTTGTTTGGCAAAGAGGGCTTGGTTAAATAATCTGCGATCCCGGAATCCCATACCCCCCTTACCTTTAGACCTAGTTAATTTGTCCCAAGCTAACCAATGTGTTTTTCTTCGATCTTCCTAATCTCCCCACCAAAAATTCCTGATAATCTGTGTTAACTCCTCACAAAGGGAAGCCGGGAACTTAAAAATACCCATAGCATACACAGGTAGAGCTTGAATAGCTGATTTTATTAAGTCTTCTTTCACCCCACATGAATGAAAGCACAAGAGCTCCCTGGGTGGTTTTGGTAATTAATGTCAACATATCTCTTGTTGGACTAACACTTTTATCTAGTATGTTTCAGACAGGTTCAACAATGGAGTGGCATGGACTAAAGGATGTGGAACCCCCTTCAAGATGCTAAGGACAAAGGATTGGCTCAAGCTTCAAGCTCAAGACTCTTCATTTTATATTTCAATGATCCAAGATCACATTGAGTCTATAGAAAAAGCCAATACTACCAAGAGGGGATGAGGTGATGCTTAATGGCTTACTTGCTCAAAGTGCTTAGTGATATGCTCCAAAAACCCTCAACTACTTTCCCACATCCACACCTGACCTAAACCTAAAGTCAAATTCAGCCCCACCGATTCTTTCTATCCGGCGCCACCGAGTTCAGATGTCATAGCCACTGCCACAAACCCTAGGCAAATCGGTCTCACCGAGATGGGATTGTAATCTCTCTGTGTATGTCCATTATCAAAATCGGTTTTACCGAGATTGAGTAATCGGTACTACCGAGATTACAATGCAAACTCTCTGGTTAACTTATTACCAAAATCGGTCCTACCGAGTTTGTGTAATCGGTCCCACCGAGTTTGCCTGACCAACTCTCTGGTTAGCTTATTACCAAAATCGGTCTCACCGAGTTTTTGTAATCGGTCTCACCGAGATTACGTTATGCCCTAACCCTAACCATATCGGTCCTACCGAGTTGCATGTCGGTCCCACCGAAAACCCTAACGGTCACATTGTTTACTAAATCGGTCTAACCGAGTTTGTTGATTCGGTCCCACCGAGATTGGTAAATTGTATGTAACGGTTAGATTTTGTGTGGAGGCTACATATACCCCTCCACCTCCTCTTCATTCGTGGAGAGAGCCATCAGAACAAACCTACACTTCCAACTTACCATTTCTGAGAGAGAACTACCTACTCATGTGTTGAGGCCAAGATATTCCATTCCTACCATATGAATCTTGATCTCTAGCCTTCCCCAAGTTGCTTTCCACTCAAATCTTCTTTCCACAAGATCCAAATCGTGTGAGAGAGAGTTGAGTGTTGGGGAGACTATCAATTTGAAGCACAAGAGCAAGGAGTTCATCATCAACACACCATTTGTTACTTCTTGGAGAGTGGTGTCTCCTAGATTGGCTAGGTGTCACTTGGGAGCCTCCGACAAGATTGTGGAGTTGAACCAAGGAGTTTGTAAGGGCAAGGAGATTGCCTACTTCGTGAAGATCTACCGCTAGTGAGGCAAGTCCTTCGTGGGCGACGACCATGGTGGGATAGACAAGGTTGCTTCTTCGTGGACCCTTCGTGGGTGGAGCCCTCCGTGGACTCGCGCAACCATTACCCTTCGTGGGTTGAAGTCTCCATCAACATGGATGTACGATAGCACCACCTATCGGAACCACGGCTCAAAAATCACCGTGTCTCCAAATTGCGTTTGAAATCTCCAAACCCTTCCCTTTACATTCTTGCAAGTTGCATGCTTTACTTTCCGCTGCTCATATACTCTTTGCATGCTTGCTTGAATTGTGTGAAGATTGCTTGACTTGTGCTAAGATAGCTAAAATCTGCCAAAGACTAAAATTGGGAAAAGGCATAGTTTTAATTGGTCAAGTAGTCTAATCACCCCCCCCCCCTCTAGACTTACTTACTTCTTCTCAAGATCCTACAACGAAGCGTATTTCTCTATCCAGTCAAAGAGCCTTTTCAAAACCTTATCTTTAGTAGATTGAAACTTACCAGCTTTCATTCTTCCCTCAGGAACCGGAAGTCCAAGATATTTATCTTCGAACCCATCGACTGTAATTTTTAAGATTACCATAATAGCCACTTGATTCTCCAAACTGCACTTTTTCCCAAACATCATGGAACATTTATCAGGACTTAATAACTGCCCAGTCCCTTTCTCGTACTTCGTCAGAATATTTTTAATGACAATTGCTTGATCAATGGAGCCTTTAAAAAATAACATACTATCGTCTGCAAACAACAAGTGAGAAATACCTGGAGCATGTCTATTCAAATGAAACTCCTGAAGAGATCCTCTGGGTGAAGCATCATTAAGCAGCAAAGAAAGAGCCTCAGCAACAAAAAGGAACAAGTACGTAGATAAAGGGTCCCCCTGCCTAAGTCCCCTAGAAGGTGAAAAAGACTCCAGCAACTGTCCATTGAAGCGGGCGGCAAATTTCACCGATGTAACACACGACATAATCCAATTTATCCACCTCGATGCAAAACCCAAAGCCCCCATCATACATTGCAAGAAATGCCAGTCTACGCAATCATAAGCTTTCACCAAATCCAACTTATACGCACAAAATTCCCCTCTTAAACCTTTAAGCGTACTCAATGAATGCATACATTCAAAGGCTATGAGAGCATTGTCAGAAATTAACCTTCCCGGAATAAATACACTTTGAGTAGGGGAAATCATACCATTAAGGAGCGGCCTCAGTCTGTTAACAAGGCATTTGGAAATAATCTTGTAGATAACATTGCACAAACTGATCGGCCTGAAATCTTTAATAGACTGAGAGTTCTTAATTTTCGAGATGAGAACAATAGTTGTGCTATTAATCCCCTCAGGCATAACTCCAGAAATAAAAAAACTGTTGGACAGCCTTAATAATATCCTCCTTGATCAAACCCCAATTCCGCTGGAAAAACCTTGCAGGAAAACCATCCGGCCCCGGAGCCTTTAACGGCCCCATTTGGAAAAGCGCATCACTAATCTCTTGATCTGTAAAAGGTTTGCAAAGCTCCTCATTCATATCATCAGAGACAAGGGGATTGACCAGCCAAATAATATGGGACGGGTCAACTGAATCATCACATGAGTAAAGTTGTTTAAAGAATGAGTTAGTGATACCTTTCATCTCCTCCAAATTTTCCGTGAGTCACCCATCCTCCTTCCTTAGAGCAGAAAAATTTCTCCAGAAAGCCTTCCTCTGAAAATAATTAGTATTACGGTCTCCTCCTCTTATCTTGTCCAACCGAGATCTTTGCTTCCAAAGCATTTCTTCCTTTATAAGAAGTTCATCCATCTCTGTAAGTATTTTCTTCCTTTCCAAACCTGCAGAATGATCATTCCTGCTAAACAATTTTTTTAGTCTTTTACGAGCCCACTCCAGTTTCTTTGGCAGATACCCAATATGAACGCGACCCCACCCATGAAGAGATTTTATTAGTTTGTCTAGCTTATTTGCAACATCACAAAGATCATTAATATTAGAATCTCTATTTTAGCAAGCACTAATCTGATCATCCAAAGCCCCACCTTCCCTCTCCCAATAAGATTCATATTTCAATTGTTTAAGAAAAGTCCCAACTTTGGGAGAACCCAACAACTCAATAAAATCGGGACAGTGATCAGACCTTGAGCTTATAATATGGGATACCTTACATTGAGGGAACATAGAAGACCAAAGCGGGCAAGCCACTACATGATCAAGCCGTACCTTAACATTCTTGAACCCATCTTGCTTATTATCATACGTCCAAGGCACACCATGAAAACCCAAGTCATATAGATTACATTCGGACATGGCTTCCCTAAAATTAGCCATAAACCTAATAAACCTCTTGTGGCGAGAGAAATGCTCATTTTGCCACATAGCTTCGTTAAAATCTCCCACCATAAACCAAGCTCCTACACCAAGAGGTTTTAACCATCTCAAGAGATCCCACATAACGTACCTTTGGCTCGCCTTAGGCTCACCGTAAATGAAAGTGCACCTCCACTTTGTTCCATCTCCCTTGCCGAGATACATATCAATAAAATGATCCCCATATTTGTTCAACTCACAAGAGTAGGCCTCATCCCAAAACACAGCTAGTCCTCCACCTTTACCATGGCCAGAAACAGTAAACACATTATTCATACCCAACCTGTAGCGTAAACTCTCAACATACTCTTTATTTTTCCTTGTTTCAGATAAAAAGATAACATTGGGTCTGTGCGTCTTAGAGAGGCACACCAACTATTGAACTGTATGAGGCTGACCCAAGCCTCAGCAGTTCCAACTCAACATTTTCATGGCTCCTGACGGGCGTCATCTGCGCCCGTCAGGTCACCGACAGCCCCAAGGCCGGTAGCTTCCTTTGTTGCATCCCCATCCTCTTTTTCCTCACCCACTGATTCCCTCCTCCTATCCCAAGCCCCCTCCTCTCTTCCCTCCGTTTCCTCAGTTACATGAACAATAGACCCATCTACACCAACTACAGCCTCAACCCTCTCAGTACAGACTCTTTTACAAGAAAAGTTCTATCATTTGCACTCTTATACTCTAAGCTCTCGGAACTAGTGCTATCCATACTAAACACTAAATTTTGATCATCAGGAAGACTCCTTTTGCTACCAGTCGTGCTCTCCAGGATGGCTGGAAAGGCACCCTTGCGACTGGACATTTTGCTGCCACTGTTTGGGGGCGAAGGGACCCCAAACTTCACATGCTTGGCACACACGCCTTGAACGGCAGCGCGCTCCAGTTGCTCATCTCTGTACAACCTTTTCCATCGGCCCCGAATAGATTCAACAGCCACCCCTTTAGCATGGGCGCTCATGTTGATGGAGCTAGCACCCACACCATTAGTGCCCTGCACCTCCGCCAGACCTCCGTGGCTGACTATAGGAGCACCGTCAGTATCTTCCATGTGCCAACTTTGTAAAACCCTAAGCCCCTCCGGTGTCTATATAAACCGGAGGCAAGAATATAACGTTACTAAGATAGCCAAATTAGGGTTAGCCAATACGATCTCGTGGTAGATCAACTCTTGTAACCCCTATACCCTTCGAATATAATCAAGCAGGAGTAGGGTTTTACCTCCATTAAGAGGGCCCGAACCTGGGTAAACATTGTGTCCTTTGTCCATGGTTACCATCGGTCCTCAGACATATAGCTTGGCCCCCCTACTCGAGATCTACCAGTTTTGACACCGACATTGGTGCTTTCATTGAGAGCTCCACTGTATCGTCGACAGAAGGATTGATGGCTCGCCCCTTCATAAACAATGATGCTGTGTCCAGGGAAACCTTCCTTCCCGGACAGATCTTTGTGTTTGGTGGCTTCGTGCTTCGTGCCAACCCACTTGGCCGCCTCGAGCAGGTCGACAGTTACGCTCCCGACCACCAGACCACGTTTGGAAACCTGAACTACATCACTGACATCCAAGGAGATCTAATCTTCGAGGGGTTCGCAACCTCGGCTGCCACTCTGTGCCCCCATCAAGAAGGCTTTTCGGATCCCCTGTTAGATCCCGTTCATGGGTCAACACTCATACCTGCCCTGGCCCTAGATCCAGGGCAGGTCGTATCATCCAAAGACGGGAGCGTTAGCCCCGCCGGACTCCTTCCCCTTAAGGAGCTCCTGACCGAAGACCCATACGCGATCTTGGACTTGCCTCTGGACGATCGCTCCAAACTATCGAGGTTTGCGCTCATTGGGCCCGATCAGGCGCCCCATGCCGAACTTAGCCCTGCAGGCCCATAGTTTCTGGTCCAGCTTTCGCTCCTAGATGATGCATTGGGATTAATGTAGTCTCTCTCCATCACGGAGGCTTTACCTCTGAACTGTACCCAGCTCAGGCTGGGGGCTGAGAGCGGGGAATTTTATACCCCACCCACCACCGACTTAATAGTCACTGTAGAGGATTTAACCGACATGCTGGACTACGTGTCCGAAGACATTGACAGCATGGACGACGATGCCGACGCCGAGCCAAACCAAGTCCCACCCGTCATAGGGCATTGGACGGCCACTTCAACCTATGATGTGTACATGGTGGATACTCTTGATAAAAAGGACGACGAGGATAATCCAAGCCCCGATGAGGACAAACCCATCGATAAACCACCAAAGCGTCGGTGCCAGCGGTGCCGATCACAATCGCGTCGGGCGAAGGATAGTAATATTGGCACCAGAGACAATGAGACTCCGGATGATGCCGAAGATCCTGAATACCCCATCGAGCCCACATCCGAACAGGATGAAAGGGAAGAAGGTCAGTATAGTCCTGAACACGCTGATCATGAAGACACGAAGGACATCAACTATATGCCAGAATCCAAAGAGGACGTCAACCTCGGTGTCGAAGACTTTATCGTCCCAAAGGAACCCTTTGAACAAGAACCCTTCAAGCGACAGCTCATCGCCACAGCGCGGAGCCTGAAAAAGAAACAACATCAGCTCAAAGCTGAACATGATACACTCAATGAAAGGTGGACTAAGGTCCTAGCCGCTGAGGAATACGGCCACGAGCGACCTGCCAAAAGTTACCCCAAGTGCAAGCTGCTGCCATAATTCGACAACGAAGCCCTTGAGCCAATTCCATCGAAATACAATCAGGCAGATCAACCATACCGACCACCACATGGATGGGACAAAGCGACATATCAAGCCAAACACCAACGCGCACCCCCTCGCCGAAGAGGCAGGGAGACAGCAGCCGCGGGATACACATATGACTTGCAACGTGACCTAGCCAATAAAGCTGGCCAAACTAGATCGATCTACGGATCAAGAGGTCATGCCCCGGTGCGAGACAATGGCTATGAAGCCCGGCGTGACGACCATTACTATACTCGGGATCATAACCGAACTCAGATGTCAGCCGACCTCCGCCGCGATATTGCGCGGTATAGAGGGGCTGCACACCCTTTATGCTTCACCGATGAGGTAATGCAGCACCAATTTCTGGAAGGGTTTAAACCCGTAAACATTGAACAGTACAACGAAACGACAGATCCGGCCGTCTGGATTGAAGATTTTCTTCTCCACATTCACATGGCTCAAGGAGATGATCTCCACGCCATTAAATATCTTCCTCTAAAGCCGAAAGGACCAGCACGGCTGGCTGAACAGCCTCCCAGAAAACTCCATTGGAACCTGGGAAGATTTGGAAGATGCTTTTCGGGCCAACTTTCAGGGCACTTATGTCCGGCCACCGGATACTGACAACTGGAGTCACATAATCCAGCAACCAGGCGAATCAGCTCGCAAGCTTTGGAATCAGTTCCTAAGTAAAAAGAACCAGATCGTGGATTGTCCGGATGCCGAAGCCTTAGCGGCCTTCAAACACAGCCTCCGGGACGAATGGCTTGCCCGACACCTCGGGCAGGAAAAACCGAAGACTATGGCAGCCTTAATTGCACTAATGACCCGCTTCTGTGTGGGTGAGGATAGTTGGTTGGCTCGTAGAAGCAACAACTCCGGTGACCTTGGCACTTCTGAGGCCAGGGATGGCAATGGTAAACCTTGTCGCAATAAAAATTAACGTCGAAACAACAACAACGACACAGACGATACGATAGTCAATGGTCAGTGGAAGAAACCTTTCAAAGGCAACAAGGACGGACCATCCAGCTTGGATAAAATCCTTGAGAGGCCCTGTCAGATTCATGGCACACCCGATAAGCCTGCTAACCACACCAACAGGAATCGTTGGGTTTTCAAACAGGCCGGTAAGATAAATACCGAACACAAGGGAAAGGGACCTCCAAGTGAAGACGATGATGAGCCCCGTCAGCCGAACACTGGGGGTCAGAAGCAGTTTCCTCCCGAGGTGAAAACAATGAACATGATCGATGTCACTCATATCCCCAAAAGGTGATCTATGTCACTCATATCCCTGGACACTGGGGGTCAGAAGCAGTTTCCTCCCAAGGTGAAAACAGTGAACATGATCTATGTCACTCATATCCCCAAAAGCTGAGCACTAAGGGACGTCTATGCTGTAGAGCCTGTCGCCCCCAAGTTTAACCCATCGTCAGCATGTCCCATCACTTTTGATCGCAGGGACCACCCAACTAGTATCCATCACGGGGGTTCGGCCGCCCTGGTACTTGATCCAATTATTGACGGATACCACCTCACTAGAGTCCTTATGGACGGGGGCAGAAGTCTCAACTTGATCTATCAAGACACTGTCCAAAAGATGGGCATCGACCCATCAAGAATTAAGCCTAGTAACACTACCTTTAAAGGTGTGATACCGGGTGTGGAGGCCCATTGCACGGGCTCACTGACACTGGAGGTAGTATTCGGCTCCCCAGACAACTTCCGCAGCGAAGAGTTAATCTTCGACATCGTCCCTTTCTGCAGTGGCTATCATGCACTGCTCGGACGAACTGCTTTCGCCCGCTTTAATGCAGTCCCGCACTACGCTTACTTGAAGCTAAAGATGCCTGGACCTCGGGGCGTTATTACAGTCAATGGAAATATGGAGTGCTCCCTCCGTACCGAAGAGCACACCGCGGCCCTCGCAGCCGAGGTGTATGGTGGCCTTATCAAACCAGACAGTTCATCGTCCAATAAGCCAATGATGTATCTAAACGAGTCCGGTCCACACATAATTGCGATAAATCAACGGATCCAGACCTTGATTAGTAGTTCGGCCTCCGCCGATCGCCTCATCAGGTTGCAGCTTGCGTATCGTGCGTACATAACTACACATTAAAATTACCCTGGGCGGCGCCAGAGGCACACTGCGGAAAAGGTCCATAGTACGGCTTGACCCCACCTGGACCGCATATACCTTCTTTTTCTCACTGCAGATTCATCAAGAGCCCTACTTGTTATATGGTTGTTTCAGGAGATCCCTTTTAAGGCTAGCATTTCCCGACCATCAAAGACTCCTACCAAAGGACTTATTACTAAGGAGAAACGGTGCAGACGTGCGACAGGGCATCACTGGAGTTTTCGAACTATTATTTTTAGGCCTTTTGTTAGACTTTCCCTTATGTAAACCTTTTCTTTTTTTCTCTTTAGGCATGTAACATGACCTTAATATTAAATGGCATTGTCTGTCGAAACACGCCTCGACATATTAATAAGGATATAAAGGAAGCAGATGATCATCACCTTTTTGGTTGGGTTCTTGTATTATCTTGTCATCTGTGTTCCCCCTTAACGTTCGACTGATATACGTGGCTCGGCACGGCCTTCATACCAGGGGCTATATTCGGCCTCGCAAACACTTAAGTTCGAACACCTATAGGGAACTCTTCAGCGTCCCGGATATTGCGTTATATGCATCGGCTCCGAATCATGTATTTGGTCTATAGTTGGGTTGCTCGGCTCCTGTGTTTGCCACCTTACGTTCTGCAAGTTCGGCTAAGGTAGTAAAGAGAGAACTACTGCGATTGTATTTCTGGTTCGTCCGGTTAAGTACCTTAGTAGAGAAAGCCAAAAACTGACTGTCATGATATGCGAGAGCGGGTCAGCGATCCGGTGACTTAGTGTTATACTACAAATTGTTCGCGATTTATGCCGTGTTATACGAGGGGCTGGGCTTCGACCAGCCGCATTGCAAAGGCGCTGTACTCCGGATTGCCGCTCGCGCAACAAGGGGCTATTACTTAGCATGACAAATGGACTCTTATGGCTAAGTGAAAGTACTAAAGCCGCATAGTCTGATTGCCTGGTTCACCTTGCAAGACGCCTCCTACATCGGACCAAGACATTGGATAAAGTGTGGTCATGCGTTCCCAAACACCCCTGTAATATTTACGTGGGGGCAGAAGCCAACGACTGGTAAACTTTTAGACTTATAAATTAAAACGGCCAAACAGGAGGATAAACTAATCACAAAGCTAAGCATATATATTTTACACCATAAGTTCAGTACATGACTCTTACAAACCGGACTCTACTAATCAAATATGATGTCCTTTGAGCACTGGCCCTCTACAATGCGAGCTCCCTCGAGGACCTCGCCGAAGTACTTCTCCGGCCGCCGGTGATCCTTGCCTTCAAGTGGCCCAGCGGTGGCAATCTCGGTGGCCATCATCTTCGCCCATTGTACCTTGACTCCGGCGAAGGACATCCGGGCACCTTCTCTGCAGGCCGACCACTTGATGGCGTCAACCAGAGGACACGCCTTGACCAGTCGCTTCACAAGTCTGAAGTAGCTGCTGGGTATGGGCTCGGCTGGCCAAAGACGGACTATCATGTCCCTCATGGCTAGTCCGGCCACCCGGTGCAGCTCTGTCAGCTGTTTCAGCTGATCGCTGAGGGGCATCGGATACTCTGGCGCAAGGTATTGCGACTAGAATAGCTTCTCCGTGGAGCTCCCCTCTTTGACGCGGAAGAACTCGGCGGCGTAAACAATGCTCCTCGGCAGATCTACAAATGCACCTGGAGAACTCCAAACCTGGGTCAGCAAAATATATCTCTTCCTTGTAAATTTACTCTGCATGAGAAAGGCCTTACCAGTCGCTATTTGCCTCGCCTCTTGAATCTCCTGGCGGGCGCCCTGGGCCTCAACCCGGGCTTCTTTCATGCTTTCCAGCGCTTTTGTGAGCTCAGAGGCTTGTTCCGAACTCTTCTGCTCTAAGGACTCGCACTTGGCGATGGCGTCTTTGAGCTCTTGTTCGACCTCGCCCACCCGCGCCTCATGTCTTCGGCGGGTGGTTTGCTCCACCTCTAACTCCTTGGCCGCTTTGTCAGCGGCCGCCTTGCTCACCTCTACCTCCTTCTTGGCTTGGGCAAGGGCACTCTTGAGGGATTCGACCTCGGCTGCGCCAACTGTGAGTATATGTATAAAATTTTAGTCAGTTCAAACAATTAACACACATATCACTTTCTAGTATGTAGTACTGCCGCATACCTTGGGTTTCATTAAACCGCTTGTTGATGCGGTCGAGTTCCTCGTCGGATAGTCGAAGCTTCTGATTGAGCTCGGCAACCACTGCGGCCTGGGCAGTAGCCGCCAGCATAGAAGCTTGTCCAACAACACAGTACAATACACTGCCAATTTGCTTTTGATCCTCTCTCTGGTTTGTTCTAATCCGGACAGAGTCTCAGGGGCTACTATCTATACATGGGTTCAGCCTTATATATATATACATATGTGAAAAAACTTGTAAAAGGTATTACATCGCATACCTCAAAGCTCGTCAGTAGGCTGTTGAAGGCTTCGGTCAGTCCGCTCTTCACGGACCAAACCTTTTCCATAACCGCACCCATCTGGGTGCGGTGTTCCTCCATGATGGACGCACGTTCTAGTGCTTCCTACAGAGTGTCAGTGGCCTCCAGATTGACAGATGCCGCCGATGGAGCTGCTACTCCTCTCCCCTCTTTCGAAGGGGGGTGTTGATCCAAACCCGGAGCCGTATTGGTCTTCGGAACGGTGTTCAGCGAGGGCCCAAACTGTTGAGGCTCCCACCCTTAGTGGTCATGGGGGTAGCCTTGCCCCACTTTACAACGTCCGAGGTGTTATCCTCGGGCGCCTTTTGGACGGTCGCGTCCGCTCCTCCTCGGCCAGGAGATGCCCTTTGGGACGACACCTCGGTGTCCTCCATGACAGGGGGAGAAGGCGCTTGATGGTTCGTCACTCTCTGCCTCTCCATGTGCTAGAGAGTTCCCCTCTGAAGAGGAGGGAATCAAGATCTCATGCGGAGGGCTGAAAAGCAGAGAAAAGATTTGATATGACAGAGGCAAATTAAGCGATAACTGAACAAGTAAGTTTTCGATACTTACATTTTGGCCAGGGGCTTCTCCCTTTGGATCCTCCTCGGGCTGTGTTCGGACTCTGAGTCCGAACTATCTGAGAGGATTACCCTCCCCTTCTTTGGCGTCGCTACCTCCAAGTTCTCGGAGGTTGTCCTCTTTCCCCTCCTCGTCTTAAGGGGGGAGTCGCTCTCCACTTCCTCCTCCTCCTCCTCCTCCTCTTCGTCCTCGTCTTCCTCGTGAGAGGATACGTCCTTGGTCTCTCCGGACACTGCTTCCGGAGGACCTTTGCGGCGGGGCCCATCCTTGGGCCCCTTGCCCTTCTTCTTGATTTTCTTCTCCAGCGCCTGATAAGGCGCCGAGACCAGCATCTCCTCTAGCTGAGGAATGACTGGGTCTTCAGGCAATGGAGCTGGACTCTTAATCCGCTCCGACTTCTTGGTCCAGCCCTGCAAAAAAGATGGGCTGATGAGTTTTGTATTGATCAAATATATAAAACTAGGTATGTCTTAGAAAAGTTAAAATACTTACCGGAGTGGCCGAATTCTTGGCATTGAGGCTGATGTCGTTGGTCTCCATGGGCCAGCTCTTCTGCGCCTTGAAGAGCAGCTTCCACATTCCCTCGTGGGTGGTGCCGAGGAAGTGTTGTAGAGTCCGCGGCTCCTCTGGATTGAACTCCCACATCGGAGAAGCCTGGCGCTGGTAGGGGAGGATGTGGCGTAAGAGCATAATTTGCACTACGGTCAGGCCAATGTTCTTGCTCAGCACATTGGTGATGTGCATTTGCAGCGTCTGCACCTCCGTCTGAGACCCTCAGTCGCGGCCCTTCGCGGTCCAGGAGATGAGCCTCATGGGGGGTCTGGATCTAAATTCCGGGATCACCGCCCACTTAGTGCAGTGCGGCTCAGTGATATAAAACCACTCCTGTTGCCAGATCTTGACGGTCTCCATGAAGGTCCCCTTTGGCCACGTGGTGTCGGGCAGCTTACTGATCATAGCTCCGCCGCAGTCCGCGTGCTGCCTATCGACCACCTTCGGCTTCACATTGAAGACCTTGAGCCACACGCCGAAGTGTGGCTGGATGCGGAGGAGAGCCTCACACACGACTATGAACGCCGAGATGTGGAGGAAGGAATTCGGGGCTAGATCATGGAAATCTAGCCCGTAGTAGAACATAAGTCCACAGACGAATGGGTGGAGTGGAAAACCTAACCCTCTAAGCAAATGAGGAAGGAAGACGACCCGTTCGCCAGGCTCCGGAGTGGGAATGATTTGACCCTTGGGTGGAAGCCTGTGCGCGATGTTGGCAGCGAGGTATCCCGCACTCCGGAGATCCTTTATTTCCTTCTCCGTAACGGAGGAGGCCTCCCACTTGCCTTTGGAGCCGTATCCGGTCATGGTCGGAGGAGGTGGTGGTGGTGGTGAGAAAGACGAAACTTTTCGGGTGCTGAGAGCTTGGGAGATTGGAAGGCAGAGGAGACTGGAAGGCGTGGGAGGAGAAAGGAGAAATCCATTGCCCTCTTATAAGTGGTAAAAATGCCAACCACCCCCCCACTTGCGCCTTGAAGCTCGCCTATTCCCAATGAAAGCGTGCGCTGTAAACGGTTGGATTACCCAAATCTTATTGATGAGAAATCATGTATGAAGTGGGCACGATCTTTGTTTTGACAGGATGGGCCAATGGGGCTTGGCCTCGAAATACAGAACACGGCGTGTGAAAACGGTTCAAAACATCGAAGGGTCAAGTCTGACGTTTCACCGAAAAAAGTTGTCAGTAAAAGACACTATTCTTATTTTTTACATATCCTGCCTTCGCGGCTAAGGGTTGTGTTAACTATGCAAAGCCGGATACAATTATTTTACAGAGGAAAACTGATGTATATTATTCAAGGAACCCGCCTCGCAATGGCGAAGATAATCCGCGCGTTGAACACGTCGTCATTGAAGACTGGTTCAGGGGCTACTGTGGGAGTCCTGGATTAGGGGGTCCTCGGACGTCCGGTCTATTGGATATGGGCCGGACTGATGGGCCGTCAAGATACAAGATAGAAAATCATCTCTCGTGTCCGGTAGGGACTCCTGTATAAATGGATGGCAAGTTTAGGTGTCCGGATATGTTATTTCCTTTTTGTTTAACCGACTTTGTACAACCCTAAGCCCCTCCGGTGTCTATAAACCGGAGGGTTAGATCAGAGGCAAGAAGATAACATTACTAAGCTAGCCAAGTTAGGGTTAGCCAATACGATCTCTTGGTAGATCAACTCGTGTAACCCCTATACCCTTCAAATACAATCAAGCAGGAGTAGAGTTTTACCTCCATTAAGAGGGCCCGAACCTGGGTAAATATTGTGTCCTTTGTCCATAGTTACAATCGGTCCTCAGACATATAGCTTGGGCCCCCTACCCGAGATCTGCCGGTTTTGACACCGACACCAGCTACTAACTCAAACTCACTTTCCATCATTTCCCATGTCAACTACACCTTTTGCTCATCCCTGACAGTTCAACCCCTTAATATGACATCTCCTTTAATCATCATGAATGTTTATGACCCAACCCAATGATCATTTAAAGAAACCTTCCGCGCTGAGCTCAAATCGATCGCCCCTCCCGATTCCACAGCTTGACTCATTGTCGGTGATTTTAGACTTATCCGCTTCCCCAACAGGAAGAATAATAACAATTTCCACCCTATACACGCTAATCTCTTCAACACCACCGTCAACGATATTGCCCTCCAAGAACTTCCACTTCTAGATTGGATGCTTAACATGGTCAAACAATAGAGATTACCCTGTCCTTGAGAGACCTGACCGTGCTTTCTCAAATTTTCATTGAACTCTGCATTTCCAAACTCCAGCCTCACATCCCTGACTAGATTCATCTTTGACCAACATTGTACCCACCTCTATACCTCGTTTCCGCCAATTGTGATTTGAACGCTTCTGGGCCTACCACCTTGCCACTACTACAGATCGGAATAGCACTAACCCCGCATTACTTACCGGCCACATGCCACACATTTGTGATGAGAATTATCATTGACGGGCCCTTCGTTGCATGTCAGTGATGAGGTACTTGGGACTCCGCTCGATGTATATGACAGACGGGTCAGAAAATGACTAGTTAGTGATTGTGTGTTCCGATGGCCAAAATGGACAGATATTTATCACTAAGGGTTGCCTTGTTTGACCCATCTAAGTTATGCTCGCAAAACTTACGCTACCACTTTCACGCATGTTAGAATTGTGTTGTATGTGATATCTTGTGCTCGTGCCTCATTCCCTAACTCTCACTACATCACTGAGCCCCTCTCTTGTTAGTTTTCACTATATCCAGTCATTGATCTGTGCCAACATCACCCTATCTAATGCCCCCATGGTCGCACCGTCTCGCCGGACCCGCATGTCATGCCATGGCGAGTGGAGCTATCTTCCATCCACAGTCGTGTTGTCTTGCTATGTGTCACATCAACGGTCATGGGGGCGTAGCCTTCGTCTGCCTTCTCTGGTTTTGTGCAGTCTACCCTGCTGTTGGACGCCGAGTCTCCCACACCATCGTGTGTGGTTGTGGACCCGACATGTCCTGCCTTGCTCTTCGGTTGCGGCAGCGATCACAGCGGTGAGCTCCAGCCCTTCTAACACTTTAACACTTTTATGTTTTTTAGTGCGATCGGCCTTCGCGCCGATTTTATTTTGTAGGGTTATATGATGTATTTGGTTATAGAAACCTGTAGGGGTTGATGTATTTCAACTTATAGAAATTTTGTAGGGTTTGATGTATTTGAACTTATGGCGCCAGTGGTGATATAAATTGGCCGACCAGTGCTATTCGGTTCTTTAGTAGTGATCCTACCAATGGACCGTGGCCTAATCTTGCCTACCAAAGCCTCCCACTCTGCATTTGGCACCGTATCACTTGGCGCATATTCAGACCCGCGGCTCCTGCCTAATATAGTGGGCCAAATGCCTCAACACGGCCCATGTTCGTGAAACTAGATGTAAATATGTCATTAATCCGCTAGACGCTAAAGAGAAGCAATGATCACTAACCCCTTTAGAGTTAATCCTCGGGGGTGTAGTTAATATTACCCTTCAAAGAGTCCTCCGGGATAGAATGTGCCTTCTCAAACAAATTTGATGTGTTATCTCTCGCAAGAAAAACACTAAGTTTTCCACGTCTCGGCTACTCAACGCTTCGGGAAGAACCAAATTCTAGTTGTGCATGAATGAGGCTCAGATTTCTTCTCCCATGAACACAAAGCGCTCATTCTAAAAAACCTCTATCCCAACCTTCTTGGTGTCCCCACTGTTGGGGAACATAGCATGCAATTTCAAAATTTTCCTATGATCACGCAAGATCTATCTAGGATATGCATAGCAACGAGAGGGGGAGAGTGTTTCCACGTACCCTCGTAGACCGAAAGCGGAAGCGTTAGTTAACGCGGTTGATGTAGTCGAACGTCTTCACGATCCAACCGATCCAAGTACCAAACGTACGGCACCTCCGCGTTCAGCACACGTTCAGCTCGATGACGTCCCTCAAACTCTTGATCCAGTAGAGGGTCGAGGGAGAGTTCTGTCAGAACGATGGTGTTGTGACAGTGTTGATGATGTGATTTGCACAGGGCTTCACCTAAGCACTACGACACTATGACCGGATGAGTAAACTATGAGGGGGGCACCGCACACGGCAAAGAGAACAATTGATGTGCCTTTGGGGTGCCCCTGCCCATGTATATAAAGGAGGGGGAGAGAGGCCGGCGGCCAGGAGGGGCGCGCCATGGGGGGAGTCCTACTTGGACTCCTAGTCCAAGTAGGATTCACCCCCTACCTTTTTTCCACCGGAGGGAATAGGAAGGAGAGGGAAAGGGAAAGGGAAGGGGGGCGCCGCCCCCTCATCCTTGTCCTATTGGGACTCCCTAGGAGGGGGGCGCGCGGCCACCCCTTGTGGTCTTCCCTCTCTCTCCCTTAGGCCCATGTTGGCCCAACACTTCCCCGGGGGGTTCCGGTAACCCCTCGGTACTCCGAAAAATGTCCGAACCTCTCTGAAACCTTTCCGGTGTCCAAACATAACCTTCCAATATATCAATCTTTACCTCTTGACCATTTCGAGACTCCTCATCATGTCCGTGATCTCATCCGGGATTCTGTACAAACTTCAGTCATCAAAAACACATAGCTCATAATACAAATCATCGTCGAACGTTAAACGTGCGGACCCTACGGGTTCGAGAACTATGTAGACATGATCGAGACACATCTCCGTTCAATAACAAATAGAGGAACCTGGATTCTCATCTTGCCTCCTACATATTCTATGAAGCTCTTTATCGGTCAAACCGCACAACAACATACGTTGTTCCCATTGTCATCGGTGTGTTACTTTCCTGAGATTCGATCGTCGGTATCTTCATACCTAGTTCAGTCTTGTTACCGGCAAGTCTTTTTACTCGTTCCGTAATGCTTCATCCCGCAACTAACTCATTAGTCACATTGCTTGCAAGGCTTATGTGATGAGCATTACCGAGAGGGCCCAGAGACACCTCTCTGATACACAGAGTGACAAATCCTAATCTCGATCTATGCCAACCCAACAAACACCTTCGGAGACACCTGTAGAGCATCTTTACAATCACCCAGTTATGTTGTGACATTTGATAGCACACAAGGTGTTCCTCCGGTATTCTGGAGTTGCATAATCTCATAGTCAGAGGAACATGTATAAGTCATGAAGAAAGCATTAGCAATAAAACTAAACGATCATTATGCTAAGCTAACGGATGGGTCTTGTCCATCACATCATTCTCTAATGATGTGATCCCATTCATCAAATGACAACACATGTCTATGGTTAGGAAACATAACACATCTTTGATTAACGAGCTAGTCAAGTAGAGGCATACTAGGGACACTATGTTTTGTCTATGTATTCACACATGTACTAAGTTTCCAGTTAATACAATTCTAGCATGAATAATAAACATTTATCATGATATAAGTAAACATAAATAACAACTTTATTATTGCCTCTAGGGCATATTTCCTTCACCCACAACTACCTCTTGGACCTTTGACCTCCATGATTTGTACCCAAATGTCATTCCACACCTTAGACATTTAGACCTCCCCTTTTTGTCAACGAAATAAAGGATGTGTTCTTCCATATGAACTCGAATGCGAGCGTTGGCCCCGATGGCTTTGGCCCAACCTTCTACAAAACCTTTTGACCACAACTTAAACACATGGTCATCCCCTTTTTCCATGGTGTACAAACTCTGCCTCAGCCACTGAATGTTTCAACTGGTCTGTCATTATCCTGCTCCCCCAAAACAGGAAGCCTTCATGGCGGACACTTTCCATTCCATTGTATTCCAAAACTGCCATGTCAACGACATCACCAACCTCCTGATGAATAGGCTCAAAAATACATCCCTCTCCTTGTCCACAGAGACCAAAATGGTTTCATCTCTAGTAGATGCATGCAGAAAACTTCATATATGCCACAGATTCTCTAAATTGTTGCCATAAATGATAAGCAGAGACCATGACCATCAAGCTAGACTTCATGAAAGCCTACGACTCAATTTCTTGGCACTCCCTTTCTTCTAATCATGCACCACTGTGCCCCCCCCCACTCCTGCTCCTGGATAAAGGACACTCTCAACACCGTAAGAACCTTTGTGCTACTCAACGTCGTCCCCAGAAACTGGATCTTCTACCAAAACAACCTCAGTGAGGGGTAACACCTCCCCCCTACCTCTTCATCATTGTCTTTGTCGTTCTGCAATAGATGATCCTAAAGGTGCACCACCTAGCTGAAAGTCACCTACGCTACCTACTTTACCGTAACCAACCCCCTTCCATACTTCAGTAGACTGATGATACGATGACCATAGCCCGTGCTTCACCTCATGTTGCATCTAAACTAAAAGCTATCCTAGACAATTTCACCACCGCTACAACTTACTCTTTAACTTCTAAAAACGACCTTCATTCCTCTTCACATAGACAGCGACGCCACTACCTCCATTGTTGGGGAATGTTGCATGGGAAACAAAAGAATTCCTATGCTCACCAAGATCAATCTAGGAGATGCACATCTACGAGAGGAGAGATTTAATCTAGATACCCTTGTAGATCGCCAAGCGGAAGCGTTAAGAAACACAATTGTTGTAGTCGAATGTCTTCGCGGTCCAATCACGATCCGTCCACGAACTTCAGATCAAGTGCCGAATGGACGGCACCTCCAAGTTTAGCACACGTGCGGCTCGGTGGTGTCCTCTCCTTCTTGATCCAGCAAGCGAGAGAGAGGGGTAGATTAGATTGGGACCAACACAACGGTATGGTGGTGGTGGTGGTGGTGGCAGCGGAATTCCGGTAGAGTTTCGCCAAGCGCGTACCGGTCAAACGTGGGAGGAGTTGGGAGAGGTAACGGGCAAGGGTCCAAGGGGTGGCTGCCCCCAATGCCTCCCCACCTTTATATAGGCGTGGAGTGTTGGAGAACGTAGTAACTTTAAAAATTTCCTACGCACACGCAAGATCATGGTGATCCATAGGAACAAGAGGGAAGAGTGTTGTCTACATACCCTTGTAGACCGTAAGCGGAAGCGTTAGCACAACGCGGTTGATGTAGTCGTACGTCTTCAGGGCCCGACCGATCAAGCACCGAAACTACGGCACCTCCAAGTTCTAGCACACGTTCAGCTCGATGACGTCCCTCGGACTCCGATCCAGCCGAGTGTCGAGGGAGAGTTCCGTCAGCACGACAGTGTGGTGATGATCTTGATGTTCTACCGTCGCAGGGCTTCGCCTAAGCACCGCTACGATATTATCGAGGTGGACTATGGTGGAGGGGGGCACCGCACACGGCTAAGAGATCCAAGGGATCAATTGTTGTTGTGTCTAGAGGTGCCCCCCTGCCCCCGTATATAAAGGATCAAGAGGGAGGGGGCGGCCGGCCAGGAGGAGGCACGCCAAGGAGGAGTCCTACTCCAACCGGGAGTAGGATTCCCCCCCCCCCCTTCCAAGTAGTAGGAGTAGGAGTCAAGGAAAGGGGGGAGAGAAGAGAAGGAAGGAGGGGGCGCAGCCCCTCCCCCTAGTCCAATTCGGACTAGGCCTTGGGGGGCGCCCAGCCTCTCCTCTCTCTTTCCCCTAAAGCCCAATAAGGCCCATATACTCCCCGGCGAATTCCCGTAACTCTCCGGTACTCCAAAAAATACCCGAATCACTCGGAACCTTTCTGAACTCCGAATATAGTCGTCCAATATATCGATCTTTACGTCTCGACCATTTCGAGACTCCTCGTCATGTCCCCGATCTCAACCGGGACTCCGAACTCCTTCGGTACATCAAAACTCATGAACTCATAATATAACTGTCATCGAAACCTTAAGCGTGCGGACCCTACGGGTTCGAGAACAATGTAGACATGACCGAAACACGTTTCCGGTCAATAACCAATAGCGGAACCTGGATGCTCATATTGGCTCCCACATATTCTATGAAGATCTTTATCGGACAGACCGCATAACAACATACGTTGTTCCCTTTGTCATCGGTATGTTTCTTGCCCGAGATTCGATCGTCGGTATCTCAATACCTAGTTCAATCTCGTTACTGGCAAGTCTCTTTACTCGTTCCATAATACATCATCCCGCAACTAACTAATTAGTTGCAATGCTTGCAAGGCTTATAGTGATGTGCATTACCGAGTGGGCCCAGAGATACCTCTCCGATAATCGGAGTGACAAATCCTAATCTCGAAATACGCCAACCCAACATGTACCTTCGGAGACACCTGTAGAGCTCCTTTATAATCACCCAGTTACGTTGTGACGTTTGGTAGCAGACAAAGTGTTCCTCCGGTAAACGGGAGTTGCATAATCTCATAGTCATAGGAACATGTATAAGTCATGAAGAAAGCAATAGCAACATACTAAACGATCAAGTGCTAAGCTAATGGAATGGGTCAAGTCAATCACATCATTCTCCTAATGATGTGATCCCGTTAATCAAATGACAACTCTTTTGTCCATGGCTAGGAAACATAACCATCTTTGATAAATGAGCTAGTCAAGTAGAGGCATACTAGTGACACTATGTTTGTTTATGTATTCACACATGTATTATGTTTTCGGTTAATACAATTCTAGCATGAATAATAAACATTTATCATGATATAAGGAAATAAATAATAACTTTATTATTTCCTCTAGGGCATATGTCCTTCATGGAGGGGGTTGGTGTCTTGCCCTCCAAGGCCCTAGGGTCGTTGGCCAAAGGGGGAGGAAGGAATTCCCTCCTTTCCTTCCCCACCGATCGCTATCCCGCTTTTTTAGGGATCCTGATCTTATCCCTTTGGGATATGATACTATTACTTTTAAGGGAGGATCTTGGTGCGCCTAGACCAAGGTTGTGTGGACTTTCCCCACTACCCACGTTCATGTGGGTCCTCATTGCAGGTGGTCCCCACTCCAGAACCTTCTAGAACCTTCCCGGTATAATACCAAAAAAACTTGAACTTTTTCCGGAACCCCGATAACAACTTTCCATATATGAATCTTTACCTCCGGACTATTCCGGAGCTCCTCGTGATGCTACGGATCCCATTCGGAAATCCGAACAATCTTCAGACTTTCCACTATTAATATCTCAATACTACCATAGCGCTACCGGACGTTAAGCATGCGACCCTACGGGTTCGGGAATACGCAGACATGACCGAGACTCATATCCGGTCAATAACCAATAGCAGGACTTGGATGCCCATATTGGTTCCTACATATGCAATGAAGATCTTTATCGGTTGAACCACAATGTCAAGGATTTAGTCAATCCCGTATGCAATTCCCTTTGTCTAGCGATATGTTAATTGCCCGTGATTAGATCATCGGTATCTCCATACCTAGTTCAATCTCGTTATCGGCAAGTCTCTTTACTCGTTCTGTAATACAAGATCTCGTGGCCAACTCTTTAGTCACATTGCTTGCAAGCTCATTGTGATGTTGTATTGCCGAGTGGGCACTGAGGTACATCTCTGTCATACAGAGTGACAAATCCTAGTCATGATCCACGCCAACTCAACAGATACCCTCGAAGATACCTGTAGAGCATCTTTAGAGTCACCCAGTTATGTTGCAACGTTTGATACACACAAGGTCCTCCTCCGGTGACAGTGAGTTGCATGATATCATGGTCATAGGAACAGATACTTGACAACTCATGTCTATGACCAGGAAACCATAGCCATCTTTGTGCTCACTACTAAACATAACCTTTGTGCTCACAAACAATGGCAAAAAGAAAAACTTCTTCTGGCATGACACCCAGCTCCACAATACACTCCTAGCCAATGTCTTCCCAAGCCTCTACTCTCACGCCACCAACACCCATATCCTAGTCTCACACATCATGCTTTTATGGGCTACTTGTGAACCTCACGACCGGTGATGCCCTGGACTAGTTTGTTGCTCTTTCTTTATTGTTACATGATTTTCAGCTTTCGGATGGCGTGAACAAGCGTTGATGCCTTGAACGAGTTGTTGCTATTTCTTTATTATTACAGGATTTCTAGCTTTTGGATGATGTGAACAAGCGCTACCTTGTGTATGGGCCAATCTTCTCCTCCAAAGTCACCCATGGTATCATCATGCACAAAGATGAGGAGGAGGATCACACTAATCTCATTAAGCACTCCAGAAGCCCCAACAAAATTAAGATTTTTGCTTGGTTATTATTCAGAGGAAGACTTAACACGCGAGGTAATCTCTTCCACAAGTACTTACCCTAGATGCACATTGTCTGTGTTGCCCATGCACGTCAAAAGACACGCTACACCTCTTAATCCCATGTCCGACCACTAGTAGAAAAACTACTTTACGTGAGCCACATTAGTCTCGGTTTGAAAACGGACCAGTACTAATGTGACCATTAGTGCCGGTTCCAAGGGCTAGGGGGCGGGCATCATTAGTCCCGGTTCGTGTTGAACCTCTAGTACCGGTTCGTGACACGAACTGGGACTAAAGAGGTGGTGTCAGGCTGGTGTCAGGCTGGGGCCCCACTAGCACCTTTAGTCCCAGCCTGACACCAGCCTGCCACCACCCCTTTAGTCTCAGTTCGTGTCACGAACCGGTACTAGAGGCTCACCTTTAATCCTGGTTTGTGTCACGAACCAGGACTAAAGATGGTCCTATATAAACCCTTCATCAAGCCTCAGCTATGTTCTTCCCCTTTCCTCTCCTCTCTGTTCTTCCCCTCTTGCTCAAGCTCATCCTCCATTTTTGCAAAAAAAAATTCAAGGTTTGAAGGCACCCCATCCATCCAAGTGTTCACAAAGGTTCGCAACTTTGTCCTTTCATCTCTCATTGCTAGATTAGCTCTTGCAATGCTCTATAAGTATAGTGATTTGTGGGTTTTAGTTTGGGAGTATTTATATGTGGTAGTTTATTTGATTTATATGCAATTTGAGCTCAAATTAACTTCTTAGTTTGCATGTGTAGGTGTGGTTTACTTAGTGCCTTCCCGTCCCCGTCCTAACCACCGTCGATCGCCCGCACCATCCCGTCGCCGGCACCACCTTGGTGAGCCTTTGTTCTTATCCTTTTTATAAAAAAATCATGTTTGTGTGATTTAGATAGTTACTTGTATAATTTTCTTACCCGTATGTTGTTTGTTATACATAGTGGCATGGTTTTGATATCCGTCTCCGTTGGCCCTCGTCCGGTTTATGATTCAGATGTGGTATATATATTCTCTTTTATAACTATTTGTTGCATTTTGTGTTTATGACAATTATGCCGACCAACATGACATAGATGTTTTTATCTAGGAGGTATGTGAACCAGAAATTCCAACCGACCCTCTTGTCGAGAGGTTAAATATAGTTGAACAAGAAAACGAGTATTTGAAGAAAAAATTGAAAAGAATTGAGGAGGATAAGATGGAATTGGAGTTACATGTTGTCGATGTCGTCGATGATCACAAGATCAAGATGGATGCAATGTGCTTGAAGATTAGAAGGATTAGAAAATATGCCATTGATAGTGAGGATTGGTATCATTATGTTGTTGGATCAATTGTTACCTTAGTTGCGATCTTGATCGCATTTGTTGTTGCATTTAAATGCTTTAGCTAGAGAGTTTGTATGTTGTTTTATGAGAATAAGTGTGTATGAACTTGTTTAATTTGGTCTTTTCGGTGTTATGTAATGAAGATGAGCCGACAATGGATGTACGGTGACCGATGCTCTCCCAGTTCATTAAAGGCATGCATACTTTTCTGATTGCGGCTGAGGCAAACAAACGGGCGAATCGTTCTATGTGTTGTCCATGTGCTGACTATAAGAATGATCGAAATTACTCTAACTCAAGAACCATTCATGTCCAACTATTTGAGTTCGGTTTCATGTCTGGCTATAATGTTGGACCAAGCACGGAGAAAGAGGGGTCCTAATGGAAGAGAATGAAGAAGAAGAGAATGAGGACAGTTATCATGGCCATGTGTTCCCTGAATACGATGGTACAACAATGGGGGAAGAAGATGAGCCGGCAATGCGGGAAGAAGCTGAAAAAGAGGCATCAGATGAGCATGCTGCTGATATTGGTCAAGCCATTGCTGATGCAAAGAGAAATTGTGCAACTGAAAAGGAGAGGCTGGAGTTGTAGCGCATGTTAGAGGATCACAAGAGAAAGCTGGGCACCACACTGGAATTGCTGCAATGGAAGGCAGAGAATGGTGTATCTGACAAGGGATTTGAAAAGTTGCTGATAATGTTAAAGAAGATGCTTCCAAAGGACAATGAATTGTCACTATAGAACAACTCCTAGGCATCGAGGACTTCCAAACGATTACAGAGGAGGAACTACAATGGAAATATGTCCGCGGCCAACCTATGGTCAAGCCTGAGCAGATCCCGAAGCTCTCAACGAGAATGTATGAATTGCATCAATGGTACCTGAGATAATATCGATCGAGAGTCCCTCATGGTGAAAGTCCAGGTAGAGCATTAATTCCATAAAAAAGTTTTGTGGGTTGAGTTTCAAGAAATGTTTCGGTTATTCAATCAAGACGCACTCGACAAATCTATCATCAGTTGCTATTGTTTGTAAGTGATTTCTTTCTGTAATTTAAGTCTCTAGCTAGCTGTAGTGCTCATTCATTACCTGTAATTATCCTCACTATATTCTTTTCTGTGGTATTATGCAGAATGAAGATGTATGAAATGAAAAGAGTTGGACGCTATGACATTGGGTTCATTGACCCAAATACCATTAGTGAAGAGACATGGTCACGTGAATATGATCGACCACACACAGAGAAAACCTTGCTAGAGTTCTTGGTGCGACTAAATACCCAACCAGAAATACTACTTCCTTACAACTTCGGATGAGTGACACTCTCTTGTACTACAATTTCGTTTTTGCTTACTAGATTTTAATAAGTGTGGTTGATGAGTTATGCACATGCCCGCTTAATTATACAAACATGTGCACATGTAGTTTTCACTGGATCCTACTAATCATTGAAGTTGACGAGTGAAAATTTCAAGTACTGGACTCACTACTTAAAGACGTTAGTGACTACGCAATCGTGAGGGGGGTGGTCGACAGGTAATTTCAATCATTATCGAACCATATGTCAGCCTCTTTAGTTTATTTCCTGATATCAACTAATTAATAACTCCTTTATTCATTTTCTTTGCCGGTGGGCAGGGCTTTGGAAAAGTTCATCAAACAGGTTGAAGGCCCATGGAAACAAATTTTGAAATGGTGTTGACCCAAGGTAATTAAATAAGTAGTACTAGCTAGCTACCATCTCTTTAATTATAATTTCAATACCATTATCATGCTTGATTAATTAGTATCTGATTGAATTCTATTCTCGTAAAGGCCCTGAAGCAGGAGCCGGGGAATAATTTATGTGCATACTACGTTTGCGAGAACATTCGCATGATAGCGTCCGAAAGGAGCAGAACTGATAGACACCAATGGGTACGTTTTCCAGAATACTATTCACAATTTGTACATCATTATCTAATATATATACACACAACTAATACATGCATGTTGATCTCCTTCTTTAAAGATGAGGGAGATGCAGGATAAGCTCCTACCAGAGTATCGCGTACAAGCAATTCATGAGGAAATAGCGGGATTTTTGCTCGACCAGGTCATAGATCCTAAAGGAGAATACCATTACAAGCTGTAATGCCTCCATGTAATGATCTGCAAATTGTAGGAGAAATTGTATATACCAAATTGTATATGTGTATGTGAATGGTTGTGCGAGAAATTCGATGATATATATATATATGAGGTTCTACGAGAAATTCTATTTATATATATGCATAACGTGTACAATATATAGTAGCATAAAATATATCTAAAATGAAAAAGAATTAAATGAAAAACACAAAACAAAAAGAAAAAATAAATCATAAACCCATAAACCCCTAAACCTAACCAACCGGGACTAAAGGCCCCCAACCCTCCGGCGTGGGCTCGTGCTACATGGTGGGCCTTTGGTCCCAGTTCGTGACGAACTAACACTAAAGGGGGAGGGGGGCTTTAGTACCCACCCAATAGTGCCGGTTGCAGAATTGGCACTAAAGGTCCTTACGAACCGAGACTAAAGCCATGTTTTCTACTAGTGGACTACTACTCAGATTTGGTTACAACTTGGACTCACCGTGCCTGACAGGTTTCAAGACCTTTGGCTCACTCCACCTCCTTCTGGGCTTGATCCTTGCATCTGGACATAGATGCTCCTCACTATTTTGTGGAAGGAGGAATGCGGCTGTTTTTAGAAATGAAAATCACAATTGTCCTCTCACCATTAGTAATGATCTAGAGCTTTGGTTACGCCTGTTTAGAGACATGGTTTAAGTCCTAATGTAAGTGAGTTTAGGTTCTCAGTTGTGTTTAAGTCCTAATGTAAGTGAGTTTAGGTTCTCAGCTATGTTAAGTCAACTATGATAACTGTATGAGTTTTCGGTGAACCCGTAAGAACTCGAGCAAGTAGGCAAGTTTGCCTTCTTCCATTAAGTGCAAAGCCACAAAGCATATATACACACAAAAAAGAAAGGAGTGAAGGACAGTTTCCACGGTTTGAACTCAAAATGTCTCTGAGCAATCTTAAACAGTTTTATCCTTGAAAAGACGTCACAACTTTATCCACACACCTGTTTGTTGGTCACTTTCGGTACAAATAACAATTTCTATCCAGTCAGGCTACGTTATCAACCGAAGAGTAGAGAGGTACATGGCCCCCCTAGAGGCTTTGTTAAGGGGGTTTCTGGCCCAGATTATCGGCAGAGAGGCGACTACAGAGGTCATCGTGGTGGTCGCAGTGGTCGGAACCGGTACCGCCAACCTCCACCGCCTGCCGTTGTGGAGCCGACGGCGTCCTCGGAGGAGCTTGTTTCTGGACGGACGCCGGATTTGTCCGGTCAGGTTTTGGAGGCGGCGACGGCACTGGCTAACGCTGACATACCTATGACTGAGCCTGCGCCTACCGTTGCCGCCGATGCCGCCGACAAGTCCGATGTGGACAGAGCTTCGAGGTGGGCTCAAAAAAAGGAAAAGATGTTGTGCTACCGTGGTGGAGAGAGGGGCCACTTCATTGCTGAGTGCACGACTGAGTTATGTGATACATGTCTCAAGCCTGCACATGACACAGAGGAGTGCCCCATTTTACGTGATCAGTTGCCGAGTATTACCATCTATGGAGTCTATTGTGCTGAGTTGATGTTCTTTGAGTCTCCTAGCGCAAGGGAGATACCAGAGGACCCCCAGAGCACAACCACGGGGATTGTAAAGGTCACGAAGGGTGATGTGTCTGAGGCGCAGATTATTCACAGGCTCAGTGAGTTAGCTCCAGGTGATTTTCAGTGGGAGCTCTCTCCTCTCGAGGCCAATACTTATAAGGTTGTTTTCCCTACAACAGAGGACTTGGAGCGTCTTCTAAGCTTTGGGTTGTGTAGAGTTCCTGGCATGCAGTGCATCCTCGAGTTCCATGAGTGGAAGAGAGTTGAGCCGCAGGGCAAGCCCCTCACTCAGGTTTGGTTGCGATTCTCAGGTGCTCCATCCAAGCCGCTTCAGGATGCTCAGGTTGTTGCTAGCTTGGGGATTCTGGTTGGGAAAACGGAGAAGGTCGACATGGCCTTCACCCGAGCTAACGGGGTGGCCCAACTGTTGGTGAGTGTCCTCGATATCGAGTTCGTGCCTGACGTGGTTAAGTGGACTTTTAGGGGCCAGGTCTTTAAACTTGAGATCAAGTTTGAGGATATAGATCTTTTTGATAAGGCTTTGGCTAGGACGGATGTGGACATGCATGACAGGAATGATGGATCAGGTCACACGGAATCGCGAGGGGATGATGTTGGTCATGAGTCATCCAACAGACCGAGTGTTACACCACAGATGCCCGGGACAGGGGCTGCTCCTTCGGCTATGGTGCCGATGACCACTCTGAGATTCGGTTCTTTCGAGCTAGCTTATGCTCCTCCTACGTTATGGAGCGATCGAGTGGAGTCTGATAGCGTGCTAGAGTGCATGCTTCCTCCCTTGAATTTTCTTGTGGCTAATGGTTCTGTTGATGGGAGCATGGAGACGTCTGCGCCTCTGATGCTTTCGGTCGAGGGGAGGGGGAGGATCGTAGGCAGGTGGCCCCTCGCTCCCTTCTCTGTTGACATTGGTTGAGGGGGGGGGAGGATCGTGGGCAGGTGGCCCCTTGTTCCCCATCTCATACCGATGCTTTGCCACATATGAGGATTGCGGTGGAGGTGTCTATGGTGACTATCGGCGACACAACCGCTTTGGGTGGGGGGCCTGGGCAGGAGGTCTCGGCCCCCTCCTCTCCTGCAGGGATAGGGAGAGGGGTGCAGTAGGAGGCCCCGATTCCTTTCTCTCCTGGGCGAGGGGCGGCCGCGCCTGCGGCGTCTACTGGGGAGCGTGGGCAGGCGGCCCTGAGCTCTCCTTCTCCGCAATTGTCGGTGCCGGTGCCTGCGGCTCCTGGCGCCCCTCTGGGTGATATAGCTTGGCAGCGCGTTGGGGGTGGGGCTGGAGCCCTCGTCCCTAACGGGGCAACTCGGGAGGAGGTCATCACATTTGAAGGCATCCAGGATCTCGTGTCTGAGGGGAGGCGGATGAGCTCCCATCTCCAGGACCAGCTGGATGTTGGTGACATGCAGTTGAGGTGCGCCAAGCGGGCGTCCAAGCTTCGTGATATTGAGGTCACTACTGGTATGTCGGTCAACACTTCCAACTCCATTCTGCATTTTTCTAATGATGAAATTATTTATAATGCAAATCAGTTAGGAGTTTCACTAGGTAGTAATGATAGTGAAATCTCTAAGTCTGTTAATGATCTCCTGGATCTTGAAGCGGATCGTGCTTTAGATATGATTGCAACTTAGTGGCTGTTAAACCTATGAATGATTTGGATATTGATGCGTTGGGAGTCAAGGTGTTAGATACTCTATGTGCTGATATTGACCCATCCCTTCCTGAGACTGAAGAGGATGACGACTCTATACCTCTTGGGGATAGTGAACCCATCGAGGATTAGAATGTTAGGTCCACGGAACCTGGTTATGAGGAACGGGGGGACGATCATAACAAACCTAAGCGTAAGTGGAAGCGCAAGATTTATCCAGCATTGGCTGTGCGTAGAAGTGCTAGGATCCGTACGACCGAAAAAATTTCATGATGAGTTATGAGAGGATTTTTTTTGGAATAGCAGAGGTCTGAGAGACTTGGCTAAAAGAAGATTTCTAGCAGATGCTTCTATTGACCATAGGTTGGATTTTATCGCCCTGTCTGAAACAGGCAGGGGTAATTTTTCCCCACAATTCCTAAATACACTATAGGGAGGTGTTAAGTTTGATTGGCACTGCCTACCCCCGAGAGGAAGATCAGTCGGGATTTTACTTGGGGTTAGATGCGCGACTTTGGAAGTCTGTAGTGTGGTTATGGGAGATTTCGCCGTCAAGTTCCGGGTCAGATCGAAGACCAATGGGTTCAATTGGGCTTTGGTGGCGGTATATGGGGCCGCACAGCCAGAACTCAAACCAGATTTTTTGGCAGATCTGGTTCGTATTTGCGGGTCTGATCATCTTCCAATCTTAGTTGGGGGCGACTTTAATATTATTAGATGGAGAGACGAAAAGAACAATGATAATTTTGACGGCAGGTGGTCGTTCATGTTTAATACAATTATTGAAAGCTTGGATCTGGGAGAAATAGAGCTTTTTGGTAGAAAATACACATGGGCTAATACCTTGCCAACCCCTACATTTGAGAAGCTTGATCATGTCCTCGCGAGTGTTGATTGGGAACAAAAGTTTCCTCTGGTAACAGTCCAGGCGTTATCACGCGGAATCTCGGACCACACCCCTTTACTGGTTGACTCTGGTGAGGCAACGCATGTAGGGAATAAAAATACCTTCTCTTTCGAATTAGCGTGGTTCGAAAGAGAAGGTTTCTTCGACCTAATAGCCAGGGAGTGGGCTAAAGAGGTAGGAGGGATGACTTCTATTGAGAGATGGCAGAATAAGATAAGACACTTGAGAAGTTTCTTGCGTGGATGGGCTAAGCATCTTAGTGAGATTTATAAGGTTGAAAAGGAAAGACTCCTTACACTTATTCAAGCCTTAGATGTAAAAGCTGAGTCCACAATCCTAGAACCCACTGAACTTCATGCTAAAGTAGATGCGGAGATGAGATTGAAGAACTCCTGTGAGAAGAGGAATTGAAGTGGGCATTGCGGGCTAAGGTTCACAAAGTTGTCCAAGGGGACGCCAAAACAACTTTTTGGACCGTCGGAGGATAATTTTGTGTCCCTGGATGAGTCGAGGATTGAGGATGTTCCTCAACTAGCTGCGGATGAAAATGATATTTTGACTGCACCATTCTCGGAGAAAGAGGTGTTTGAAGCTATTTCTTAGATGAAGAACAATAAAGCTCCGGGGCCGGATGGATTCCCAGCGGAGTTTTATAAAAAATGCTGGCACATTATTAAGGGGGATTTGCTGCCGATGTTCCATGACTTATTCTCTGGACAACTTCAGTTGTTTCATCTGAATTTTGGAACTATTACTTTGCTTCCTAAGAAAACAGAGGCCGTGCGAATTAAGCAGTTCAGGCCGATCTGCCTTCTTAATGTAAGTTTCAAAATCTTCACCAAGGTTGGGACCAATAGACTCACGCAGATTGCGCACTCTGTGGTGCAGCCGTCCAAACTGCTTTCATGCCGGACACAAACATCCTAGAAGGGGTTGTGGTCCTTCATGAAACGCTCCACGAAATTCATACGAAAAAACTAGACAGGGTTGTTTTCAAAGTGGATTTTGAAAAGGCGTATGAAAAAGTCAAATGGCCATTTCTTCAATAGGCCTTGCGTATGAAAGGTTTTGATCAAGCCTGGAGAAAACAGGTAGAGTCTTTCACGCAAAAAGGGAGTGTTGGAATTAGAGTAAATGATGACATCGATCACTATTTTCAAACACATAAAGGCCTGAGACAAGGAGATCCGATGTCACCTATTTTATTCAACATTGTAGTTGACATGTTGACGATTCTAATAGGTAGGGCCAAGGATGCTGGTCAAGTAGGCAGTCTGGTACCTCATCTAGTTGATGGAGGTGTATCTGTCCTACAGTACGCCGATGATACTATCATCTTTATGGAGCATGACTTGGCAAAAGCGAGAAACATGAAGCTGGTGTTATGCTTATTTGAACAATTGACCGGATTAAAGATTAATTTCCACAAGAGCGAATTGTTCTGTTTTGGAAGAGCCAATGAGGAACAAGAGGCATATAAACAATTGTTCGGATGTCAATTGGGGGCTTTACCTTTCACGTATTTGGATATACCAATTCATCATCGTAAGCTAACAAACAGAGAATGGAAAAGCATTGAGGATCGTTTTGAGAAGAAGCTGGGATGCTGGAAGGGCAAACTGATGTCATATGGAGGCCGTTTAATTCTCATTAATTCGGTTCTCACATGCATGCCCATATTTTGTCTGTCTTTTTTCGAGGTTCCAGTTGGAGTTCGGAAAAGACTTGAATTATATCGCTCCCGCTTTTTATGGCAAAGTGACAATCTCAAGAGGAAGTATAGACTCACTAAATGGGACATTATTTGTCGACCGAAGTACCAAGGGGGTCTCGGTATTGAAAATCTTGAGGCCAAGAACAAATGTCTTCTCAGCAAGTGTTGTATAAGCTATCTAGTGAGACCGGGGCTACACGGGCACAGATTCTGCATAATAAGTACCTTCATTCCAAAACTTTATCCCATGTGACAGTGAGGCCGATAGATTCGCCTCTCTGGAAAGGACTGATGAGAGTTAAATCGGTCTTTTTTAATCGGACGAAGTTTGTTATTGGGAACGGTACTTCTACGAGATTTTGGGAGGATACATGGCTAGGGAATACACCCCTCGCGCTTCAATATCCTTCTCTCTACAACATTGTTCAACGGCGAGACGCAACCGTTGAGACAGTATGTCAGTCCACGCCTCTTAATATTCACTTCAGGAGAGCGCTAGCCTCTTAATATTCACTTCAGGAGAGCGCTAGTCGGAAACCGTTGGGAAGTCTGACTCCATCTTGTGAGAAGATTGATGGATGTTCAACTAACTCAACGACCCGATCAGTTGTGTTGGAAACTACTAGGACTGGAGAGTTTACGGTAAAATCCATGTATTTGGATGTTATTAATTCTAGCTCTATTCCTATTTCGAAACATGTGTGGCATGTCAAAGTTCCCTTGAGAGTTAAAGTGTTTATGTGGTTTATACACAAACAAGTCATTTTAACTAAGGATAACTTAATAAAACGCAACTGGAATGGATCTACTAGATGTAGCTTATGTGACCAAGATGAATCCATCAAACACCTCTTTCTCGATTGCCCCTTGGCAAAAAATCTTTGGCAGTCTATGCACATAGCCTTTAATATTACTCCTCCGAATAATATCAATACGTTATTTGGGACGTGGCTTGATGGGGTTGAGCTCCAAACAGCGAGACACATTCGCGTAGGAGTATGTGCTTTATTATGGGCTATCTGGAATTGCAGAAATGATTTGGTCTTTAACAGAACAACAAACACTCATTTTTTTGCAGGTTATCTGCCGAGCTACGGCATTGATCCGTATGTGGTCGTTACTCACTCCGACGGAGGCCGGAGAGCGTTTGGTTACTGGATCTATCCGATGGGATATGGTAGCACGGGATATTTTCAACCGATTTGGATGGCGGTCATGTAATAGGATAGGCAATTAGTTTTTCTATCTTTATCTTGCTAGCCGTTTGTGGTTTCATTTTTGTCTTTTGCTCTTTGTGAGCTTTTTTTGTACTTTGTTGAGACTTTAGGACTACCGTCGAACTTTTTTGTTTGGTAATAAAGTTGGCCGTATGCATCGTTCTGATGCACAGGCCCGGATGCCCCCTTTTAAAAAAAACACGCATCAGGTATTCAAGATTTCATCAGCAAAATAATTAAACAAGTGTTGCTAAGCCAGCACGTACACGTGAAAGCACTCAACATACATAGGAAAATTCTCATGCGTGAGCCAAGCACAGGTTGTCAATCAACAGGCAAATTTGACCTGGAAATTCAGCAGACACCGAAATCAGATTGCTGCCACGTTGAGCTATCAACAAGTTGACCCGGAAACATGGCGGAGGCCCGCTCTGAAGTTTCTGCGTTCCCGGCCGCTCCCTATCCGTGCGTGCCAACGGTGCTTTGAGGATTAACTAAACAATCGCATGCAACTGATTGACGAGGTGATCATGAGCATATATAAAGGGGCGGCCCTGATTGTAAAGTGCAAACGTTACAGCTCCACAGCAGCAACAACATCGGTGCACCAACAGAAACATAACATGGATTCAACGAGGCTTGCACCGACCATCCGCGCTCTGATCTTCGTCGCGCTCTTCACTTTTCGTGGTATCGGTCTCGCTTCGCCTGACGAAGCGAAGAAGGTAAGGGCCAAGGATTTACCCGTGACAATTTACCATGCATGTGTCTAGCTACCAAGATATTACTTGCAACAGTTTAGTAGTCGTGGGGGTGTTGAGTGTGCTAAATTGGTTGTAGCTGTACATCGTCTACTTGGGGGAGAGGCAGCACGAGAACGCTGATGACGCCACCGCCTCGTACGGTCGTACCACAGCATCCTGGCTCCAGTTCTCGGAAGGTACGGAAAAAGAATTAACACAAGGTGCATGCTGCGCTTCAGTCAAATATATAATACTTGAATATATCTAGACATATTTTAATTCTAGATACATCCACTGTTATTCATTTCTTTAAAAAGTATTTTCGAAGAAAGGAAGTATGACATAAACAATCTTTTTGTTTCGTTTTGAAGCGAGGAGGAGGCTTCCGGGTCGATGGTGTACAGCTACAAGCATGGGTTCTCTGGCTTCTCCGCCATGCTCACAGAATCGGAGGCCGGGAAACTCGGAGGTAACAAAGCGTGCAATACATATTCATGATTCATGCATGCTCCTTAACTACGAGTCACCCTGTGCGTTCAGTTTATTCAGTTTACATGGTTTGATTTATACGGTTTTTCCGTTTTTACGGTATTAATACTTCAGTAAATATGATATGAAATTAAAATATGGTTCGGTTTCGGTATATACCAAATTATTTCGGTATGGTTTCGGTATATACCATAAAAACCAAAGTTGACGTGAATTTAAAAACGATGTAATAGTAATTTGTAAATTTATGACTCAAAACACATACTCCCTCCGTTCCTAAACCATAAACCATAAAAACCATAAAATTGGTTCGGTTCGGTTTATTTTTAGTATGGTTTTTTGGTTCGGTTTTTAAATGCACAGAGTGAGCTACGAGACATGAAAATTTGGACTGGAATCACTCTCATACTAACACAGGGCTACCATGTAAAAAAAAACAGGGCTACCTGGTGTGATGAGCGTGAGGATGAACCAAGTGCATTAGTACGCATACAACTCGCAGCTGGGACTTCACGGGACTGCCGCACGACCAGCCCGATGGAATTCTGGCAAGCGCCGGGATGGGAGCGGATGTCATCATCGGTGTCATCGACTCAGGTTATTAGTTTTCTCACCTTTTACAGCGAAAAGTTGATAAAATAATTTGCTTTACAAATACAGATTTATTAATTATCCGTAAATTAAGAATAGTTAAATGTCAACCAATGGCACTCCCTCCGATCCATATTAATTGTCGCAACTTTATGGATAGTTGCGACAATTAAAATGGATCGGAGGGAGTATAAGCATGCTTGATTTTTTTAGTTGAAGATTCGTTCGGATTTCTTCTTTTGCTCGATGGCAGAGAGAGAAACATGCCCAAGAATTGCGCCTTGTAGATGGAGGCCGCACAGTAGAGCCCATCAGTTGCATGTTTTCACATGTTGTCCTTCAAATGTTCATCAAGACCGTATGTATTCCTAGATAATGCAGAGGCTGGGAAGTGAAAATCTCTCATATTTTTAGAAGCGGACGCCTAATCGAGATACTAGACATGTCGCTCGCGTCGCTCTCCGAGGGGGTGGCACGAGCGAACCCTAGGCGCCGTCGCCCCGTCCCTTGCCTTCGCAGCCCGCAGCCTGGCCGCTGCCGGAGGAGGCCGACGGGCGAAGCCCGCCCTCGGTGGATGGCAGCGGCAGGGCACTCTCTCCTCGCGACGACGTGTTGCCCTGGACGGCAAGGCCCGCTCATGGCGCAGTGGATCCGGTGGTGGACCACTCGTTAGCGCGGCAACGAGGTTCTGCGTGGCTGACCGGGGTCGAGCATGAGGCCTTGTTGCCCGGATCGATCTCGCGATGGTGCCTGCATCTTCAACCGACGCGGTCAGGGTGGAGACCCTAGCGTGCGGCGACTGCTGGTGCCCCCATGGCCGGTGGGTTGAGTCCTTGGCTTGCCCGATCAGTGTTGGGTGGCGGTGGTGACCGCGGATTTGGTGTCCCGTCCAGATCCATCACGGCATGGCCTTGGGCAGCCGGCGACGCGTGGAGGGACCAGTGAGGGGCAGATGGAGGTCCTCTGCCAGCATGCTGATGGCGACTTTCGTCTTCACGGCGGGGCTTCGTTCGGTTCCAATCAGTTGAGAGAGGCGGGTTGACGCGACTTCCGGTGACGGTCATGGCGGACGATGGCAGCATCTGTGATGTCGACCCCTTCTCGAGGCATCGTTGTTGCAAGTTGCGGAACCACGCTCCGGGGGAAACCCTAAATCTGGTGTTTCCGGGATCGGACAATGACGACATCTTTGATGTCATTTTCCCTCCTAGGGGCATCATTTTGGAGCAGGTGCTGACTCGAAGAGCCCATAGGTGGAGCGGTGTTACCTCCTCCACATTGACGACGGCGGATCTCGGCAGCGTGGCGAGTGGAGTCTCGGCGTCCGATGCGTGTTAACTGACTCGCGTAGGAGGATGGCACTGTTTGGCATCATGGTGACGTCGACGATAGGCCTGGCAAGGTCGATGCTTTAGTACCTTCTCTGAAGATGGATTGGGGGAAGATGATGGCGGCAACCTCTAAGAGTGTGACGGACCGATGTGTGCCCCAGACACGACAATGTGGCTTGGTTGGAACCTAGGCTTTGGTGCGAGGTTTGTTTGGTATTCGTCTCGGACTATTGGCACCCCTTTATCAAGGGGATAGGAGTAGCGACAGATGTTGCCAACATGATGGCTTCAGACTTACTGATGTATTACTACTTTGTAAGGTCTTTATGAATAATTAATAAAGTGGTTGCATGCATCGCCCAAATGCAGAGGTCGGGGGTCCTTCTTTTCTAAAAAAAATGCCCATCGAGGCGGAAGTTGTGCACTAACATCGAAAGTGTTAAAAACTCCCTTATTTGGTAGACGGAGACAACGGTGGATGCGTTGATCTTTAATATCCAAGAATTTTTCTTAAGAGCCTCTTGCACCTTCTATTTTTTTTTCTCGAGGGAGCAATCTCTTTGGGCTTGCGTGTCCAAGGAGCCACCAGGAGTCCCATAATGGTGTTCTCACACCATTCCTCATGGTGATGGTGGTGGAGGCATAAACCTTTTTACCACTTTTTTTCTCCATTCAATATAAAGGTTACACATAGGATATTTTTGCAGTTTAGATTAAGCATGTGGTTTATCTAAAATTCTCCATAACAATCAGAGTAGAAAGCACTTCCTCTGTAACTTAATGTAAAATGCTTTTGTAGTTTAAAATTAGACTGTAAAATGTCTTTCATTAAGTTACATAGGTTGTAGCTCACAAAGAGAAGAAAATTCTCGGGTTCTAGCAACTTTCGTACACACATATAGGTACTAACCAGGCAACTAGGGTTTAACCCAGTACATAAATGAATCCCCCCTTGAGGCCGTGGGTCATCGCTCTTATAGCCATTAGGCCAACTCCAACATAGAGATGCATTTCATCAGCTTTGGTCTATTTGGGTCCGTGTGGACAAAAAATAAGGCCCAACATGCCGATGCAAAATGGACCAATGTCCATTTTCTTGTCCGCTTGAACCCATTTCTGACCCAAATTTGGGTTGGTTTTACGTTCACGTGGACAGGCAGCGGATGCCTGCAACGTCCTCCCCTAGCCCCGGCCGTTTGTGCCACATCATCTCCATTCCCATCATTTCCCTCCCAAATCCCTCCCGCCCTCCCGCCATGACTGCGCACCCAACCCCGTCGCCCCTGTCCCCGTCATGGTTGCCCGTGCGGTGGCCCCGAAGAAGCCGAAGAATGAGATCACTCCGGAGCAGAGGGCGAGCCAGATGGCAAAGCGAGATGGCCGGAGTAAGAGCGAGAAGGGCAAAGAAGATGCCGCCGCCGCTACGGGGAGAGAGGCCCTCATCGCCAAGGCCGCGCAACAGGCCCTCCTCTTGCTAGGGTACTGCGAGCCGACCCTTCTCATCACCATCACTGCAGTGGCCAACACGGAATTGTCGGCAGCCCGCCCGCCCAGGCTTCTGGAGTCGCCGCACATGTCCACAACACCGCCGACATAGTTCCTTCTTGGGACATCCCACTTCGCCATGTCGCCACAGGGCGGCTCGTCGAGATGCATTAACTATGGTTGATATGCAATTATTTTGTATGACGGCATGAATTCTAGCTTCATTTTGCAATCTACTTGTTATGTTTGATGATGAAAATATGTTTGTTGAAAATAAAATCGACGAGGCGGACCAAATGGGTCGACCGGTTGGGCGCACTACCCGGAAAAAGTAGACAAGGGGCATATACCGCCCTTACAGCTGACCCAAACGGATAAAAAACTAACAAATTTCATCTCCGTTTCGATCGACGTGTTGGAGTTGGCCTTACATCCAAAGTTGTCAGAATCGCGACTCAAGTTTTAGAATCTTACGACCTTACGATCCAAACTAGCCCCTCCAATTCTACGATCCTGGTAGTTATGATTCTACGACTCACGATCCTACCAACAGAGCTCCGATCTGATTCAGAATTCTGATTTTGACAACTCTGCTTACATCATCACCAATCAGGAAAGCAAAAGGAAAAGCAATGTGTTTGGTTGGAGGTAATTAGATCTAGGGAATGGGAATTGAAGGGGTACGAGACTTCAAATCTATTGTTTGGTTAGGAGGATTGAGAGTTTATAAGGGAGTGGTCATGGGACTTGAGACTCCAACTCTCACCGTTTTATTAACAGGGGAGGGGGTGGGAGTTGGAAGGGAATTGTTTTAGGGAGCCAATCTTAAGCCTTCATCATAACTTACATTAATTTCCCTTGTCTAGTCCCTCGCCATCCCACGAACCAAACAAGGGAATGCAGTTTCTCCTCAAACTCTCACACATAATTCCCATCATGCGCCAAACAGAGGATTGAGAATAAAATGACTCGTCCCATGTCTAATCTCAATTCAACTCCGTGCTCTAAACTCCCATTCCCCTTTTCAAATGTTGCCAAACACGCTAAGGGTACAAGCTGTAAAGGGAATTCAAATAGTGACGCGAGGACCAACCCCCGCCGTCCGATCGCAGATGAACGTCCACAGCATCCTCCTCTCGGCGTGAACTAGTAAGTGCTGCTGGAGACCGTTGGATGGCAGATGGACGGCTGGGGAGAGCTTCGACAATTAAACAGTGCGTCCGATATAACTGAACTTAAGCGACACTTGACATCCAGATCCAGGCATCCAGCCATCTCTGCCGCCGCCGCCGCCGCCGCCGCCGGTGTGGTCCTGATGCTGGCTCCACCCAGCCGACACTTTCTCACCTCATCTGGCGGCATCACGGACATTTTATTCTGGATCTGGATTCATTGGCAAGTTGTGAGCTGTTGCTGGTAGGCGCGTTCCTAATCTTATATTTCTTGATCCGGCTTAGACATAATCTAGTTTGAGTAGCTCAATCATTGACTTCCTAGCGACGGACGCCAACACTGGTCAGTTATTGGGGTTATCATAGCTGAGAGAGTGGGAAGTTCAACTTCAAAAAATGGAGAGTGGGAAGTTGGGACTGAAACTTATGAACTGTTTTTTTCTTTTTCTTGGGCCAGTGTTCAGTTAGGGGAAGTTTGATTATTTTTTGTCTGTGTCATGATGCGTTTCGTGACACATGTATTACTCTCACATGGACTGTGCATATATCTCTTACGGAGGAAATGATATGTCATTTCCACAAGTGTGAATAGTAAAGTTGAAAGGGTTATATCTTAATTGAATCTGCATCTGATGAAAATGACAATGCATGGCAGAACCTGACTGTTTTCATACTTCAGGTATTTGGCCAGAGTCACCGAGCTTCAGTGATGATGGATACACACCCCCTCCTCCAAGATGGAAGGGGACCTGTCAATCTGGCAAGTCCTTCAGCTCCAAGAGCTGCAACAACAAGATCATCGGTGCGCGGTGGTACGCTGATGTTGTGAACGAATCCCAACTAGTAGGTGAATATTTGTCTCCCAGAGACCTCAACGGCCATGGCACCCATGTGGCCTCGATAGCAGCAGGCAACATTGTCCACAACATCAGCTTCCATGGACTGGCATCCGGTGTTGCACGCGGCGGCGCGCCAAGAGCCCGCATCGCAGTGTACAAGGCTTGCTGGAGCCTTGAAGCGCCACCAGCCGATGCCACATGCAGTTAGGCAGCGGTCATGAAAGCAATAGATGATGCCATCCATGACGGCGTCGACGTCTTATCGCTGTCCATAGTCAACCTGTTGGGGCACCTCCCTGCGTTTCATGCGGTGGCAAAGGGTATACCGGTGGTATATGCAGCTGTGAATTTTGGACCGTATGCCCAGATGGTGGGTAACGTAGCTCTGTGGCTGCTTACGGTTGCAGCATCAACGGTGGATCGGTTGTTTCCTATTACTATCACTCTTGGAAATGGCCAGACACTTGTGGTATGTTTTTATCTTCTATACTTTTTTATTGGAACTAGAGACAGAGTTTGTCTTTAGATATGGGTTCATATTCTGGAATTCACAATTGGGCAGAAAATAACCAACATCGACCTTATAAGGTGAGTACTTAGATCTGGGATATGAACTTTCCAGAGTAAGTTGGATGTTTTACTAGATAGACTGTTGATGCATTTTCTTCCTGTATAAACTAGTATTTAGATTGTGATCCCACGAATCTATATTGACCTCATGTTCAGTCTCGTGTAAACTGTGATATTGTTTGGATAGTGATCTTCGATTGTAGCCTTGTCGCACGTTCTGCATCACAATGTACCTTGCCTATTGTGAACCAAAAATCCCAAATTTGGCTGATGCATATAATCATGAGCTGAGCAGATTGTTTTCTTCATAAGTGAATAAGTGATCATTTTTTCATAAGTAGTATGTGGGTCCTAAAATCAGGTTGAGGCGGCTTGATCTTGAGGGCATGCCTTTAATTTAAGGTTGGCAGGTTCACCATATAGTGTAATATGCTGTAATATAAGGGTTTATTATCTTATTTTTCCTATATACGTTATTGATACTACATAATCTAATAATGGATTACCTATGCTTATAGGGACAATCCTTGTTTGCCGATATGGAAAGAGCGAATCAGTTTCAGAAGATCAAGCTCTATATGAATGGCATGTATGTTTACACTATAGGCTCTACTCGTACATTTTCCTGTTTCATTTGTTTACTTCTGTATTTGATATTACTGTTATGGAGCCATAGCCCATTATTATTGTGAAGTTCTTTCTACATACCATGTGTCTGTATTTTATTGGTTTAATCCCTCTTGTAATTTGCAGGTGTAACTTGACTCTTGCAAACAGTACAGATGTGAAGGGGAATATTGTCCTTTGCTTCAGTATAACCTCTGTTTTCCCGGTTGCTCAACTGTATGGGTTAGCAACTGCAGTGATCAAGAACGGAGGAGAGGGTTTTATCTTCACGCAGCAAAATTCGGACCTTCTTGTTGCCTGGCAGTTTCATGCCATGTCCATCCCATGTGTTTCTATTGATTTAGAGGTTGCCTACAAGATAATTCAGTATTTCAGGTAAGTATGAGGTTAAGTTTTCCTGGGTTAATCCCTTCTAAATGTTTTGTTGTGTTCATTTTATTTAAAATGTAAGCTAAAGTATCCAAAAGTAAATACGCGAATATGAGTTATAGAGAAAAAAAATGATGATAATGGAGAGACACCATGACTAAGAGAACACAAATAACTTATGAAATGTTACATACCATTTCCAATACACATTAGTAAACTGGTAATACATTTGTGGGGTAGTTCAACCCAGGGTTCAGAAAACTAGACAAACATGTTTGGCCCTTTTCGAGCAGGCACTAAATATAATCGAACCTTCCATGGAGTAGTCATGTTCCCTAAACACCGTGATCCAACAATGCGCAATGGCTAATTGCAGGTATGAGTTATCAAAAATACATGTTGGTTAATGGTTAGTCATATTTGTTCAAAAGGTACCTCGCTGGCTATCTTAATGTAATGTTTTGCTATGTGGCCTTTGTTTTTAAATAAATTTGGTAACAAACTATTACCAAACTACATATACAATACCAATTTCAAATAACTATTTAGGGATAATATGCATAAAAAACTGCAAATTTAAAGACTAATTTCACATGAACAGATTTATGTACCATTGAATACAGGAGTGTGATGTACTTTCCCAAAACCAAGTCTTACATAAGCACACTCACAAAATTCTTATATACATATTTATGGGATAAGTTTGATCAATAAACCTGCAGACTGTAGACTAGTGTTCTGTCATGTGAAATTTGTTCTCCAACCTGTAATTTTGTGATACTTTGTACATTAAAATTGTAGTTTTGTGAAATTTACTCTTGTTATTCAGAATGTACGTGTATATTTGCTATTTTAGTTGACCTTACAGACTTCTCCGTCTCAACAGTACCAGTCAGGATCCGGTAGCAAAGGTTTCTTTAAGTCGAACAACAATTGGAAGTGGATTTCCTGCTCCAAAGATTGCAGCTTTCTCATCAAGGGGTCCAAGCTCCGTCTATCCTGCAGTGCTCAAGGTATATACTGCAAAATTACAGTTTTTACATCATAAATTGTTGATCTTTGTGTCCTTAACTTATCACTGTTCTTAACATATGAAATGATACCTTCACACTGCATTGTAAACAGCCTGACATTGCTGCACCGGGGGTGAATATTTTAGCAGCAGCGCCACAGGTTGGTGTTTACAAGGAACTGGGGCTCTACTTCTTTGATTCAGGGACATCGATGGCTTGCCCACATGTATCCGGCATTATAGCTGTGCTCAAGTCACTCCATCCAGACTGGTCACCTGCTGCTTTCAAGTCAGCACTCATGACAACTGGTAGGTACTAGTAAGCATGCACGTGCAACGCACGTCTCAAACGTAAAATAGGTGAATTCACATAATATAAAAAAACGTTTTTAAAAATATAAATCAAATGGATACACAATGTTTGATGTCGCTCAAATTGTATTTTCAAAAGAGAGACACAATAGTGGTTATGTTGCTACATAGAGTAATAGCAGGAAAATATTCTCATTTAAATAAAATCAGCAATTATTTATTAATGCAGTAATATAGGCATGTAGTATAGTCTTCTCTTCGAGTGTAGCCAGGGAAAAAAGTATAAACTGCCTTACGGTGCAATTATATTGTTCAAGATGCTTAATTCTCGAATCTTATTTTATTCTACTAATCTGCATAGCAAAATATATATTTTTACTAATTTGGATCAAATTATATATATTTTTTTGGTTGTGTGGACTGCCAAAATTATATAGCTACCTACTATGGATAATAGGAAATAGAAGATGATATGTGACTACAACGACTTCTATATGAAATAAAGATGATTTACAAGAACTAATTGAAATGTAAAAGGGCTAGAAGAAATCCAATAATTATCATGATAGAAAATATTTATCCGGTTTTGTATGTGTTTATGCGTTGGCAACCATACTAACTTACAATGATGTAACACGCTTTGTACATATAGAAACTAAAATGAGTTATGAAGAAAAATAAAGATGGAAGGAAAAGTATTCTAGAGTATTTGTCAAGCTTAACCTTATCAAGCTTTCATGTCAGCTTCTAAATTACAAAAAATGATGAATCCTCAAATAAGAAAGAGCCAACAATTTGGAACATGCTACAAAACTGGTGAAGATAGAAAGCATTCATCCTCTTTTTCCTTGTCGTAAGGAGTAGCTTCGGCATACATTTGTAACAGTGTAATACCTGATCCAAAAAAAGTTGTTCATTATTATTATTGGAGGAAAGAGACGCGCAGACAAAGAAATAGAGGCGGTGCAAATAAGGCCTTAAACAACATGTCTTCAAGTTTGATGACTGCAGATATGTTGGATCATTCGAAACTGCACAAGTATATAAGAATAAATATATGTGCCAAAATAGCGAAAGGTATTTGGTTTCTCTGTCATGCAAAAAAAATCCGACTGAGTATAGTTTATATGATTTCTCTGTACCAATATACGACAGCTGTATTAGGACAGATCCTTTGAAGGATCTATTTATTGGAACTCAGCCAAATTAGTTTCTTCATTGGATCCTTCTGTATGGTAAAATTCTCTTTATTGGAACGCAGTAGAGATTGCATACCTTTACAGAACAGCGAGAGATATTCTCTAACAATAGTTACGGAGTCATGTGACCTGTTTTAGATGTATAGAATCACGTAACTGAAATAGTAGTACATCTTCAATATCTTGCCTCCTACTGAATCTTACATAATTTACTGGATTGCTGTGCAATTATGTTAAAGTGACGCATGTAAAGTTTTCTCTAAGAATGAATCATATATTCTGATTTCCAACCTATCCCTGGAGATAGTGCCTAGGCAGGTGCAACCCACCTTAATTCCAGGTAAAGCAACGTCATACGTAAAACACACACTGATCAAATAGCACAAATAAGGCAATTCTAATCAAGGGGATGGCGTTACCTCTTGATATGGTCTAGTTTAATGCATATGGTGGTACGAAGTAAAGCCCAAGGAAGCCGACATGAACATGAGAAGTAATCATGGGAAATAGACTCTGCATCTTGACTTCTTTAGTATCCCTCTTGATCCTACTTAGTAAGAAAAGATTGCTGCATTCTTATGTACGTGCCATATATAATTACACATTTTCTGTACAGCAATCGGCAACCTAAGATAATCCCAAATCTATAATTCTAGATTGCTTGAAGCCCCACGATTCTTATTTAATATGTAATGCACGTGCACCCACTAAATAGACACTTTGTCGGCATGGGTGCTGCGAACGGAGCTGAAGTCAACGCGGATGCCGATGGTTGCCGGAGAGCATGCCCTGGACGTGGATGGAGTCATCGCAGTAGCGGCAGAAGAGTGCCAGGCCTCCAAACAGAAGACGATGGCGGTGATAGCACGTGTGTTCCCGGAGAAAGACGGAGCTCCTCACGCTTCCCCCATCATGGCTAGCGTGCATGATGGCGGCAGGCGGCTCGCGATTAGCTTCCTAATAGGATGGATGCGTCCGAGATAAGTTTTTTAATAGGATGGATTTGTCTGAGATTAGTTTCCTAATAGGATGGATGCACTCTGATTTAGTTTCCTAGAATAGGATGCACCCGTGATTATTAGTTTCCTAATTGCTCAGGCGTGGAGTTTCATATTTTCCTCCACGGTGGAGTACGGCCAGTCAATGTAAATTTCTAAGTGCACACAGAAAATGGTTTAGGTTAAGGCCAACCGTTAGATTGATTTTTGTGGGCCTAATCGTGCGGTGGTATTAGATCTGTGTACGCTTTGTGGGGTGTGCTTAAAGAAGTTCTTGTTTGATTGTTTAATAGTAGTATAGATAGGCTAATTATATTGTTAGGCTAAACATGTCCTTCCGTAGACTTTAAAGTATGTTTAACATCATATGTTCATAATGCAATTTTTTTAACAAAACTAAGGGTTTTTGCAGCATACATTACAGACAACAATTGTCTCCCATTACTAGCTGATGCAACCCCAAATAAGATTGCAGATCCTTTTGATTATGGAGCTGGGTTTGTCAATCCAACTCAGGCGAATGATCCTGGACTTATATACGATATTGATGCTTCGGATTACCAAAAGTTGTTCAGTTGCATGCTTGGGTCAGATACAAACAGTAGTTGTATAGCAACTGAGAAATCTTTGTTTGACCTGAATCTCCCATCAATCGCCATCCCCAATCTCAAGTCATCAGAAACGGTATCAAGGACTGTCACCAATGTGGGCCAAGCTGATGCAGTGTATAGAGCATTTGTTGAGCCCCCTGCTGGAGTTGATATGCTGGTCAAACCCATGGTTTTGGTGTTTGGCAAGGATACAACCTCACAGTCTTTCAAGGTGAGCTTCAAGGCAAGACGAAAGATCCAAGGCGATTACTCATTTGGTAATTTGGTGTGGCACGATGGAGGCAGCCACTGGGTCCGAATCCCGATAGCGGTCCGTGTTATCATTGAAGATCTCTATTCAACTGTCTCCTAAACTATACGTGTGGTGGTAAAGGGTTAAGTTTGTAAGTAACGTATATATGTAATAAGTGATGTGCTACCTGATGTTACATTTGTTGTCTGTCACATCGATAATTTTACAAGAACAAAATGCTCACGTATCATGATAGCTGAGCTTCATTTGAGGAAATAAAAGCAGCTTTAATTGTTATTTTCAAGCAGTTTGATAGTCTAGCAACTATAGGTTCTCTATTGCAACACAAATGTTCTTGGAAAACTTGTTTGTAAGTAGATGACATATGAGTAGGCGCAATTCGTAATGGAAACGGTAGCATCAGTCTCAATGCCATCGTTAGGACTCATATTCCATCTGTTCAAAGAACAATCTATCCATCGGGAGGACAATTTGATTCATAAGTACTTAATTCTTATATTTATGGGTTAATTTGATTAATGTCATTTGAATTCTGGCGATTCCGAGAAACGCCACTACAATTTCCAAACTGCAGTGGCGTTTTTCAAAGTTTGCAAATTGCAATGGCGTTTCTCATAATCGCCAGAATTTGAGTGGCATTTATCCAATTAACCCTATATTTATTGCAGGAAGCAAAGGAATCCCGTATGCTTTGATACAAGTACTGAGGTGATCACGCTAAGGGTAGAACAGAGTGGTATGCTACCTAACTTCATGTGATCTTTCATGAATCATAGTACAAGTTCCCGGTAAAGGTTTCTCACACCTCTGGGGCTAGATTTGACATGGGGCCCAGAGAAAGCAGAATGTGTTGCTCCTGGATTTGGCGAGAACCCAAGCCCATGAAGATCAGCTCTTCACGAAGATCCATGGTGTACTCCATGTTGCCGAATCTTATGATCCGGATAGGAGTGAAGGATTCGACCTGGTGAGGTGCCAGTCGATTTGGCGACAAAGGGTGATGCCACCGAAGACAAAGATCTGCCCCGACGAAAGATCTTGTCAGCGCCGACTTGAGCGCTCACCTTGACTCCCATTGAACCGCAACGATCACCTAGCAGGACCTGTATAGGCCACCACTATCGAAGCTAAATCCGACAGATCCCTTGCTAGGGTATTCTAGATATCTTGGTGCGATGGTAACAGAGGCACAGAGTTTACCCAGGTTCAGGCTCTCCGAGGAGATAAAAATCCCACGTCATGCCTATGCTTTGTTTGTTGGGGAATGTTGCATGGGAAACAAAAAAATTCCTACGCTCACCAAGATCAATCTAGGAGATGACCATCTACAAGAGGAGAGATTAGATCTACATACCCTTGTAGATCTCTAAGCGGAAGCGTTAAGAAACGCGGTTGATGTAGTCGTACTCCTCACGATCCAATTGCGATCCAATCCGATCTAGCGCCGAACAGACGACACCTCCGCGTTTAGCACACGTGCGGCTCGATGACGTCTCCTCCTTCTTGATCCAACAAGAGAGGGAGGAGAAGTAGATGGGATCTCAACCAGTACAACGGCATGGTGGAGATGGTGGTGGAGCAATCCCAGCAGGGCTTCGCCAAGCACCTTCGGAACTACGAACAAGGAAGAACGGGAGAGAGGGGAGGCCGCAAGGCGTGGGAATTGTTATCTCCGGTCCTTGCGCCTCCTCCCTACTATATATAGGGGTGTTGGAGGGTTGGGGGCGCTGGTGTAGCCCCTCCTCCAAGGAGGGGAGGCGGCCAAAGGGGGAGAAGTGCCCTCTAAGCCAAGTGGAGGGCCCTCTCCCTTAGGGTTTCCTTTCCCTTAGGCGGATGGGCCTTAGGGGGCTGGTGCGCCTGGCCCAATAAGTCTAGGATGCCCCCTATAGCCCATGCATGCCCTAGGTGCTGGAGGGATCCTTCCGGACTCCTCCAGAACCCTTCGGAACCTTCTAGAACCTTCCCGGTACAATACCGGTAAACCCGAAACTTTTCCGGTAGCCAAAATATGACTTCCCATATATAAATCTTTACCTCCGGACCATTCCGTAGCTCCTCGTGACGTTCGGGATCTCATCCGGGACTCCGAACAACATTCGTTCACCAACATGAATATCCCAATACTACTCTAGCGTCACCAAACGTTAAGCGTGTGGACCCTACGGGTTCGAGAATCTTGTGGACATGACCGAGACACCTCTCCGGTCAATAACCAATAGCGGGACCTGGATGCCCATATTGGTTCCCACATATTCCACAAAGATGTTTATCAGTCAAACCACGATGCCAAGAATTCAATCAATCCCGTATGCAGTTCTGTTTGTTTAGCGGTATGTTACTTGCCCGAGATTCGCTCGTCGGTATCTCCATACCTAGTTCAATCTCGTTACCGGTCTCTTTACTCGTTCCGTAATACAATATCGTGCAACTAATTCCTTAGTCACATTGCTTGCAAGCTTCTTGTGACGTTGTATTACCGAGAGGGCCCAGAGATACCTCTCTGTCATACGGAGTGACAAAACCCAGTCTCGATCCATGCCAACCCAAAAGACACCCTCGGAGATACCTGTAGAGTATCTTTATGATCACTCAGTTACGAAGTGATGTTTGATACACACAAGGCATTTCTCTGATGTCAGGGAGTTGCATGATCTCATGGTCTTAGGAACAGATACTTGACATGAAGAAAGCAGTAGCAATAAACTAATATGATCAAATGTTATGCTTATGGTTGGGTCTTGTCCATCACATCATTCTTCTAATGATGTGATCCCTTTATCAAATGACAACTCATGTCTATGGTTAGGAAACCTTAACTATCTTTGATAAAAGAGCTAGTCTAGTAGAGGCTCACTAGCGACATATTGTTGTCTATGTATCCACACATGTATCTGAGTTTTCGATCAATACAATTCTAGCATGGATAATAAACGATTATCATGAACAGGGAATATGATAATAACCAATTATTATTGCCTCTAGGGCATATTTCCAACAGTCTCCCACTTGCATTAGAGTCAATAATCTAGTTCACATTGCCATGTGATTAACACCCAATGAGTTGTGGGGTTTGATCATGTTTTGCTTGTGAGAGAGGTTTTAGTGAACGGGTCTGCAACATTGAGATCCGTGTGTACTTTGCAAATCTCTATGTCATATTGTAGATGTTGCTACCACGCTTCACTTGGGCTATTCCAAATCGCTACACTACATGTATTCGGTTTGCTACTCAGAGTCATCTGGATTGGTGTCAAAGCTTGCATCGACGTAACCCTTTACACCGAACTCTTTATCACCTCCATAACCGAGAAATATTTCCTTATTCCTCTAAGGATAATTTTGACCGCTGTCCAGTGATCCACTCCTGGATCACTCTTGTACCCCCTTGCCAGACACTTGGCAAGGCACACATCAGGTGTGGTACACAACATGGCATACCGTATAGAGCCTATGGCTAAGGCATAGGGAATGACCTTTGTCCTTTCTCTTTCTTCTGTCGTGGTCGAGCTTTGAGTCTTACTCAACTTCACACCTTACAATTCAGGCAAGAACTCCTTCTTTGACTGATCCATTTTGAACTCCTTCAAAATCATGTCCAGGTATGTGCTCTGTGAAAGTCTTATTAGGCGTCTAGATCTATATCTATAGATCTTGATGCCCAATATGTAAGCAGCTTTACCCACGTCTTCCTTTGAAAAACTCCATTCAAACAATCCTCTATGCTTTCTAGAAATTCTACATCATTTTCGGTCAACAGTATGTCATCCACATATACTTATCAGAAATGTTGTAGTGCTCCCACTCACTTTTTTGAAAATACAAGTTTCTTGCAAACTTTGTATAAATCCAAAAGCTTTGATCAAAGCGTATCTTCCAACTCCGAGACGCTTGCTCCAGTCCATAGAAGGATCGCTCGAGCTTGCATACCTTTTAGCATCCTTAGGATCGACAAAACCTTCTGGTTGTATCACATACAACCTTTCCTCACGGAAACCGTTAAGGAAACTCTGTTTTGACATCCATCTGCCAGATTTCGTAATAAAAAAATGCAGCAACTGCTAACATAATCCCAACAGATTTTAGCATCGCTACAAGTGAGAAAGTCTCATCATAGTCAACTCCTTGAACTTGTCAAAAACTTCTTTGCGAACAAGTCAAGCTTCATAAATGGTGGCATTAACATCAGCGTTTGTCTTCTTAAAGATCCATTTGTGCTTAATGGCATGCCGGTCATCGAGCAAGTCTACCAAAGTCCATACTTGCTTTTTATACATGGATCCTACCTCGGATTTCATGGCTCCTAGCCATTTGTTGGAATTCGGGCCCACCATCACTTTTTCATAGTTGTAGGTTCACTGTTGTCTAACAACATGACCTCCAAGATAGGATTGCCGTACCACACAGGGGCGGTACGAGTCCTTGTCAACCTATGAGGCTCGGTAGTAACTTGATCTGAAGCTTCATGATCATCATCATTAGCTTACTCTTCACTTGGTGCAGGCGCCGCAGAAACATCTTTCTACGTCGTGCTACTTTCTAAATGAGGTGACGGCTCAACAACCTTATCAAGTTCTACCTTCCTACCACCCAATTCTTTTGAGAGAAACTCCTTCTCTAGAAAGGATCCATTCTTGGCAACAAAGACCTTGCCTTCTGATCTGAGATAGAAGGTGTACCCAACTGTTTCCTTAGGGTATCCTATGAAGACGCACTTGTCCGCTTTGGGTTCGAGCTTATCAGGCTGAAGCCTTTTCACATAAGCGACGCATCTCCAAACCTTAAGAAACGACCAGTTAGGTTTCTTGCCAAACCATAATTCATACGATATCGTCTCAACGAATTTAGATGGTGCCCTATTTAAAGTGAATGTAGTTGTCTCTAATGCTTAACTGATAACCCACAAGTATAGGGGATCAGTTGTAGCCTCTTCCGATAAGTAAGAGTGTCAAACCCAACGAGGAGCTAAAGGTAGAACAAATATTCCTCAAGTTCTATCGACCATCGATACAACTCTACGCACGCTTAACGTTCGCTTTACTTAGAAAAAGTATGAAACTAGAAGTACTTTGTAGGTGTTGTAAGATAGGTTTGCAAGATAATGAAGAGCGCGTAAATAAAAACTAGGGGCTGTTTAGATAAAGAAACAATTAAGTTAGTTTAACGAGTGTGGAAAAGTGGTGGTAGGAGTTGCGGAATTGTCCCTAAGCAATTGACTACGTTACTAGACCGATAGCAAGTTTTATGTGGGAGAGGCCACTACTAGCATGTCATCCCTTACTTGGAATTCTATGCACTTATGATTGGAACTATTAGCAAGCATCTGCAACTACTAACATTCATTAAGGTAAAACCCAACCATAGCATTAAGATATATTGGTCCCCCTTCAATCCCGTATGCATCAATTTCTATACTAGGCTAAAGCTGCTATCACCCTTGTCATCCAATACATAGTCCTATCAACATACAACTAACCCTATGGTGTGATCCATGCGCGCGCTCATATGATGGGCACCAAAGGACAACAACATAATCACAAGCAAATTAAACCAATCATAGCAATTCACCAATCACCGATAGGACAACAAAAATCTACTCAGACATCATAGGATGGCAACACATCATTGGATAATAATATGCAGCATAAAGCACATGTTCAAGTAGAGGGTATAGCGGATTGCGGGAGAGTGGCCCGCTGAATATAAATGGGGGAAGATGATGAAGATGTTGGGGAAGATGACGGAGGTGTTGGTGTAGATCGCCGTCACACGATGATTGCCCCGGCGGTGTTCCGGCGCCACCGGGGGAGAGGGGGAGAGAGAGCCCCTCCTTCTTCTTCTTCCTTGACCTTCCCCCTATATGGGAGAAGGGTTTCCCCTCTGGTCCATGGCCTTCATGGCGGCGGAGGGGCGGGAGCCCCTCTGAGATTGGATCTCTCTCTCTCTCTCTCTCTCTCTCTCTCTGTCTCTCCCTCTCTCTCTCTCTCTCTCTCTCTCTCTCTGTCTCCTTCTGTTTCTGCGTTCCCAATTTCTAGCCTTTCACCGTTTCTTAAATTCCCGGAGATCCATAACTCTGATTGGGCTGAAATTTTAACACGATTTTATCAGGATATTAGCTTTCTTGCGGAGAAAGAAGGGCACCAACCGCCTTACGAGGTGACCACAAGGGTCCAGGGCACGCCCCTGTGGCTTGTGGGCCCCTCGGGCATCGTCTTGCGTTGATTCTTTTTCCCTGAAATCACATATATTCCAAAAAAATCTACGTAAGTTTTTATCGCGTTTGGACTCCATTTGATATGGATTTTATGCGAAACAAAAAAACATGCAACAAACAAGAACTGGCACTGGACACTGGATCAATATGTTAGTCCCAAAAATAATATAAAAAGTTGCCAAAAGTATATGGAAGTTGTAGAATATTGGCATGAAATAATAAAAAATTACAAATATGACAGAGACGTATCAATAACCCCAAAAATATAGTGGCAATTCAGTAAGAGACATCATAGATCGCACCATATCCAATAGAGTATGAGTACGGCGTTCGGACACACCATTACGTTGTGGTGTTCCGGGTGGCATGAGTTGTGAAACAATTTCCACATCTGTTTTAAATGTGTACCAACCTCGTAACTCAGATGTTCACCACCACGATCATATCATAGACATTTTATCTTCTTGTCACGATGATCTTCAACTTCACTATGAAATTGTTTGAACTTTTCAAACATTTTAGACTTGTGTTTCATTAAGTAAATATACCCATATCTACCCAAATCATCAGTGAAGGTATGAAAATGATGATATCCACCGCGTGCTTCAATACTCATTGGACCGCATACATCAGTATGTATCATTTCCAATAAGTCACGTGCCCGCTCCATCGTACTAGAAAACACGGTCTTAGTCATCTTGCCTATTAGGCATGGTTCACATGTCTCAAGTGATTCCAAATCGAGTGAGTCCAAAGATCCATCAGCATGGAGCTTCTTCATGCGCTTTACACCAATATGACCTAAGCAGCAGTGCCACAAGTATGTGGTACTATCATCATCAACTTTACATCTTTTGGCATCAATATAATGAACATGTGTATCACTACGATCGAGATTCAATAAACCATTCACATTGGGTGCATGACCATAGAAGGTACTATTCATGTAAATAGAATAACCATTATTCTCTGACTTAAATGAATAACCGTATTGCAATAAACATGATCTAATCATGTTCATGCTCAACACAGACACCAAATAACATTTATCTAGGTTCAATACTAATCCCAAAGGTAGTGGGAGCGTGCGATGGTGATCACATCAACCTTGGAAACACTTCCAAAACACATCGTCACCTCGCCCTTATCTGGTCTCCGTTTATTTTGCAGCTTTTGTTTTGAGTTACCAATATTAGCAACTGAACCAGTATCTAATACCCAGGTGCTACTAGGAGTACTAGTAAGGTACACATCGATAACACATGTTGGGGACCGTTGCAGAAAATAAAAAAATTCTACGCATCACCAAGATCAATCTATGGAGCAACTAGCAATGAGAGAGAGAGGAGTGCATCTCCATACCCTTGAAGACCGCGAGACGGAAGCGTTACAAGAACGCAGATGAGGGAGTCGTACTCGAAGCGATTCAGATCGTGGTGGATTCCAATCTTAGCGCCGAACAACGGCACCTCCGCGTTCAACACACGTGCAGCCCGATGACGTCTCCCGCGCCTTGATCCAGCAAGGAGGAGGGAGAGGTTGAGGAAGAGGGCTCCAACAGTAGCAAGACGGTGTGGTGGTGATGGAGTGGCAGTACTTTGGCAGGGCTTCGCCAAGCTCTTATGGAGGAGGAGAGGTGTTGGGTAGGGGAGGGGCTGCGCCTTGGATGTGGGGCTGCAGCCCTCCCCTTGCCCCTCTATTTAGAGGAGAAGGGGGAAGGGGGGCGGCCCCCTCTAGATGAGATCTAGAGGGGGGCGGCGACCAAGGGGAGGGGGCTTGCCCGCCAAGCAAGGGGGGCGCCCCCATTAGGGTTTCCCCCCCAACCCTAGGCGCATGGGCCTGATGTCTACTACACAACCTTCTTCTAGTAGACGTTGTTGGGCCTGCAAGTGCACAGGTTTGTAGGACAGTAGAAAATTTGCCTCAAGTGGATGACCTAAGGTTTATCAATCCGTAGGAGGCGTAAGATGAAGATGGTCTCTCTCAAACAACCCTGCAACCAAATAACAAAGAGTCTCTTGTGTCCCCAACACACCCAATACAATGGTAAATTGTATAGGTGCACTAGTTCGGCGAAGAGATAGTGATACAAGTGCAAATGGATAGTAGACAAAGGTATTTTTGTCATCTGAAATTATAAAAACAGAAAGGTAACTAATGGCAAAAGTGAGCGTAAACGGTATTGCAATGGTAGGAAACAAGGCATAGGGTTCATACTTTCACTAGTGCAAGTTCTCTCAACAATAATAACATAGATAGATCATATAACAATCCCTCAACATGCAACAAAGAGTCACTCCAAAGACACTAATAGCGGAGAACAAACAAAGAGATTATGGTAGGGTACGAAACCACCTCAAAGTTATTCTTTCGGATCAATCTATTCAAGAGTTCATACTAGAATAACACCTTAAGACACAAATCAACCAAAACCCTAATGTCACCTAGATACTCCATTGTCACCTCAAGTATCCATGGGCATGATTATACGATATGCATCACACAATCTCAGATTCATCTATTCAACCAACACAAAGTACTTCAAAGAGTGCCCCAAAGTTTCTACCGGGGAGTCAAGACAAGAACGTGTGCCAACCCCTATGCATAGGTTCATGGGCGGAACCCGCAAGTTGGTCACCAAAACATACATCAAGTGGCACATGATATCCCATTGTCACCACAGATAAGCACGGCAAGACATACATCAAGTGTTCTCAAATCATTAAAAGACTCAATCCGATAAGATAACTTCAAAGGGAAAACTCAATGCATCACAAGTGAGTAGAGGGGGAGAAACATCATAAGATCCAACTATAATAGCAAAGCTCGGGATACATCAAGATCGTGCCATAGAGGGAACACGAGAGAGAACTCGAGAGAGAGAGAGAGAGATCAAACACATAGCTACTGGTACATACCCTCAGCCCCGAGGGTGAACTACTCCCTCCTCGTCATGGATAGCGCCGGGATGATGAAGATGGCCACTGGTGATGGGTTCCCCCTCTGGTAGGGTGCCGGAACAGGCTCCCGAGAGGTTTTTGGTGGCTACAGAGGCTTGCGGCGGCGGAACTCCCGATCTATCTTGATATTCGATGTTTTTAGGGTACGTAGGCTTATATAGGCAAAAGAAGTCGGTCGGGGGAGCCTCAAGGGGCCCACGAGAGGGTAGGGCATGCCCAGGAGGGTGGGCGCGCCCCCCTGTCTCGTGGATTCCTCGATGACCCCCTGGCTTGCACTCCAAGTCTCCTGGATCATAATCTTTCAAAAAATCACGCCGCCAAAGGTTTCATTCCGTTTGGACTCCTTTTCTTTGAAATACTGAAATAGGCAATAAAACAGCAATATGGGCTGGGCCTCCGGTTAATAGGTTAGTCCCAAAAGTAATATAAAAGTGTATAATAAAGCCCGTAATCATTCAAAACAGATAATAAAATAGCATGAATGCTTCATAAATTATAGATACGTTGGAGACGATTCAGGGCCCAAGGGGGGATGCGCCCAGCCCTCCAAGGGCTGGTTCCCTTCCCACCATGGCCCATGAGGCCCTCCGAGAGAGGTGGCCCCTCCCGGTGGACCCCCGGAACCCCTCCGGTGGCCCCGGTACAATACCGGTATGCCCTCAAACTTTTCCGGTGACCGTATGACAACTTCCCATATATAAATCTTCACCTCCGGACCATTCTAGACCTCCTCATGACGTCCGGGATCTCATACGGGACTCCGAACAACATTCGGTAATCACATACAATTCTTCCTAATAACCCTAGCATCATCGAACCTTAAGTGTGTAGACCCTACGGGTTCGGGAATCACGTAGACATGACCGAGACAGCTCTCCGGCCAATAACCAACAGCGGGATCTGGATACCCATGTTGGCTCTCACATGTTCCACGATGATCTCATTGGATGAACCACGATGTCGAGGATTCAAGTAATACCGTATGCAATTCCCTTTGTCAATCGGTATGTTACTTTCCCGAGATTCGATCATCGGTCCCAATACCTCGTTCAATCTCGTTACCGGCAAGTCACTTTACTTGTTACATAATGCATGATCCCGTGACCAACCACTTAGTCACATTGAGCTCATTTTGATGATGCATTACCGAGTGGGCCCAGAGATACCTCTCCGTCACACGGAGTGACAAATTCCAGTCTCGATACGTGCCAACCCAACAGACACTTTTGGAGATACCTGTAGTGCACCTTTATAGTCACCCAGTTACGTTGTGACGTTTGGTACACCCAAAGCACTCCTACAGTATCTGGGAGTTACATAATCTCATGGTCTAAGGAACTGATACTTGACATTAGAAAAGCTTTAGCAAACGAACTACACGATCTTGTGCTATGCTTAGGATTGGGTCTTGTCCATCACATCATTCTCCTAATGATGTGATCCCGTTATCAATGACATCCAATGTCCATAGTCAGAAAACCATGACCATCTGTTGATCAACGAGCTAGTCAACTAGAGTCTCACTAGGGACATGTTGTGGTCTATGTATTCACACATGTATCACGGTTTCCGATTAATACAATTATAGCATGAATAATAGACAATTATCATGAACAAGGAAATATAATAATAATCATTTTATTATTGCCTCTAGGGCATATTTCCAACAGTCTCCCACTTGTACTAGAGTCAATAATCTAGTTACACTGTGATGAATCAAACACCCATAGAGTTCTGGTGTTGATCATGTTTTTGCTCGCGGAAGAGGTTTAGTCAACGGATCTGCGACATTCAGATCCATATGTACTTTTCAAATATATATGTCTCCATCTTGAACATTTTCATGAATGGAGTTGAAGCGATGCTTGATGTGTCTGGTCTTCTTGTGAAACCTGGGCTCCTTGGCAAGGGCAATAGCTCCAGTGTTGTCACAGAAGAGAGTGATCGGCCCCGACGCATTGGGAATAACTCCTAGGTCGGTGATGAACTCCTTCATCCAGATTGCTTCATGCGCTGCCTCCGAGGCTGCCATGTACTCCGCTTCACATGTAGATCCCGCCACGATGCTCTGCTTGCTGCTGCACCAGCTTATTGCCCCACCATTCAAAATATACACGTATCCGGTTTGTGACTTGGAGTCATCCAGATCTGTGTCGAAGCTAGCATCGATGTAACCCTTTATGACGAGCTCTTTGTCACCTCCATAAACGAGAAACATATCCTTAGTCCTTTTCGGGTACTTCAGGATATTCTTGACCGCTGTCCAGTGTTCCATGCCGGGATTACTTTGGTGCCTAGCTACCAAACTTATGGCAAGGTTTACATCAGGTCTGGTACACAGCATGACATACATAATAGACCCTATGGCCGAGGCATAGGGGATGACACTCATCTTTTCTCTATCTTCTGCCGTGGTCGGGGATTGAGCCAAGCTCAATTTCACACCTTGCAACACAGGCAAGAACCCCTTCTTGGACTGATCCATATTGAATTTCTTCAATATCTTATCAAGGTATGCGCTTTGTGAAAGACCTATGAGGCGTCTCGATCTATCTCTATAGATCTTGATGCCTAATATATAAGCAGCTTCTCCAAGGTCCTTCATTGAAAAACACTTGTTCAAGTAGGCCTTTATGCTGTCCAAAAGTTCTATATCATTTCCCATCAAAAGTATGTCATCCACATATAATATGAGAAATGCTACAGAGCTCCCACTCACTTTCTTGTAAACGCAGGCTTCTCCATAAGTCTGCATAAACCCAAACGCTTTGATCATTTCATCAAAGCGAATGTTCCAACTCTGAGATGCTTGCACCAGCCCATAAATGGATCGCTGGAGCTTGCATACCTTGTTAGCATTCTTAGGATCGACAAAACCTTCCGGCTGCATCATATACAACTCTTCCTTAAGATAGCCGTTAAGGAATGCCGTTTTGACGTCCATTTGCCATATCTCATAATCATAGTATGCGACAATTGCTAACATGATTCAGACAGACTTCAGCTTCACTACGGGAGAGAAAGTCTCATCGTAGTCAACCCCTTGAACTTGCCGATAACCCTTAGTGACAAGTCGAGCTTTATAGATGGTAACATTACCATCCGCGTCCATCTTCTTCTTAAAGATCCATTTATTTTCTATCGCTCACCGATCATCAGGCAAGTCTGTCAAAGTCCATACTTTGTTTTCATACATGGATCCTATCTCGGATTGCATGGCTTCAAGCCATTTGTAGGAATGTGGGCCCGCCATTGCTTCTTCATAGTTCGAAGGTTCACCGTTGTCTAACAACATGATTTCCAAGACAGGGTTGCCATACCATTCTGGTGTGGAACGTGTCCTTGTGGACCTACAAAGTTCAGTAGTAACTTGATCCGAAGTACCTTGATCATCATCATTAACTTCCTCTCTAGTCGGTGCAGGCACCACAGGAACATCTTCCTGAGCTGCGCTACTTACCGGTTCAAGAGGTAGCACTTCATCAAGTTCCACTTTCCTCCCACTTACTTCTTTCGAGAGAAACTCTTTCTCCAGAAAGGACCCGCTCTTGGCAACGAAAATCTTGCCTTCGGATCTGACGTAGAAGGTATACCCAATTGTTTCCTTAGGGTATCCTATGAATACGCATTTTTCCGACTTGGGTTCGAGCTTTTCAGGTTGTAGTTTCTTGACATAAGCATCGCATCCCCAAACTTTTAGAAACGACAGCTTAGGTTTCTTTCCAAACCATAATTCATACGGTATCGTCTCAACGGATTTAGACGGTGCCCTATTTAAAGTGAATGTAGTTGTCTCTAAAGCGTATCCCCAAAATGATAGCGGTAAATCGGTAAGAGACATCATAGACTGCGCCATATCCAATAGAGTGCGATTATGATGTTCGGACACACTGTTTCGCTGAGGTGTTCTAGGCGGCGTGAGTTGTGAAACAATTCCACATTTCCTTAAGTGTGTACCAAACTCGTGACTTAAATATTCTCCCCCACGATCTGATCGTAAGAACTTTATTTTTCTGTCACGTTGATTCTCTACCTCATTCTGAAATTCCTTGAACTTTTCAAAGGTCTCAGACTTGTGTTTCATCAAGTAGACATACCCATATCTACTTAAGTCATCAGTGAGGGTGAGAACATAACGATAGCCACCGCGAGCCTCAACGCTCATTGGACCGCACACATCAGTATGTATAATTTCCAATAAGTTGGTTGCTCGCTCCATTGTTCCGGAGAACGGAGTCTTGGTCATTTTGCCCATGAGGCATGGTTCGCACGTGTCAAATGATTTGAAATCAAGAGACTCCAAAAGTCCATCTGCATGGAGCTTCTTCATGCGTTTGACACCAATGTGACCAAGGCGGCAGTGCCACATATATGTGGGACTATCATTATCAATCTTACATATTTTGGTATTCACACTATGAATATGTGTAACATCACGTTCGAGATTCATTAAGAATAAACCATTGACCAGTGGGGCATGACCATAAAACATATCTCTCATATAAATAGAACAACCATTATTCTCGGATTTAAATGAGTAGCCATGTCATATTAAACGAGATCCAGATACAATGTTCATGCTCAAAGCTGGCACTAAATAACAATTATTAAGGTTTAAAACTAATCCCGTAGGTAAATGTAGAGGTAGCATGCCGACAGCGATCACATCAACCTTGGAACCATTCCCGACGCGCATCGTCACCTCGTCCTTTGCCAGTCTCCGCTTATTCCGCAACTCCTGTTTTGAGTTACAAATATGAGCAACCGCACTGGTATCAAATACCCAGGAGCTACTACGAGTACTGGTAAGGTACACATCAATAACATGTATATCACATATACCTTTGGTGTTGCCGGCCTTCTTATCCGCTAAGTACTTGGGGCAGTTCCGCTTGCAGTGATCGTTTCCCTTGCAATAAAAGCACTCAGTCTCAGGTTTGGGTCCGTGCTTTGGCTTCTTCCCGGCAACTGGCTTACCGGGCACGGCAACTCCCTTGCCGTCCTTCTTGAAGTTCTTCTTGCCCTTGCCTTTCTTGAAACTAGTGGTTTTATTGACCATCAACACTTGATGTTCATTTTTGATTTCTACCTCTGCGGATTTCAACATTGAAAATACCTCAGGAATAGTTTTCACCATCCCCTGCATATTGTAGTTCATCAAAAAGCTCTTGTAGCTAGGTGGGAGTGACCGAAGGATTCTATCAATGACTGTCTCATCTGGGAGGTTAGTGTCCAGCTGGGACAGGCGGTTGTGCAACCCAGACATTTTGAGTATGTTCTTGCTGACAGAACTATTTTCCTCCATCTTACAGCTGTAGAACTTGTCGGAGACTTCATATCTCTCGACCCGGGCATGAGCTTGGAAAACCATTTTCAGATCTTGGAACATCTCATATGCTTTCTTGAAATTATTATGAGGGATCATCTTATTTACCACCGTCTTCTAAGCAAATAAGATGCAAAAACATGATAAACATCACATGCAATCAAATAGTGACATGATATGGCCAATATGATTTTGCTCCTTTGATCTCCATCTTTGGGGCGCAATGATCATCATCGTCACCGGCATGACACCATGATCTCCATCATCGTGTCTCCATGAAGTTGTCTCGCCAACTATTACTTCTACTACTATGGCTAATGGTTTAGCAAAGAAGTAAAGTAAATTACATGGTGTTGTTCAGTGTCACGCATGTCATACAATAAATAAAGACAACTCCTATGGCTCCTGCCGGTTGTCATACTCATCGACATGCAAGTCGTGATTCCTATTACAAGAACATGATCAATCTCATACATCACATACATTTCATTCATCACACCCTTTTTGGCCATATCACATCACAAGGCATATGCTGCAAAAACAAGTTAGACGTCCTCTAATTGTTGTTGCATGTTTTTACGTGGCTGCTATAGGGTTCTAGCAAGAATGTTTCTTACCTATGCCAAAACCACAACGTGATATGCCAATTTCTATTTACCCTTAATAAGGACCCTTTCATAGAATCCGATCCGACTAAGGTGGGAGAGACAGACACCTGCTAGCCACCTTATGCAACTAGTGCATGTCAGTCGGTGGAACCTGTCTCACGTAAGTGTACGTCTAAGGTCGGTCCGGGCCGCTTCATCCCACGATGTCTCCGAAACAAGATAAGACTAGTAGTGGCAAGTAAATTGACAAAATCTATGCCCACAACAAAATTGTGTTCTACTCGTGCATAGAAACTACGCATAGACCTAGCTCATGATGCCACTGTTGGGGATCATTGCAGAAAATAAAAAATTTCTACACATCACCAAGATCAATCTATGGAGCAACTAGCAACGAGATAGGGAGAGGAGTGCATCTTCATACCCTTGAAGACCGTGAGACGGAAGCATTACAAGAACGCGGATGAGGGAGTCGTACTCGAAGCGATTTAGATCGCGGTGGATTCCGATCTTAGCGCCGAACAATGGCACCTCTGCGTTCAACACACGTGCAGCCCGGTGACGTCTCCCGCACCTTGATCCAGCAAGGAGGAGGGAGAGGTTGAGGAAGAGGGCTCCAACAGCAGAACGACGGCGTGGTGGTGATGGAGTGGCAGTACTCCGGCAGGGCTTCGCCAAGCTCTTACGGAGGAGGAGAGGTGTTGGGGAGGGGAGGGGCTGCGCCTTGGATGTGGTGTTGCAGCCCTCCCCTCGCCCCTCTATTTATAGGAGAAGGGGGAAGGGGGCCGGCCCCCTCTAGATGAGATCTAGAGGGGGGCGGCGGCCAAGGGGAGGGGGCTTGCCCCCCAAGCAAGGGGGCGCCCCCTTTAGGGTTTCCTCCCCCCAACCCTAGGCGCATGGGCCCAAGGGGGGATGTGCCCAGCCCTCCAAGGGCTGGTTCCCTTCCCACTACGGCCCATGAGGCCCTCCGAGAGAGGTGCCCCTCCCGGTGGACCCCCGGAACCTCTCCGGTGGCCCCGGTACAATACCGGTATGCCCCCGAACTTTTCCGGTGACCGTATGACAACTTCCCATATATAAATCTTCACCTCCGGACCATTCCGGAACTCCTCATGATGTCCGAGATCTCATCCGGGACTCTGAACAACATTAGGTAATCACATACAATTCTTCCTAATAACCCTAGCGTCATCGAACCTTAAGTGTGTAGACCCTACGGGTTCGGGTATCACATAGACATGACCGAGACAGCTCTCTGGCCAATAACCAACAGCGGGATCTGGATACCCATGTTGTCTCCCACATGTTCCATGATGATCTCATCGGATGAACCACGATGTTGAGGATTCAAGTAATCCCATATGCAATTCCCTTTGTCAATCGGTATGTTACTTGCCCAAGATTCGATCGTCGGTATCTCAATACCTCGTTCAATCTCGTTACCAGCAAGTCACTTTACTCATTACATAATGCATGATCCCGTGACCAACCACTTAGTCACATTGAGCTCATTTTGATGATGCATTACCGAGTGGGCCCAGAGATACCTCTCCGTCACACGGAGTGACAAATTCCAGTCTCGATTCGTGCCAACCCAACAGACACTTTCGGAGATACCTGTAGTGCACCTTTATAGTCACCCAGTTACGTTGTGACGTTTGGTACACCCAAAGCACTCCTACGGTATCCGGGAGTTACACAACCTCATGGTCTAAGGAACTGATACTTGACATTAGAAAAGCTTTAGCAAACGAACTACACGATCTTGTGCTATGCTTAGGATTGGGTCTTGTCCATCACATCATTCTCCTAATGATGTGATCCCGTTATCAATGACATCCAATGTCCATAGTCAGAAAACCATGACCATCTGTTGATCAACGAGCTAGTCAACTAGAGGCTCACTAGGGACATGTTGTGGTCTATGTATTCACACATGTATCACGGTTTCTGATTAATACAATTATAGCATGAATAATAGACAATTATCATGAACAAGGAAATATAATAATAATCATTTTATTATTGCCTCTAGGGCATATTTCCAACAACATGTATATCAAATATACTTTTGTTGAAGTTGCCAGCCTTCTTATCTACCAAGTATTTGGGGTAGTTCCGCTACGAGTGATTGTTCCCCTTGAATAGAAGCACTTAGTCTCGAGTTTGGGTTCAACCTTGGGTTTCTTCACTCGAGTGGCAACTGGCTTGCCATTCATGAAGTTTCCCTTCTTGCCCTTGCCCTTCTTGAAACCAGTGGTCTTGTTAACCATCAACACTTGATGCCCCTTCTTGATTTCTACCTTTGCAGCCTTAAGCACCGCGAACAGCTCCGGGATCATCTCCATCCCTTGAATGTTATAGTTCATCATGAAGTTGCAATAGCTTGGTGATAGTGACGGGAGAACTCTGGCAATCACTATCTTATCTAGAAGATTAACTCCCACTTGATTCAAGCGATTGTAGCACCCAGACATTCTGAGCACATGCTCACTGGCTGAGCTATTCTCCTCCATCTTGTAGGCAAAGAACTTGTCAGAGGTCTCATACCTCTCAACACGGGCATGAGCCTGAAATACCAATTCCAGCTCTTGGAACATATCATATGTCCCATGGCATTCAAAATGTCTTTGGAGCCCCGATTCTAAGCTGTAAAGCACGGCGCACTAAACTATCAAGTAGTCATCAGAACGTGTCTGCCAGATGTTCACAACACCCATAGACTACGCTTGAGGGGGTGGTGTACCGAGCGGTGCATCAAGGACATACGCCTTCTGTGCAGAAATGAGGACAATCCTTAGATCACTGACCCAGTCCGCATAATTGCTACCATTATCTTTCAACTTAGTTTTCTCTAGGAACGTATCAAAAACAGGGGAGCTACAACGTGAGGTATACACCATAATTTGGAAAGACATTTTGACTATGTTCATGATAATTAGTTTAGTTAATCAAATTACTAATGAACTCACATTCAAATCAACATCCCTCTGGTTGTCTAAGTGTGACATGATCCAAATCCACCAACCCAAGTACGATCATCACATGAGATGAGGTGGTTTCAATGGTGAACATCTCCATATTGATCATATCTACTATATGACTCATGTTCGACCTTTTGATCTCCTATGTTCCGAGGCCATGTCTGTACCTGCTAGGCTCATCAAGTTTAACCCAAGTGTTCCGCATGTGCAAAACTGACTTGCACCTGTTGTATGCGAACATAGAGTCTATCACACCAGATCATCATGCGGTGCTTCGAAACAACAAACTTTCGCAACGGTGCACACTTGGGGAGAACACAATTTTATCTTGATATTTAAGTGAGGGATCACCTTATAATGCTACCGTCGTCCTAAGCAGAATAAGATACATAAAAGGATTAACATCACATGCAAATCATAAGTGACATGATATGGCCACCATCTTGTGCTTTTGATCTCCATCTCTGAAGCACCGGCATGATCTCCATCGTCACTGGCATGACACCATGATCTCCATCATCGTGTCGCCATTGGGGTTGTCATGCCAACCATGCTTCTACAACTATTGCTATCATTTAGCAATAAAGTAAACCATTACGTAGCGCTTAATGATTAACATGCAGGTCATACAATAATTAAAGACAACCCTATGGCTCCTGCCTGTTGTCGTATTCATCGAGATGCAAGTCGTGATAATCTATACAAAGCATGATCATCTCATACCTCAAATATATCTCATCGTGCCTTTGGCCATGTCATATCACAACATACCGAGCAAAAACAAGTTAGACGTCCTCCACTTTGTTATTGCATGTTTTACATGGCTGCTAAGGGTAACTAGTCAGAACCGTTCTTACCTACGCAAAGGCACAACGGTGATATTCAAGTTACTATTTAACCTTCTACAAGGACCGCCTTTATCGAATCCGATTCAACTCAGGTGGGAGAGACAAACACCCGCCAGCCATCTTTATGCAACAAGTTGCATGTCAGTCGATGGAATCGGTCTCATGTACGTCGACGTGTAAAGTTGGCCCAGGCCACTTCATCCCACAATACCGCTGAATCAAGATAAGACTAATAAGGAAGGACGCAAGGGTGGCCTCTAACAGGTCGGGAGAGTACTAAAAATCTGGCTCATACGCCTCGCAAGATCGAACATCTGCGAAAGTCGTCTCGAAGCTCTGACTCTCGAGAGAAAGTCTTGCCTACCAGTGACTTATTTTACAGAATAAGAATGCCTACTGTACTAGCTTCTTTCTTGACTCCATTAACTCAGTTTACAGAAAGGAATCCGTCCAGTCCAGTAAGAAGGAATAGAGAAGAAGAAAGCCTATGCCAGTTCGAGTTTGGCGAGTCGCTATCATCTGTTGCCCTAACTTTTTCTATTAGCTCATCTTGTCCGTAGTGATATTTTGGAGAAGGAGCAATTACCGGAGTGAGAAAGGTAGAAAGAAGCAATCACGAAAACTAGTGCTCCGAATATCAACGCCCACAAACTCCTTGGTGTTCTACTTGTGATGTCATCTACGCATAGACCTAGCTTTGATACCACTGTTGGGGAACGTTGCATGGGAAACAAAAAAATTCCTATGCTCACCAAGATCAATCTAGGAGATGACCGTCTACGAGAGGAGAGATTGGATCTACATACTCTTGTAGATCACCAAGTGGAAGCGTTAAGAAATGTGGTTGATGTAGTCGTACTCTTCATGATCCAATCCGATCTAGCGTCAAACGGATGGGACCTCCGCATTCAGCATACGTGCGGCTCGATGACATCCCCTCCTTCTTGATCCAGCAAGAGAGGGAGGAGAAGTAGATGGGATCTCAATTAGCATGATGGCATGGTGGAGATGGTGGTGGAGCAATCCCAGCAGGGCTTTGCCAAGCGCCTCCGAAACTACGAACGAGGAAGAACGGGAGAGAGGGGAGGCCGCAGGGCGTGGGAATTGTTGTCTCCAGCCCTTGCGCCTCCTCCCTACTCTATATAGGGGTGTTGGAGGGCTGGGGGCGCAGCCCTAGCCCCTCCTCCAAGGAGGGGAGGCGGCCAAAGGGGGAGGAGTTCCCTCCAAGCCAAGTGGAGGGCCCTCTCCCTTAGGGTTTCCCTTCCCTTGGGCGGATGGGCCTTAGAGCATCTCCAACAGCCGCGCTAATCAAGCGCCGCGCCGCAAATTTTTCCATTTTAGCGCGCGCGCAACCTGTAGACAAGCTCCAGCGGGCGCGCAATAACCGCGCGCGCGGCATATGTAGTTGGGCGTGCGGTCCGAAACGCCAACTCGCGCTATGTATTTGGGGCGCCGGCTTCCACGCGCGGCACACACGAGCACTCGCGCCGCACTCTCTCCTCCCTGCCACCTTCGCCCCGCGCGCACCGACGCCGACGAACTTGACCCGATGGACGCATGCGCCGGCACCCCGCTCACCCCATCCTCCAGCCGCGACCCCTCCCCCGCCGCGGAAACCCTAGCGCAGGGAGTGTTGGCCTCGCCACCGCCGGAGCTCCTCCGAGCATCGGCTTCGTGCGCGGCCTCTTCATGCCTCCGCGGATGACCACAGCGGAGGGTGGCGTCGCGCTGGCGCCGTCCCGTGCCGCTGCCGCCCCCTCAAAGCTCACCAATGCGGCGCGGCCGAAGAAGGGCAAGACATCCGCGAAGAAGAACAAGGCGGCGGACGGCTCCGGCACCTTGAAGGCGAGGAGAAAGAAGCTTGCAGGGCGTGTGACGGGTGCGGCAGCTACCGAAGCACCGGCGAGCTCACTCGTTGAGCCGGCCGCCGACGCGCACAACATGTTCGACGGTATGCCCCAAAGGTAGAATTTTTTTCCAACTTTCCTCTTCTTGTTATTTTTTGAATGCATCCATATAGATAGCTTATTTGCATTGTTCTATATATTTGTAGTGTCAATGATGATGCATACATGTCAACTATGGGTGTTGGCTCCAACAATTCGCATTGGTCTCAAACCAATGACATGCATTTTGAAGACCATGAGTTCGAGGTGGGCAAGGATGGTGAGGGCATTGTCGATGCACCGAAAGGAAGAGCGGGCAATTACACCAACGTCAATGACATCTTACTATGCAATACTTGGTTGCAAGTGTCGAGGGATCCATCCGTTGGAGGTGATCAAAGTAGAGATGCTTATTGGGGGCGGATGAAAGAACACTTTGATGTTCGCAACATGAGTGGAATTGACCGCTCCGAGAGATCACTTCGGTCCCGGTGGTCGACAATCAACTTGGATTGTCAAAGGTGGGCGGCCTGTCAAAAGGCGGTTGACAAGTTGAACCCAAGTGGCACAAATGAGGACGATAGAGTAAGTGGCATTTCATACATGTTCATCATACTTGTTGTTGGTGTTCGAAGTGCTAACTTTCTTTGTTTTCATGTAGTACCACATTGCATAAAACTTGTTCAAAGAAGAGCAGAGGAAAACCAAGAAGGGGAAGATCAAGAAAGGAAGGATCTTTACCTTGCCTCATTGCTATGAAGTGTTGAAGGATGATGAGAAATGGAAGAAGCGTGAAGATTTGGATGATTTGCATTTGAGCAACAAACGCAAGTGAACAATTGAGTTGAATGATGATGATGATGAGGAGCAGGATGATGCATCAAGTGATGACGGCAAGAGAAGTCCCACACCCAACTCGATTTCATACCCGAAGCCAAAACGACCGGATGAAGGAAATATGCCCTAGAGGCAATAATAAAGTTATTATCTATTTCTTCATAATATGATAAATGTTTATTATTCATGCTAGAATTGTATTAACCGGAAACATAATACATGTGTGAATACATAGACAAACATAGTGTCACTAGTATGCCTCTACTTGACTAGCTCGTTAAATCAAAGATCGTTAAGTTTCCTAACCATAGACATGAGTTGTCATTTGATTAACAGGATCACATCATTAGGAGAATGATGTGATTGACTTGACCCATTCTGTTAGCTTAGCACTTGATCGTTTAGTATGTTGCTATTGCTTTCTTCATGACTTATACATGTTCCTATGACTATGAGATTATGCAACTCCCGTTTACCGGAGGAACACTTTGTATGCTACCAAACATCACAACATAACTGGGTGATTATAAAGGTGCTCTACAAGTGTCTCCAAAGGTACTTGTTGAGTTGGCATATTTCGAGATTAGGATTTGTCACTCTGATTGTCGGAGAGGTATCTCTGGGCCCTCTCGGTAATGCACATCACTATAAGCCTTGCAAGCAATGTGACTAATGAGTTAGTTGTGGGATGATGCATTACATAACGAGTAAAGAGACTTACCAGTAACGAGATTGAACTAGGTATTGAGATACCGATGATCGAATCTCGGGCAAGTAACATACCGATGACAAAGGGAACAACGTATGTTGTTATGCGGTTTGACCGATAAAGATCTTCGTAGATTGTGTTGGAACCAATATGAGGATCCAGGCTCCACTATTGGTTATTGACCGGAGACGTGTCTCGGTCATGTCTACATAGTTCTCGAACCCGTAGGGTCCGCACGCTTAAAGTTCGATGACGATCGATATTATGAGTTTTTGTGTTTTGATGTAGTGAAGGTAGCTCAGAGTCTCAGATATGATCACGGACATGATGAGGAGTCTTGAAATGGTCGAGACGTAAAGATCGATATATTGGATGACTATGTTCAGACACCGGAAGTGTTTCGGGAGGTTTCAGACATTTACCGGAGTACCGGGGGGTTACCGGAACCCCCGGGGGGGTATATTGGGCCTAATGGGCCTTAGTGGGAGAAGAGGAGGGGCGGCCAGGGCAGCCGCGCGCCCCCTCCCCCTCTAGTCCGAATTGGACAAGGAGGGGGGCGGCACCCCCTTTTTCCTTCTCCTCCTCTCTCCCTTCCTTCCCTTCTCCTACTCCTACAAGGAAAGGAGGAGTCCTATGTAACACCCCAAGACCGACGCTCCAGAAGACTTCGAGCTATTCCGAGTTTCGCCGTGTGTTTTATTTGCTTGTTGCATTGCATCATGTCATCTCTTGCATTGCATCGTTTCATCATGCCAGCATGTTATTTAATTTTTGAAACCTCAACTAAATAAATTGCATAGATCTTTTGATCTATTTAAATCGAGGGAATTCACTTGTGATTTCTCTTTATAACATATTAAAGTCTCTCAATATTGTTAGGGAGCTATGTTAAATATTCCACTATTTTGGAATCACCCATAAACACACTTGCAAATTAACTCCATTCCCAAATTGCTTCTCTAACATCTTGTTTTCTCTCCTTTTCTTTCCTTCTATTATTTCACTTCTGTTTTTGGAAGAGAGAGCAACCCACCAACTCTAGCCCGCAACCCAGACCGGCCCAATTCCCCTTAAGCCCACCTAAACCATTGTTAACCCTAGCCCCGACCGATCCCAGCCCCCACGCATCTCTCTCCCTCATCTCCTCCCTCGCGCCGCCACGCCTAGTTCGATCCCCTCCTCTCATCGATCCCAATCTTCCTCCGCACTGCGCCCTCATCTCGACCCCATGCGCCTCGCCGCGCCTCCTTCTGTTGCCGGCCATCCCCATGGCCTCGAGAAACCCCGAGCTCCACCTCTGCGGCGACTCCCTTGTCCCCGCCATCCTTCTCCTCCGTCGGGGCCTCTTCCTTCGAGCACCCCAAGCCGCTCAGCCCCGCCGCCGCTCTCGCATCTGTGTGCCCCCACGAGCCACTCCTTCCGCCACCATGGCCTCGCGCCTCCCCGTCGACCACCAGAGCCCGCTGCCGCCGCCACCGGATCTGACTGGGCCTCACCAGGGTCCTCCCCTGCCGACGCCTTGGTCCCTGCCAGAGCTCCTCTGCCCGTCATAGACAGGAGCTGGAGCTCCTTGCTGCATCGCTGTCGTGCCCCGTCGCTCGCCTGACCGCGACCACCACCTGAACTTGCTGCTTCGCCCGCACGTGTGCCTCACGTGTTGACTGCGACCAGCTCCATGCCCGAGCGAGCACGCTCCTGATCCCGATGCCTAGCGTCGCCCAAGTCTCGTATGTTGTCCCTGCAAGCCAAGACCATCTCAAGTTCGCCAAGTACCTCTACGTGCGTGTGCGACCATCTTCGGCAAGGACTCGTGTACGACTACACAACGAACCGTGAAGTTCCACAAGATAACGTGTACCACTACCGTCGCCCTGAAGATGGTGGATTCATCAAGTACCTCTCTGAAACGAACGTGTACAACTACTTCCACTACCGTCTCCACGTGAACGTCTACTTCCTCTACTTCGCTCCGAACTTGATCCGCCCCGAAAATGCACGCTTTGAAGGTATAACCCCGAGACGACCGCCCGTGAACGAATGCTTATGTGTTGTATGAGATGCTCGAGTTTTGCACCGTGATCGAATTGTATTTGCACGTTCCTCGTTTGCCATGCCACCGTCATGTGGGACACCCGGTATCCGGGATAACTCCCCATCTCTTGCGTGTTCCACACATCCGCACACTTCTCGTTTGCATCGGTATCTCAATCAAGTTACCGGGACCGAAATGTTGCCATGGCACCATTTTTGTTTCGCCGCCGTGGCACCCTTTTCTTTCCGCCATGGTGACAAATGCTTCATAACATGCACATGTCAATGTTTTCATAAAAAATGCATATAACTTGCATATGTCATCCGCATCATGATAACAACAATTAAAATGTTTAAAATTGTTGTTTGTGTTAAATTGCTAAATGACATATGGGGATTTTCTGGAATTGTTGTGTGTTATTTCCGGCCTCATTTAAACTTGCCTAAATAGTTAGTTTACTTATGCTTCACCCCTTGCCATGTTAATTAACATTTAATAATTATTGAGTATCTTAACTGAGAGTAAACTAAATAATTCAATGTAGTGTTACGTCAATATGCAACTCGTTACATATTGAGTTCCACTTAACTTGTAGTATTGTTTGTTGCACTTTGCCATGCCATGCCATGCTTCATTAAACCGGACGTGCATCATACTTGATTGTGCATCATGCCATGTTTATGTGATCTTTGTTTACCATGTTGTTTGCTTCTTTCCGGTTTGCTTCTCTCGTTAGCTTCGGTTTCGTTCCGGAGTTTGTGAGGATTCGTTCGACTACGTCTGTTTGTCTTCTTCATGGACTCGTTTTTCTTCCTTGCGGGATTTCAGGCAAATGACCATTACCCTCGATTTCACTTCTATCTTTGCTTGCTAGTTGCTTCGTTCTATCGCTATGTTGCGCTACCTATCACTTGTTTACCATGCCTCCCATATTGCCGTGTCAGCCTCTAACCTTTTCACCCTTCCTAGCAAACCGTTGTTCGGCTATGTTACCGCTTTGGCTCAGCCCCTCTTATAGCATTGTTAGTTGCAGGTGAAGTTGAAGATTGCTCCATGACGGACAGGATTATGTTGGGATATCACAATATCTCTTATTTAATTAATGTATCTATATACTTGGTAAAGGGTGGAAGGCTCGGCCTTATGCCTGGTGTTTTGTTCCACTCTTGCCACCCTAGTTTCCGTCATACCGGTGTTATGTTCCTTGATTTTGCGTTCCTTACGCGGTTGGGTGATTTATGGGACCCCCTTGACAGTTTGCTTTGAATAAAACTCCTCCAGCAAGGCCCAACCTTGGTTTTAACATTTGCCACCTAAGCCTTTTTCCCTTGGATTCTGCAGACTCAAGGGTCATCTTTATTTTAACCCCCCTGGGCCAGTGCTCCTTCGAGTGTTGGTCCGAACCGAGCAGCCTGCGGGGCCACCTCGGGGAAACTTGAGGTCTGGTTTTACTCGTAGCTTGACTTATCTGGTGTGCCCTGAGAACGAGGTACGTGCGACTTCTATCGGGATTTGTCGGCACATCGGGCGGCTTTGCTGGTCTTGTTTTACCAGTGTCGAAATGTCTTGTAACCGGGATTCCGAGTCTGATCGGGTCTTCCTAGGAGAAGGAATATCCTTCGCTGACCGTGAGAGCTTGTGATGGGCTAAGTTGGGACACCCCTGCAGGGTATAAACTTTCGAGAGCCATGCCCGCAGTTATGTGGCAGATGGGAATTTGTTAATATCCGGTTGTAGAGAACTTGACACCAGATCCGAATTAAAACGCATCAACCGCGTGTGTAGCCGTGATGGTCTATTTTCGGCAGAGTCCGGGAAGTGAACACGGTTTTGGGTTATGATTGTGCGTAAGCAGTTTCAGGATCACTTCTTGATCACTTCTAGCTTCACGACCGTTCCGTTGCTTCTCTTCTCACTCTTATTTGCGTATGTTAGCCACCATATTGCTTAGTGCTTGCTGCAACTCCACCTCATTACCACTTCCTACGCATAAGCTTAAATAGTCTTGATCTCGCGGGTTTTGAGATTGCTGAGTCCTTGTGACTCACCAGATACTATCACAACAGTTTCAGGTGCCGATGATACCAGTACAGGTGATGCAACCGAGCTCAGATGGGAGCTCAACGAAGACCTTGGTCGTTGCTATGTATCGTTTCATGTTGATCAGTAGTGGAGCCTAGTTGGGACGATCGGGGATCTAGCAGTTGGGTTATCTTCTTTTCTTTTGGCGTCGTCCGTAGTCGGACTATGTGTGTGCTCTGAATGATATATGAATTATATGTTCATTGTGTGAAGTGGCGATTGTAAGCCAACTCTTTATCCCATTCTTATTCATTACATGGGATTGTGTGAAGATGACCCTTCTTGCGACAAAACCACCATGCGGTTATGCCTCTAAGTCGTGCTTCAACACGTGGGAGATATAGCCGCATCGTGGGTGTTACAAGTTGGTAATCAGAGCCATCTCCGACTTAGGAGCCCCCTGCTTGATCGAATCGCTGACGTTGTTGAGTCTAGAACAAAAATGTTTTGAGTCTTAGGATTATATATATCGGAGAGTAGGATTCTTTTTACTTCTCAGTCCCTTTGTCGCTCTGGTGAGGCCTCCTAATGTAGATGTTTTGTCTTTCCTCGCCTCAAATTTCACTAAAAAAAATTTAGGATCACGCGGGTATCTTGGGATCGTTCTGATATTCTTATGACGAGAACATTGTTCTTTGTGCCTCCTGACATTTATGGGTTGTGGCAGTGTCCCGAGGAGTTGAGCTCCGAGGTGTTGTCGTCATAATTTTATCGTTGCAGTTCTGTAATACCTGAGTTTTGCCGACATCGAAAATCTCTTTTATGCAGTTGTTGGTGAGATAACCTCGACGCCACCCAGTACTGGGCCGGGAGTTCGGGAGTATTGCCATAGCTCGTATAACAGATGCTTTTTGAAGGTTGAGGTACACGATTTCCGGAAGGTTTCTTGGTTATGTGTTGACGGATGGATACAGCTTGGATGTAGGGCTTGTTAGTTTTGGGTGTGATATATATTGCTTCCCCTGTATCCCCAACACCAGATTGCATAACCAGAAAGTTTCGGGAGTTTTATAGGAGGGAATTCAAGTAGCTCTAGTTTTTTCTTTTCGACAGATGCATGATATGAGATTGGGATTCGACATCTAGTGGTCCGCCTATCCACAGTCGTTTTTACAGTGGTCTCGTTGTGTCTTAAAGAACCCTTGGCTATGCTGGTTCGGGGACACTTCGTATGTCATGTGCACTTCCTTGTACATGATGGTGCTGTACAATCGAGCCCGTGTGGGCCCCACCATGAAAACTTCGGACGAAATCTCTATCATATGTTTGTTTCGGCTTATTCTGCAAGCCAAATCCTTTGTTTTGTTTTATTTGTGGTATTCGAGTTGCTTCGAAGTCAAATGTTGAATCCATACCTTTCCTAAATGGTGTTCTCATATTTCTATGGGAGTGCTAATCCTTCTTGATCATTGAGGTTGTCATGTTAATTCTTTTCCAACCGGCGTGCTTCTCTTCAAGTGGATCCGATCATTTCAACATTCGCAAGATCAATTCTTAGTTTTCTCAACGGTGTTTGTTTCATCCGTCCCAAGTTGCCTTTGTTTGCCCTCCCTCCCACCCTTTTCTTCAAGGACTCAGATATCTTAATCAAGTATCCATCTTATGGATGTGAAGTTTCTCCATTCTTTTCCTGTCAATGTTCTTATCCGGTGATTCTCAGGAAGATACTATCGGAGCTTTGAGTTCAACATTCTTCGTGATTTTTCTTCTCCGGTGGATTTAATTCAAGCTTTCGGTGTTGATCATATCCCTTTCCTCGTTTCAAATGTTTTTCCATGTCGGTGCACCTCTTTATTGTTCACCTATCATTATTCTTATCCGGAGTGCTCAAGATATCTCAGAAGAATCATGTTTCCATTCTTAATCCATTCGAGCTACTTCAAGGTTTTTCTCTCATTCAAGCTATTTAATTCTACCGGTACAATCTCTATTTCAAGCAATCCTTCAACGATGTTTCTTTTTAGTGGGCCCTAACCCAGAGGTCTTTTCCTAGGATCTTACCTGACTCTTCTAATTTTTCGGAGCCATTCTCAAATTCGTTTCCAAGTTTGACGTAAGAATGAATTTTCATCAGTCATATTCCTTCTCCAAGATCGCTTTCAGAATATTTTCATCGTTGGTTCATCATTTCTATTCTTCTTTGTTCCGTAGTGTCTAAACAATTCATGGTGGTTCTCGTCTCATTCTCAACACAGAAGACCGAGGAAGAGAGTTCTCCTAAAATCTTGGTCCATTCTCTTGAAGATTCATGGTTCTAGCTTCATGCCATCCTCTTAATAGTTTTTGATTGTGACAATTCTTTTCTTACCATTCGGAGCATTTCATTCGTTGTTTCCAAACCCCACCGATGGTTCGTGGAAGATCTTCCCAAGCTGTGCTATTTCTCTCGTCAATCTTTTCAAGAAGAATAAGTGGCACGCCAAATCCGTTGCTTGTCATCAATTTAAATTGGTGTAGTATACGCATAACATAATTCTTGTTCTTGTTTCATCCAGGTGATTAATTCCTTCTTTCGGAGTTTGTTCATCGGGAAGTAATTCTCGGTTCCAAGTTATTCATCTTTCTTGCCCGTAGTTCAAAGTTTACTCATTTCGTAGCTCCATCTAAATCATTGCAAGGCTTCAATTCTGGTTCTCTTCAACCTCCAATTCTTCTTCATAATCATTTTCTTTTTCTGGAGTTCCAATCTTTCCGCTTTACCTCATCGCGAAGCTCCATCTAAATCGTCTCAAGGCTTCACCTTCTATTTTCAACTTCTCTTTCTTTCTATCATCCTTTTATTACCGGAGTTCTTCATGGAGGCTCTACATGGTGGGTCGTCAAGGATTCTTTTCATTCTTCAATTGTTCTTCAAGATTTCTCTCGAAGCTAAGATCTGCCAAGCTCTACTCAAAAATAAACATGGTGCTCAACACATGTTTTTTCCGAGGAGTTCAAGTATTCTTCTTCTTGCATTTTGAAGTGCAATTCTTTCTACCTTATCTTTTGAGGTGGTGTTATATCATTCTTGTCAATTTTCATTCATGTTTCACGATTCACATGTTGTCAAGAACGAGGTATTTTAAATCCATCAATCTCTTCGTTGGAGTTATCTTGGTATAGATTTCACCTAAAGCCTTCCCTAAGGAATGTTGTATTGTGGTGCTTATCAATGATCCAAGTTTTCTCCTATCCTCTCGGCAAAAGTAGTTTTCATCTCTTCGTTGATCTCAAGCAAGCATTTGTTTTCGGTAGTGGCAGTATTTCGCCTCAATTTTGAGATGTTCTCCATAAGCCCACTACAAGCCTATTCGTTTCGTTGTTGGTTTTCCAACAACTCCGTTATAACCTTCTTGGAAGGGTGCTTTCCAATCTCATTTGTGGCGGAAGTTGGCATTTTCTCCTACATTTTGTTATTCCAATGATCTATCATCCATTCTTTCTTCCGGAGGCATTGTGATGTTGCTCTCTTTACTCATCTTCTCGAATTGAGGATCATGTTCTTTTCATGCTTATCCATTTAACCGGAATGTTGTTTCATCTCTTCAAGTTATTTTCATCTTATCAAGTCTTGCATCTCTTTTCAACCGGAGTGTTGTCCGAATTTGATCGTCCTTGTTCCTTGTTTATCTTGTTTCAACCAGAGTGGTTCCAATTCCTTCTTGTCCATTGTACTCGTCATTTATAGCTTTGCAACCTCCAAGGTTCACATGGGGTTCTTTGTTTCTATTTTCTACCGCAGTGCTCTCAATTGTGTTCAACTCCATTGTGTTCTTTCTTTTAACTTTTCAACCTCTCAAGGTTCTTTGGTTTCACTCATTTGTCGAAGAAGCAACTTAGTTTTACCTCTTCTCTTCCTCTTCCGTTTCTCTCCGGTGCCATCCTAGATCTCGGGATGAGATCCTCTTGTAGTGGTGGAGTGTTGTAATGCCCCAAGACTGATGCTCCAGAAGACTTCCAGCTATTCCAAGTTTCACCGTGTGTTTTATTTGCTTGCTGCATTGCATCATGTCATCTCTTGCATTGCATCGTTTCATCATGCCAGCATGTCATTTAATTTTTGAAACCTCAACTAATAAATTGCATAGATCTTTTGATCTATTTAAATCGAGGGAATTCACTTGTGATTTCTATTTATAACATATTAAAATTTCTCAATATTGTTAGGGAGCTATATTAAATATTCCACTATTTTGGAATCACCCATAAACACACTTGCAAATTAACTCCATTCCCAAATTGCTTCTCTAACATCTTGTTTTCTCTCCTTTTCTTTCCTTCTATTATTTCACTTCTGTTTTTGGAAGAGAGAGCAACCCACCAACTCTAGCTCGCAGCCCAGACCGGCCCAATTCCCCTTAAGCCCACCTAAACCACTGTTAACCCTAGCCCCGACCGATCCCAGCCCCCACGCATCTCTCTCCCTTGTCTCCTCCCTCGCGCCGCCACCCCTAGTTCGATCCCCTCCTCTCGTCGATCCCAATCTTCCTCCGCATTGTGCCCTCGTCTCGACCCCATGCGCCTCGCCGCGCCTCCTTCTGCTGCTGGCCATCCCCATGGCCTCGAGGAACCCCGAGCTCCACCTCTGCGGCGACTCCCTTGTCCCCGCCATCGTTCTCCTTCGTCGGGGCCTCTTCCTTCGAGCACCCCAAGCCGCTCAGCCCCGCCATTGCTCTCGCATCCGTGTGCCCCCACGAGCCGCTCCTTCCTCCCCCATGGCCTCGCGCCTCCCCGTCGACCACCAGAGCCCGTTGCCGCCGCCACCGGATCTGGCTGGGCCTCACCAGGGTCCTCCCCTGCCGCTGCCTTGGTCCCTGCCGGAGCTCCTCTACCCGTCATAGACAGGAGCTGGAACTCCTTGCCGCATCGCTGCCGTGCCCCGTCGCTCGCCTGACCGCGACCACCATCTGAACTTGCTGCTCCGCCCTCACGCGTGCCTCACGCGTTGACTGCGACCAGCTCCATGCCCGAGCGAGCATGCTCCTGATCTCGATGCCCAGCGTCGCCCAAGTCTCGTATGTTGTCCCTGCAAGCCAAGACCATCTCAAGTTCGCCAAGTACCTCTACATGCGTGTGCGACCATCTTCGGCAAGGACCTGCGTACGACTACACAACGAACCGTGAAGTTCCACAAGATAACGTGTACCACTACCGTCGCCCCGAAGACGGTGGATTCGTCAAGTACCTCTCCGAAACTAACGTGTACAACTACTTCCACTACCATCGCCACGTGAACGTCTACTTCCTCTACTTTGCTTCGAACTTGATCCGCCCCGAAAATGCACGCTTCGAAGGTATAACCCTGAGACGATCGCTCGTAAACGAATGCTTGTGTGTTGTATGAGATGCTCGAGTTTTGCACCGTGATCGAATTGTCTTTGCACGTTCCTCGTTTGCCATGCCACCGTCATGTGGGACACCCGGTATCCGGGATCACTCCCCATCTCTTGCGTGTTCCACACATCCGCACACTTCTCGTTTGCATCGGTATCTCAATCAAGTTACCGGGACCAGAATGTTGCCATGGCACCATTTTTGTTTCGCCGCCGTGGCACCCTTTTCTTTCCACCGTGGTGACAAATGCTTCATAACATGCTCATGTCAATGTTTTCATAAAAAATGCATATAACTTGCATATGTCATCCGCATCATGATAACAACAATTAAAATGTTTAAGATTGTTGTTTGCGTTAAATTGCTAAATGACATATGGGGATTTTCTGGAATTGTTGTGTGTTATTTCCGGCCTCATTTAAACTTGCCTAAATAGTTAGTTTACTTATGCTTCACTCCTTGCCATGTTAATTAACATTTAATAATTATTGAGTATCTTAACCGAGAGTAAACTAAATAATTCGATGTGGTGTTTCGTCAATATGCAACTCGTTGCATATTGAGTTCCACTTAACTTGTAGTATTGTTTGTTGCACCTTGCCATGCCATGCGATGCTTCATTAAACCGGACGTGCATCATACTTGATTGTGCATCATGCCATGTTTATGTGATGTTTGTTTACCATGTTGTTTGCTTCTTTCCGGTTTGCTTCTCTCGTTAGCTTCGGTTTCGTTCCGGAGTTTGTGAGGATTCGTTCGACTACGTCTGTTTGTCTTCTTCATGGACTCGTTCTTCTTCCTTGCGGGATTTCAGGCAAGATGACCATTACCCTAGATATCACTTCTATCTTTGCTTGCTAGTTGCTTCGTTCTATCGCTATGCTGCGCTACCTATCACTTGTTTACCATGCCTCCCATATTGCCATGTCAGCCTCTAACCTTTTCACCCTTCCTAGCAAACCGTTGTTTGGCTATGTTACCGCTTTGGCTCAGCCCCTCTTATAGCGTTGTTAGTTGCAGGTGAAGTTGAAGATTGCTCCATGACGGACAGGATTATGTTGGGATATCGCAATATCTCTTATTTAATTAATGCATCTATATACTTGGTAAAGGGTGGAAGGCTCGGCCTTATGCCTGGTGTTTTGGTCCACTCTTGCCGCCCTAGTTTCCGTCATACTGGTGTTATGTTCCTTGATTTTGCGTTCCTTACGCGGTTGGGTGATTTATGGGACCCCCTTGACAGTTCGCTTTGAATAAAACTCCTCCAGCAAGGCCCAACCTTGGTTTTAACATTTGCCACCTAAGCCTTTTTCCCTTGGGTTCTGCAGACTCAAGGGTCATCTTTATTTTAACCCCCCCAGGCCAGTGCTCCTTCGAGTGTTGGTCCGAACCGAGCAGCCTGTGGGGCCACCTCGGGGAAACTTGAGGTCTGGTTTTACTCGTAGCTTGACTTATCCGGTGTGCCCTGAGAACGAGGTACGTGCGACTCCTATCGGGATTTGTCGGCACATCGGGCGGCTTTGCTGGTCTTGTTTTACCATTGTCGAAATGTCTTGTAACCGGGATTCTGAGTCTGATTGGGTCTTCCTGGGAGAAGGAATATCCTTCGTTGACCGTGAGAGCTTGTGATGGGCTAAGTTGGGACACCCCTGCAGGGTATAAACTTTCGAGAGCCGTGCCCGCAGTTATGTGGCAGATGGGAATTTGTTAATATCCAATTGTAGAGAACTTGACACCAGATCCGAATTAAAACGCATCAACCGCGTGTGTAGCCGTGATGGTCTCTTTTTGGCGGAGTCCGGGAAGTGAACACGGTTTTGGGTTATGATTGTGCGTAAGCAGTTTTAGGATCACTTCTTGATCACTTCTAGCTTCACAACTGTTCTGTTGCTTCTCTTCTCGCTCTTATTTGCATATGTTAGCCACCATATTGCTTAGTGCTTGCTGCAACTCCACCTCATTACCACTTCCTACCCATAAGCTTAAATAGTCTTGATCTCGTGGGTTTTGAGATTGCTAAGTCCTCGTGACTCACCAAATACTATCACAACAGTTGCAGGTGCCGATGATACCAGTGCAGGTGATGCAACCGAGCTCAGATGGGAGCTCAACGAAGACCTTGGTTGTTGCTATGTATCATTTCATGTTGATCAGTAGTGGAGCACAGTTGGGACGATCGGGGATCTAGCAGTTGGGTTATCTTCTATTCTTTTGGCGTCATCTGTAGTCGGACTATGTGTGTGCTCTGAATGATGTATGAATTATATGTTCATTGTGTGAAGTGGCGATTGTAAGCCAACTCTTTATCCCATTCTTATTCATTACATGGGATTGTGTGAAGATGACCCTTCTTGCGACAAAACCACCATGCGGTTATGCCTCTAAGTCGTGCTTCGACACGTGGGAGATATAGCCGCATCGTGGGTTTACATCCTACTCCCGGTGGGAGTAGGACTCCCCCGTTGGCACATAACCGGCCTCCCCCCTTTCTCCTTTATATACAGGGGCAGGGGGCACCTCTAGACACACAAGTTGATCTGTTGATCTCTCCCAGCCGTGTGCGATGCCCTCTCCACCATATTCCACCTCGGTCATATCGTAGCGATGCTTAGGCGAAGCCCTGCACCGGTAGCAACATCATCATCGTCATCACGCCGTCGTGCTGATGGAACTCTCCCGTGAAGCACTGCTGGATCGGAGTTCGCAGGACGTCATCGAGTTGAACGTGTGCTGAACTCGGAGGTGTCATACGTTCGGTACTTGGATCGGTCGGATCGTGAAGACGTACGACGACATCAACCGCGTTGTGCTAACGCTTCCGCTTTCGGTCTATGAGGGTACGCAGACTCACTCTCCCCACTTGTTGCTATACATCAGCATGATCTTGCATGTGCGTAGGAATTTTTTTGAAATTACTGCGTTCCCCAACAGTGGCATCCGAGCCAGGTTTATGCGTAGATGTTATATGCACGAGTAGAACACAAGTGAGTTGTGGGCGATACAAGTCATACTGCTTACCAACATGTCATACTTTGGTTCGGCGGTATTGTTGGATGAAGCGGCCCGAACCGACTTCACGCATACGCTTACGCGAGACTGGTTCTACCGACGTGCTTTGCACACAGGTGGCTAGCGGGTGTCTGTTTATCCAACTTTAGTTGAACCGAGTGTGGCTACGCCCGGTCCTTGTGAAGGTTAAAACAACACTAACTTGACGAAATATCATTGTGGTTTTGATGCGTAGGTAAGAACGGTTCTTGCTCAGCCCGTAGCAGCCACGTAAAACTTGCAACAACAAAGTAGAGGATGTCTAACTTGTTTTTGCATGGCATGCTGTGATGTGATATGGTCAAGACATGATGCTATATTTTATTGTATGAGATGATCATGTTTTGTAACCGAGTTATCGGCAACTGGCAGGAGCCATATGGTTGTCGCTTTATTGTATGCAATGCAATCGCCCTGTAATTGCTTTACTTTATCACTAAGCGGTAGCGATAGTCGTAGAAGCAATAGTTGGCGAGACGACAACGGTGCTACGATGGAGATCAAGGTGCCGCGTTGGTGACGATGGTGATCATAATGGTGCTTCGGAGATGGAGATCACAAGCACAAGATGATGATGGCCATATCATATCACTTATATTGATTGCATGTGATGTTTATCCTTTATGCATCTTATTTTGATTTGATTGATGGTAGCATTATAAGATGATCTCTCACTAATTTCAAGGTAAAAGTGTTCTCCCTGAGTATGCACCGTTGCCAAAGTTTGTCGTGCCGAGACACCACGTGATGATCGGGTGTGATAAGCTCAACGTTCATCTACAACGGGTGCAAGCTAGTTTTGCACACGCAAACTACTTGGGTTAAACTTGACGAGCCTAGCATATGCAGATATGGCCTCGGAACACTGAGACCGAAAGGTCGAGCATGAATCATATAGTAATATGATCAACATAGTGATGTTCACCATTGAAAACTACTCCATTTCACGTGATGATCGGTTATGGTTTAGTTGATTTGGATCACGTGATCACTTAGATGATTAGAGAGATGTCTATCTAAGTGGGAGTTCTTAAGTAATATGATTAAATGAACTTAAGTTTATCATGAACTTAGTACCTGATAGTATTTCGCTTGTCTATGTTGTTGTAGATAGATGGCCCGTGCTGTTGTTCCGTTGAATTTTAATGCGTTCCTTGAGAAAGCAAAGTTGAAAGATGATGGTAGCAATTACACGGACTGGGTCCGTAACTTGAGGATTATCCTCATTGCTGCACAGAAGAATTACATCCTGGAAGCACCGCTGGGTGCCAGGCCTGCTGCAGATGCAACTGCAGACGTTGTGAATGTTTGGCAGAGCAAAGCTGATGACTACTCAATAGTTCAGTGTGCCATGCTTTACGACTTAGAACCGGGACTTCAACGACGTTTTGAACGTCATGGAGCATATGAGATGTTCTAGGAGTTGAAGTTAATATTTCAAGCAAATGCCCGGATTGAGAGATATGAAGTCTCCAATAAGTTCTACAGCTGCAAGATGGAGGAGAATAGTTCTGTTAGTGAACATATACTCAATGTCTGGGTATAACGATCACTTGATTCAACTGGGAGTTAATCTTCCGGATGATAGTGTAATTGACAGAATTCTTCAATCACTGCCACCAAGCTACAAGAGCTTCGTGATGAACTATAATATGCAAGGGATGAATAAGACAATTCCCGAGCTCTTCGCAATGCTAAAGGCTGCGGAGGTAGAAATCAAGAAGGAGCATCAAGTGTTGATGGTCAACAAGACCACCAGTTTCAAGAAAAAGGGTAAAGGGAAGAAAAAGGGAAACTTCAAGAAGAACAACAAACAAGTGGCTGCTCAAGAGAAAAAACCCAAGTCTGGTCCTAAGCCTGAGACTGAGTGCTTCTACTGCAAGCAGACTGGTCACTGGAAGCGGAACTGCCCCAAGTATTTGGCAGATAAGAAGGATGGCAATGTGAACAAAGGTATATGTGATATACATATTATTGATGTGTACCTTACTAGAGCTCGCAGTAGCACCTGGGTATTTGATACTGCTTATGTTGCTAATATTTGCAACTCGAAACAGGGACTACGGATTAAGCGAAGAATGGCTAAGGACGAGGTGACGATGCGCGTGGGAAATGGTTCCAAAGTCGATGTGATCGCCGTCGGCACACTACCTCTACATCTACCTTCGGGATTAGTTTTAGACCTAAATAATTGTTATTTGGTGCCAGTGTTGAGCATGAACATTATATCTGGATCTTGTTTGATGCAAGACGGTTATTCATTTAAATCTGAGAATAATGGTTGTTCTATTTATATGAGTAATATCTTTTATGGTCATGCACCCTTGAAGAGTGGCCTATTCGTGTTAAATCTCGATAGTAGTGACACACATATTCATAATGTTGAAGCCAAAAGATGTAGAGTTGATAATGATAGTGTAACTTATTTGTGGCACTGTCGTTTGGGTCATATTGGTGTAAAGCGAATGAAGAAACTCCATACTGATGGACTTTTGGAACCACTTGATTATGAATCACTTGGTACTTGTGAACCATGCCTCATGCGCAAGATGACTAAAATGTCGTTCTCCAGAACTATGGAGCGAGCAACAGATTTATTGGAAATCATACATACTGATGTATGTGGTCCGATGAATACTGAGGCTCGCGGCGGGTATCATTATTTTCTCACCTTCGCAGATGATTTGAGCAGATATGGGTATATCTACTTAATGAAACATAAGTCTGAAACATTTGAAAAGTTGAAAGAATTTCAGAGTGAAGTGGAAAATCATCGTAGCAAGAAAATAAAGTTTCTACGATCTAATCGTGGAGGAGAATATTTGATTACGAGTTTGGTCTACATTTGAAACAATGCGGAATAGTTTTGCAACTCACGCCACCTGGAACACCACAGCGTAATGGTCGTAATCGTACTTTACTAGATATTGTACGATCTATGATGTCTCTTACTGATTTACCACTATCATTTTGGGGTTATGCTTTAGAGACGGCTGCATTCACATTAAATAGGGCACCATCAAAATCCGTTGAGACGACACCTTATGAACTGTGGTTTGGTAAGAAACCAAAGTTGTCTTTCTTAAAGTTTGGGGCTATGATGCTTATGTGAATAAGCTTCAACCTGATAAGCTCGAACCCAAATCAGAGAAATGTGTCTTCATAGGATACCCAAAGGAAATTGTTGGGTACACGTTCTATCACAAATCCAAAGGCAAGACATTTGTTGCTAAGAATGGATCTTTTCTAGAGAAATGAGTTTCTCTCGAAAGAAGTGAGTGGGAGGAAAGTAGAACTTGATGAGGTAACTATACCTGCTCCTTTATTGGAAAGTAGTTCATCATAGAAACCGGTTCCTGTGACACCTACACCAATTAGTGAGGAAGCTAATGATATTGATCATGAAACTTCAGATCAAGTTACTACCGAACCTCGTAGGTCAACCAGAGTAAGATCTGCACCAGAGTGGTACGACAATCCTATTCTGGAGGTCATGTTACTTGACCATGGCGAACCTACGAATTATGAGGAAGCGATGATGAGCCCAGATTCCGCAAAAATGGCTTGAGGCCATGAAATCTGAGATGGGATCCATGTATGAGAACAAAGTGTGAAATTTGGTTGACTTTCCCAATGATCGGCAAGCCATCAAGAATAAATGGATCTTCAAGAAAAAGATTGACGCTGATGGTAATGTTACTGTCTACAAAGCTCGACTTGTTGCGAAAGGTTTTCGACAAGTTCAAGGGGTTGACTACGATGAGACTTTCTCACCCGTAGCGATGCTTAAGTCTGTCCGAATCATGTTAGCAATTGCCGCATTTTATGATTATGAAATTTGGCAATGGATGTCAAAACTGCATTCTTGAATGGATTTCTAGAAGACGAGTTGTATATGATGCAACCAGAAGGTTTTGTCGATCCGAAAGGTGCTAACAAAGTGTGCAAGCTCCAGCGATCCATTTATGGACTGGTGCAAGCCTCTCGGAGTTCTAATAAACACTTTGATAGTGTGATCAAAGCATATGCTTTAATATAGACTTTTGGAGAAGCCTGTATTTACAAGAAAGTGAGTGGGAGCTTTGTAGTATTTCTGATGTTATATGTGGACGACATATTGTTGATTGGAAATGATATAGAATTTCTGGATAGCATAAAAGGATACTTGAATAAGAGTTTTTCAATGAAAGACCTCGGTGAAGCTGCTTATATATTGGCCATCAAGATCTATATAGATAGATCAAGACGCTTAATTGGACTTTCACAAAGCACATACCTTGATAAAGTTTTGAAGAAGTTCAAAATGGATCAAGCAAAGAAAGGGTTCTTGCCTGTATTACAAGGTGTGAAGTTGAGTCAAACTCAATGCCCGACCACTGCAGAAGATAGAGATAAAAAGAAAGATGTTCCCTATGCTTCAGCCATAGGCTCTATCAGGTATGCAATGTTGTGTACCAGACCTGATGTGTGCCTTGCTATTAGTTTAGCAGGGAGGTGCCAAAGTAATCCAGGAGTGGATCACTGGACAGCGGTCAAGAACATCTTGAAATACCTGAAAAGGACTAAGGATATGTTTCTTGTTTATGGAGGTGACAAAGATCTAGTCGTAAATGGTTACGTAGATGCAAGCTTTGACACAGATCCGGACGATTCTAAATCACAAACCGAATACGTGTTTGAAAGTGCAACTATCCCTGGGTGGTTTTGGTAATTCCTAACAACATATATTTCATTGAGCTAATGCTACTTCAAGATAAATATTTCAGGAAAGCTCAATGATTGGCATGGCATGGATGAGAAAAGTGGACCCCTCAAAATGTTAAGGACAAAAGGATTGGCTCAAGCTCAAAGCTCAAGACTCTACATTTTCTATTTTTGTGATCCAAGATCACATTGAGTCTATAGGAAAAGCCAATACTATCAAGGAGGGATGAGGTGTTGCTTAATGGCTTTCTTGCTCAAAATGCTTAGTGATATGCTCCAAAGCCCTCAACTACTTTCTCACATCCACATATGACCTAAACCAAAAGTCAAACTCGGCCCCACCGATTCTTTCTATCCGGCGCCACCGAGTTCAGATGTCATAGCCACTGCCACAAACCCTAGGCAAATCGGTCTCACCGATAGAGATCTCGGTCTCACCGAGATGGGACTATAATCTCTCTGTTTCCCTTCGTAACGTTTCGGTCCAACCGAGATGAGCAATCAGTCCCACCGAGACTGCAATGCAAACTCTCTGTTTCCCTTTCGTAACATTTCGGTCTCACCGAGATGAGCGAATCGGTCCCACCGAGTTTGCCTGACCAACTCTCTGGTTAGCTTATTACCAAAATCGGTCTCACCGAGTTTGTGTAATCAGTCTCACCGAGATTACGTTATGCCCTAACCCTAATCATATCGGTCCTACCGAGTTGCATATCGGTCCCACCGAAAATCCTAACGGTCACATCATTTGCTGAATCGGTCCGATCGAGTTTCTCAATTCGGTCCCACCGAGATTGGTAAGTTGTGTGTAACGGTTAGATTTTGTGTGGAGGCTATATATACCCCTCCACCCACTCTTCATTCATGGAGAGAGCCATCAGAACAAACCTACACTTCCAACATACATTTTCTGAGAGAGAACCACCTACACTTGTGTTGAGGCCAAGATATTCCATTCCTACCATATGAATCTTGATCTCTAGCCTTCCCCAAGTTGCTTTCCACTCAAATCTTCTTTCCACCAAATCCAAATCCTATGAGAGAGAGTTGAGTGTTGGGGAGACTATCATTTGAAGCACAAGAGCAAGGAGTTCATCATCAACACACCATTTGTTACTTCTTGGAGAGTGGTGTCTCCTAGATTGGCTAGGTGTCACTTGGGAGCCTCCGACAAGATTGTGGAGTTGAACCAAGGAGTTTGTAAGGGCAAGGAGATCGCCTACTTCGTGAAGATCTACCCCTAGTGAGGCAAGTCCTTCGTGGGCGACGACCATGGTGGGATAGACAAGGTTGCTTCTTCGTGGACCCTTCGTGGGTGGAGCCCTCCGTGGACTCGCGCAGCCGTTACCCTTCGTGGGTTGAAGTCTCCATCAACGTGGATGTACGATAGCACCACCTATCGGAACCACGACAAAAACATCCGTGTCTCCTATTGTGTTTGCACTCTCCAAACCCTTCCCTTTACATTCTTGCAAGTTGCATGCTTTACTTTTCGCTGCTCATATACTCTTTGCATGCTTGCTTGAATTGTGTTAAGATTGCTTGACTTGTGCTAAGTTTGCTAAAATCTTCCAAAGACTAAAATTGGGAAAAGGCTAAGTTTTTATTTGGTCAAATAGTCTAATCACCCCCCCTCTAGACATACTTCCTATCCTACAAGTGGTATCAGAGCTTTGGTCTCCATTTGCTTTTATCTCCATAGCTTTTGGTGGTCATAGCCTTGGTTTCACAACCTAGGAGAGTATGACGTCTAGCGAGGAAAATTACCACCATAGAGGTCCTTACTTTGATGGTACTGATTTTGCTAGTTGGAAGCATAAGATGAAAATGCATATTCTTGGACATAACCCCGCCGTTTGGGCTATTGTGTGTATTGGCTTGCAAGGTGAATTCTTTGATGGGAGAGAATCGAACCGTCAAGCTACCGCGGAAGAGTTGAAGATGCTGCAATACAACGCTCAAGCATGTGATATCCTCTTCAACGGATTGTGCCCCGAAGAATTCAACAAAATCAGCCATCTTGAGAATGCAAAGGAAATTTGGGATACTTTGATTGACATGCACGAAGGTACCGACTCTGTCAAGGAATCCAAATTGGATGTGCTTCAAAGTCAACTTGACAAGTTTAAAATGAAGGATGGTGAAGGTGTCGCTGAAATGTACTCTAGGCTTGCTCTCATCACAAATGAGATTGCCGGCTTAGGAAGTGAAGAGATGACCGACAAATTCATCATCAAGAAGATCCTAAGAGCCTTGGATGGAAAATATGATACCGTGTGCACATTGATCCAAATGATGCCCAATTACAAAGATCTCAAGCCAACGGAAGTCATTGGAAGAATTGTTGCTCATGAGATGTCACTCAAGGATAAGGAGGAGCTCCACAATAAGTCAAGTGGTGCCTACAAAGCCTCATGTGAAGCTCCCACATCATCAAGTGAGAAAAAAACCTTCAATGAAGAATTGAGCCTAATGGTGAAGAACTTCAACAAGTTCTACAAGAGTAGAAGCAAGGAAAGAAGTTCCAAGTCAAGGTCCTACAATGACAAAAGATCTTCAAGTCAAGAGCGTAATTGCTACAATTGTGGAAGACCCTGACACTATTCCAATGAGTGTACGACACCCTCCTAAAAGAAGAAGCAGAAGAGAAGAATCACCACCAAGAGAGAGGAGGAGTAGAGATGATCGTTATGAACGAAGAACATCCCGGAGAAGCAAGGATTCGAAAAGGAAGGATAAGTCATCAAGGAGCTACACAAAACAAAGACATCAAGCTCATGTTGGTGAATGGGTATCCGGCTCCGACTTCGACCATCACTCCGAGAGAAGCTATCACTCCGACTCAGAACATACTCAAGATGAAGGTGTTGCCGGTCTAGCACTTGTGTCAACCAACTCCTATGACATATTTGATTCACCAAATGAAGGACTTGGAAGATGCTTCATGGCTAAAGGCCCAAAGGTATCACACGCCGAGTATGTTGATTTCAATAGTGATGAAGATGACTTGTTAGGAGATGATGATTTACTTGTTGACAACTCTAGTGATGAATACTATGATGAAACGTTAATAAATCATGCTAATCAAGATAAAATGAATGACAATGATAGGGAGAAGATTGAGCTCCTAACGAAAGAACTAAACACTCTTAAGTTAGCTCATGAAACTATCTTAGGAGATCATCCAGAACTTTTAAGGACTCATGAGAAGTTACACTTTGAAAAGCTCAACCTTGACCAAGAGCATGAGTTCTTAAAGGCAATCAATGATGATCTTCGCAAGAAAAGTTCTTCTTACATTGCCAAGCGTTTACTCTTATCTACTTACATGCCTCAAGTCAAGTCTAGTAACAAGAACAAGAAAGATTCTTCCTCTAGTAGTAAAAATAATCATGTTAAATCCAATATTGTTGCTTCCAGTAGTTCTCTTGATTCCACTAATGATTCTCTTAGCCAAGTTACACTTGAGCAAGAAAATAGCTTATTGAAGGGAATTATAGAGAAAGGTGTTTACAAGAGTCTTGCCGGGAGTAAGCAATTCAAGGAAATTGTACGCAAGCAAGGAAGGCACCGGAAGAACCAAGGTGTTGGTTTTGAACGGAAGTTCAATGCCAATGGAGTTGAGTGGGAAGAAGATCAATACCCCAAGACGAAGTTTGTTCCTCAACAAGATAAGTATGATCCTACTTCTTTCAAAGGGACACAAGCTCAAGATGATCATCCACCACAAGACCACAAGCAGAAAGGCAAGGACAAGCTTCAAGAGGAGATTGATGCATTTGAAGAAGCTCCTAAGGCCTTGGTCAAGTGGGTTCCCAAGACTACATCAAGTTCTACTTCATCAAGTACAACTACAACTCCAAGGATTCCCATCAAGATGATGTGGATCCCGAAGAAGAAGAACTAGAGAGTTCTTGAGGGTGACTCCGCCAACATATTTCACTCTTATCATTTTGGCAAGAACAAGTGCAATCAACTTCCACATCTTGCACTAGTTGAAGGAGTCATAAACCCTCTTGTTGGTAAGACAAAGGATAAGGTAACCTAATGCTTTCATGGACATCATCTTGTGTATGCATTACTCTATGTCTATGGATATCTTTGTTTGTTCCTTGTGGGACTAACCCGTGTAGGTATTGAAAGTACAACTCACTCCAATGGATTGCTCCAAATGATCTACATCAACATTGAGCATCCACATCTTCAACATCTACATGAAGTCATCATCGACAAAACCCAAGGTTAGTTCATCCCTCTTAGGGGGGATCTCACACCTAGGGGGAGCTTTACTCTAAGAATTGAGCTAAAGCAACTCTAATGGTGTGAACACAACAATGCTTTATGTAAAAGTGGTAACCCCACTTGTGCTTAAAAGATGAGTATGACCTATGATCAAATGTTCTCATTTGACTCCTAAGTCAATATACTCATATATAGATGACCTGTTCATCGCCAATTGCTTGATAGATGCTAGAATGGTTGTGCATGCTTTGTCACATATTTCATTTGCCATTTTATTGTGTGAGCATGTTGGTTGCATAATTTACTCATTCAAGGACATCCACTTGTAGTTTTGATTGTTTGGTTTCTTCTTCTTTTGCCAAGTGGATGGACAAGAATGCCTAAGAACCTCCTCTAGCTATCTATGCTTTTCTTGTCTCAAACTCTATTCATGCTACATCACAAAATTTTATCAAGTCAGATTCGAACCACTCTGTGTGAGGAGCACTCGGAGTCCCCGATTCGTCATAGACTTAAACCTTCCAAAACCTCTTTCTGTGTTTTGGTCTGACCGAGAAATCCATTTCGATCACACCGAGTTCACTAAGTTGATCTAGGTTTTCAATCTCGGTGCAACCGATTTGAACTCTTCGGTCACACCGAGTTGCGGTAACTGACTACAGTTATGCATCTCGGTGCCACCGAGTTGTTCCACTCGATCACACCGACATGGTCAGGCTATATATACCCCTGGGCCAAATTTTGGAAAAAAAATCGAAACTCTTTGCTCGCGCATAGCCTGCTCTACCTCCTCGGGTCTTCGGATCGTCCTCCTCGTCGCCAGCGACCTCCTACCGCTGGTCTCCGCCGCCGTTAACGGGAATCGTCTCCGCCGTTGTTGCCGTAGCAAGTCCATCACCAAACTAGGGTATGGACTTGAAAACTTTGTGCTATCCTCACTCCGATTCCTAGCACATTGCGTTGCCATGTATCTTGCCATGATTGAGAACTTCCTATCCAATGAAAACACTACGTAGATTAGTTTTGGATTGAAAATTTAGAGTTAGGTTTCCGCCGAACTCATCTCGGACCGACCGAGTTGTGGAATCGGTCCCACCGATTTGGCTTAGGCCAGTGCACATGTGATTCTCGGTGTGACCGGGAATTGCAAATCGGTGTGACCGAGTTCAGGACTTTGTGAAACCCTAGCAGTCTCGGTGCCACCAAATTGTGACTCGGTCTGACCGAGTTCACTAGTTTAGGTTCCAAAAGCTGCTTCGGTATCACCGAGTTTACAAATCGGTAGCTCCGAAATGCTTTCTCTGGAAAACTAAAACTAAGTTTTTGACTCAATTTTTTTGCAAAAACCTTTGTGCTTTGTGATGCTCATCTACTCTACCTCATCTATATCTATTCATAGGGTCTGCTGTCAGTGTTTGCATCATGTAATATCAGAGTGACAGTCAGAACAAGTCTGAGGAGCAAGTTCACATGAGTGAGGGCACTAGTCCCTCCAGTACCTCAGATGAGGGCAGCAGGAGCACACCCAGCAACTTGCCAAAGGCAGCCACCAGGGCCAGAAAGAAGAGAACCTCATATTCTGAGGATGAGGACTATGTGGCTGTTGAGGATGAGGCCACATCTAAGAAGAAGGTGCTGAGAAGGAATATGGCACAACTGTTGCCACTAAGCCTGGTATGAGGACCAAAGCATCTGCAAGAAGAGTTCCCATGTCTAAAGCCAGAGCCTCTACTCAAGTAACTTTGGAATCTGAACCCAAAGAGGTTGCTGCAGAAGGGAAGAAAAGGAAAGAAAGGGTCAAGAAGACCATGACCAGGTTTGTTGGAAAGCCCTCCATGATGGAAGAAGAAGAGGAAGAGGTTGCAGCACCAGCTCCTAAAGCTCAAAAGCTAATGGGAGATGCTATTAGATTAGGGGCTGCTCCATCTAAGCCCAAAGATGCTCCTAAGGCTGCTGCACCAAAACCCAAGTCTGCACCCAAGAGGAATACAAGGAATATTCTAGCTGCAGAGAAGAACAAGGCCCCAATGCCTGAAGTAGCTGAAGAAGAAGATGAAGACTCACTAGTCTTGAGGAAGTTGAAGCCCAAAATCCTAGATCACAATGATGCTCACCCAGTTGCAGAAGACATGAAGCTCCAGAAGGATGCAGGTCTTAGACATTGGAGACTGACTGACCCCTATGCTATCAGGAGAAGAACTGTTGTGGACTACAGATTCCACACTAAGGAATAGCAGGACTTCTATGAGACAGTGTTGCTTGACAAGAATCCCATAGTCTGTGATATGAGATGGGTTGACTGGGAGTACATCAGGAAGAATGAAGAGCACTATCCTGGAGTTTATGACAGCTTCAAGTCTTGTGGAGTAGTAGACTTTGTTGGGCAGAAGCTCACAAAGTGGAATGATGAGCTCATAATGCAGTTCTACTCCACAGCTCATTTTACCCAGATGGGAGGATAGTTTGGATGTCTGAGGGTACAAGGTACCAGTCAACAGTTGAAGAATGGTCTGAATTGATCAATGCTCCAAAGGAAAATGAGGATGAATTGGATGTATATGCCAAGAAGAAGGATCACAACTCCATGGCTCACATGTACAGAGAGATCCTAGATGCTGCACTTGACACACACAAGTTTGGATCCGTACATTATCTGTTGTTAGGACTGCCCACTATCAACTGGATTTTAAGGCACACTTTGCTGCCCAAGTCAGGTGATCACAAGATGATCAGAGGCCATGCAATCAACTTGCTTCATATATTTGATGTGCCTCAGAAGTTCATAGTCATGAGCCTAATTGTGGAAACAATTAAAAGGACTGCTGCTGATCAGAAGAGGGGTTGTGGGTATGCCCCACAGATTCAGGAGCTTATAAACTCCAAGACGGGCACTGGCACATATCTCTTGGACAAGGAACACATGCCCATCTGCCCTAACTTTGAGGGCAACACAGTTGTGATGGATGAAAATGAACCATCTTCGGTACAAGCACAAGAGAAAAAGGAGAAGGCAAGGACTGAGAAGGCTGCAAGGATGCCAACTGCTGAAGAGGCATCTGAGATCTTCCTGAAGAGCAAGCAAGATCAGCTAGGCTACTTGATTGCCTCCACTCTGAGGATTGAGAAGGGCCTAGCCACCCTAACTCAAAACCAGGAGAGCTTGGAGAGAATCATAGAGCGGAAGTTCTATGCTCTTGATGTCAAAGTGACAGAGATCCAAACTATAGTTGAGCAACTTCAGGAGGAAGTGGAGGAGAAGAAGGGCAAGTCAACTACTGAAGCTTTTGCTAGAGTGCCCAGAGGACAGAGATCTGCTGCGGTGCCTATTATAGACACCAGAGCTACATCATCTGCACCAGCTACAACTTCTGTACAACTAGCTCCAGCACCCTCTCCACCAGCTCCAGCTACATCAACATAATTCTTCATCCAAGGAGCCATCTCTACACCATCCCATGAAGACTGAGCCTGAGGGTCGTTTAGCACTATGCATTTTTTATGAACTTTTTGGTAACTTGTTGCCAAATGGGGAGAAAATGTATAGATCATAGGCTTCAAGAGAGAGTGTTGCTTTTGGTCTCTCTTGTCTTTTTGGTGGTTGAACTCCGTTTTTTGCTTGTTTGAGTACTCTATGCCTTGTGTGAGATTCTTGGATGATCATGTGTTTGATCATATGCTACCTTAATGCTTGTTGGATGACATTATCCCTTATATTCTCATATGATCACTCACTTTGCTTGGTGATGAGTGCATGTATTTAATTATTATCATTTTGAGCGCTCCACCAAGATGTATGTGACATGGAAGAGTGAACCATGATCCTAACTCATTGTGCATTTGCAGTCCAAAGCAAAATTTAAATAATGCACAAATTTAGGGGGAGCTCTTACTTTTCACATACTTCTCCAAGCGACAATGTTCTTCAATCTTATTATCATTTGTCGAAGCTTTGATCTATATGTTGTCATCAATTACCAAAAAGGGGGAGATTGAAAGTACAACTATCCCTAGGTGGCTTTGGTAATTCCTAACAACATATAATTCATTGAGCTAATGCTACTTCAAGATAAATATTTCAGGAAAGCTCAATGATTGGCATGGCATGGATGAGAAAAGTGGACCCCTCAAAATGTTAAGGACAAAAGGATTGGCTCAAGCTCAAAGCTCAAGACTCTACATTTTCTATTTTAGTGATCCAAGATCACATTGAGTCTATAGGAAAAGCCAATACTATCAAGGAGGGATGAGGTGTTGCTTAATGGCTTTCTGCTCAAAATGCTTAGTGATATGCTCCAAAACCCTCAACTACTTTCTCACATCCACATATGACCTAAACCAAAAGTCAAACTCGGCCCCACCGATTCTTTCTATCCGGCGCCACCGAGTTCAGATGTCATAGCCACTGCCACAAACCCTAGGCAAATCAGTCTCACCGATAGAGATCTCGGTCTCACTGAGATGGGATTGTAATCTCTCTGTTTCCCTTCGTAAAGTTTCGGTCCAACCGAGATGAGAAATCAGTCCCACCGAGACTGCAATGCAAACTCTTTGTTTCCCTTTCGTAACATTTCGGTCTCACCGAGATGAGCGAATTGGTCCCGCCGAGTTTGCCTGACCAACTCTCTGGTTAGCTTATTACCAAAATCGGTCTCACCGAGTTTGTGTAATCAGTCTCACTGAGATTACATTATGCCCTAACCCTAATCATATCGGTCCTACCGAGTTGCATATCAGTCCCACCGAAAATCCTAACGGTCACATCATTTGCTGAATCAGTCCGACTGAGTTTCTCAATTCGGTCCCACCGAGATTGGTAAGTTGTGTGTAATGGTTAGATTTTGTGTGGAGGCTATATATACCCCTCCACCCACTCTTCATTCGTGGAGAGAGCCATCAGAACGAACCTACACTTCCAACTTATATTTTCTGAGAGAGAACCACCTACACTTGTGTTGAGGCCAAGATATTCCATTCCTACCATATGGATCTTGATCTCTAGCCTTCCCCAAGTTGCTTTCCACTCATATCTTCTTTCTATCAATTCCAAATCCTGTGAGAGAGAGTTGAGTGTTAGGGAGACTATCATTTGAAGTACAAGAGCAAGGAGTTCATCATCAACACACCATTTGTTACTTCTTGGAGAGTGGTGTCTCCTAGATTGGCTAGGTGTCACTTGGGAGCCTCCGACAAGATTGTGGAGTTGAACCAAGGAGTTTGTAAGGGCAAGGAGATTGCCTAATTCATGAAGATCTACCCCTAGTGAGGCAAGTCCTTCATGGGCGACGGCCATGGTGGGATAGACAAGGTTGCTTCTTCGTGGACCCTTCGTGGGTGGAGCCCTCCGTGGACTCGCACAGCCGTTACCCTTCGTGGGTTGAAGTCTCCATCAACGTGGATGTACGATAGCACCACCTATCGGAACCACGACAAAAACATCTGTGTCTCCTATTGCGTTTGCACTCTCCAAACCCTTCCCTTTACATTCTTGCAAGTTGCATGCTTTACTTTCCGCTGCTCATATACTCTTTGCATGCTTGCTTGAATTGTGTTAAGATTGCTTGACTTGTGCTAAGTTTGCTAAAATCTGCCAAAGACTAAAATTTGGAAAAGGCTGAGTTTTTATTTGGTCAAGTAGTCTAATCACCCCCCCCTCTAGACATACTTTCAATCCTACAGTGTTTATATTGAATGGTGGAGCTGTCAGTTGGTGTAGTTCTAAACAAAGTGTCGTGGCAGGATCTACGTGTGAAGCGGAGTACATAGCTGCTTCAGAAGCAGCAAATGAAGGAGTCTGGATAAAGGAGTTCATATCCGATCAGGTGTCATACCTAGTGTATCAGGTCCAATGAAAATCTTTTGTGACAATACTGGTGCAATTGTCTTGGCAAAGGAATCCAGATTTCACAAGAGAACCAAGCACATCAAGAGATGCTTCAATTCCATCCGGGATCAAGTCCAGGTGGGAGACATAGAGATTTGCAAGATACATACGGATCTGAATGTTGCAGACCCATTGACTAAGCCTCTTCCACGAGCAAAACATGATCAGCACCAAGACTCCATGGGTGTTAGAAACATTATTGTGTAATATAGATTATTGACTCTAGTGCAAGTGGGATACTGAAGGAAATATGCCCTAGAGGCAATAATAAAGTTATTATTTATTTCCTCATATCATGATAAATGTTTATTATTCATGCTCGAATTGTATTAATCGGAAACATAATACATGTGTGAATACATAGACAAACATAGTGTCACTAGTATGCCTCTACTTGACTAGCTCGTTAAATCAAAGATGGTTAAGTTTCCTAACCATATACATGAGTTTTCATTTGATTAACGGGATCACATCATTAGGAGAATGATGTGATTGACTTGACCCATTCCGTTAGCTTAGCACTTGATCGTTTAGTATGTTGTTATTGCTTTCTTCATGACTTATACATGTTCCTATGACTATGAGATTATGCAACCCCCGTTTACCAGAGGAACACTTTTTGTGATACCAAACATCACAACATAACTAAGTGATTATAAAGGTGCTCTACAGGTGTCTCCGAAGGTACTTGTTGAGTTGGCGTATTTCGAGATTAGGATTTGTCACTCCGATTTTCGGAGAGGTATCTCTGGGCCCTCTCGGTAATGCACATCACTATAAGCCTTGCAAGAAATGTGACTAATGAGTTAGTTGCAGGATGATGCATTACATAACGAGTAAAGGGACTTACCAGTAACGAGATTGAACTAGGTAGTGAGATACCGATGATCGAATCTCGGGCAAGTAACATACTGATGATAAAGGGAACAACGTATGTTGTTATGCGGTTTGACCGATAAAGATCTTTGTAGAATGTGTGGGAACCAATATGAGCATCCAGGTTCCGCTATTGGTTATTGACCGGAGACGTGTCTCGGTCATGTCTACATAGTTCTCGAACCCGTAGGGTCCGCACGCTTAAAGTTCAGTGACGATCGGTATTATGAGTTTTTGTGTTTTGATGTACCGAAGGTAGTTCGGAGTCTCGGATATGATCACGGACATGACGAGGAGTCTTGAAATGGTTGAGACGTGAAGATCGATATATTGGACGACTATGTTCGGACACCGGAAGTGTTTCGGGAGGTTTCAGACATTTACCGGAGTACCGGGGGTTTACCGGAACCCCCCTGGGAGTATATTGGGCCTAATGGGCCTTAGTGGGAGAAGAGGAGGGGCGACCAGGGCAGCCGCACTCCCCCTCCCCCTCTAGTCCGAATTGGACAAGGAGGGGGGCAGCGCCCCCCTTTTTCCTTCTCCTCCTCTCTCCCTTCCTTCCCTTCTCCTACTCCTACAAGGAAAGGAGGAGTCCTACTACCGGTGGGAGTAGGACTCCCCCATTGGTGCGCCCTCCTCCTAGCCGGCCGCCCTCCCCCCTTGCTCCTTTATATACGAGGGCGGGGGGGCACCTCTAGACACACAAGTTGATCGGTTGATCTCTCCCAGCCGTATGCGGTGCCCCCTCCACCATATTCCACCTCGGTCATATCGTAGCAGTACTTAGGCAAAGCCCTGCGTCTGTAGCAACATCATCACCATCATCACGATGTCGTGCTGACGGAACTCTCCCGTGGAGCTCTGCTGGATCGGAGTTCGCGGGATGTCATCGAGCTGAACGTGTGCTGAACTCGGAGGTGCCGTACGTTCGGTACTTGGATCGGTCGGATCGTGAAGACGTACAACTTCATCAACTGCGTTGTGCTAACGCTTCCGCTTTCGGTCTACGAGGGTACGTGAACCCACTCTCCCCGCTTGTTGCTATGCATCACCATGATCTTGCGTGTGCGTAGGAATATTTTTGAAATTACCGCGTTCCCCAACACCGGATGGGTGCAAGAAAGACAAAATAGAAAAGAAGAATAGGAAAGGAGATGATGAGATCAAAAATGCTATGGAAGCAATTGTCAATGCAAGAAGAGAAGCCAACGAGGTGAGGAAAATGGCAAGGAACCAAGATGTCGCGGGCGAGGAGAGGAGGTTGGCGGCCGAGGAGAGGAGGGTGGCGGTCGAGGAGAGGAAGGTGAGCAATGAGGAGCGAACTAGATTGTTGGAATGGGAGAAGCACTTGTTCTTCTTGGACACATCTAACCTCAATGAGGCGCAAAAGGAGTTTGTCAATCTTTCCCGTGAACAAGTGTTGATCCAAAAAAGAGCCACGATTCGCGCAATGGATGGCGGTGGCCTTGGCGCAATGGGTGGCGGTGGCCTTGGCGCAATGGGAGGCATGGGTGGCTTCGGAGGTACCGTGGGCGGCTTAGATGCCATGGGTGGCTTTGGAGCTACCATGGAGACCATGGGAGGCATGGGTGGCTTTGGAGCACCCCCCCCCCCCCAGTGCTATGGCCGCCATGGGAGGCATGAGTTTTGCTTCTCTCATGGGAGGCATGGGTCCACCTCCGGCCACCATGGGTGGAATGTCTTCCGGTGTGCCTCACACACCTTCCCATGGAGATGCCGTTGAAGATCTTGCCAACACCGTCCGAGCTTCATGTGATGCAGTGCATGACAATGATGATGATGAGGAAGAATCATCTTCGGAGGAGGAAGAATCATCTTCCGAAGATGAGGACGAAGACGAGGACGAGGCTTGATGTGTCTTTCGTTTGTGTCATGAACTTGGTTTGCACTTTGAACTTGGTTGGATGAACTTGTGGGCATGAACTTTTATTCATCAACTTGTTTGTGTGAAATTTATATGTCATGTTCATTGCATTTTGAATATTTGAAATCCATTTGTGTCCAAAATGCAATATATGCAATGCCCCGGCGAGTCGCGTGCGCTACATTTTTTGCACGCTGCTGGAGCAGCGCGTGCGCGTTGCATTTTAGCCCGGCTGTTGGAGCCAGCGCTGCAGGCCGCGCAAAACCAGGCGAAGCGCGCGCGACAAAGTAGTTTTTAGCGCGCGATGCGTTGGGCGGCTGTTGGAGATGCTCTTAGGGGGCTGGTAAGCTCGATGAGGCTAGGACGCCCCCTATAGCCCATGCACTCCCTAGGTGCTGCAGGGATCCTTCCGAACTCCTCTAAAACCCTTCAGAACCTTCTAGAACCTTCCAGAACCTTTTGAAAGCTTCTCGGTACAATATCGGTAAGACCTGAAACTTTTCGGGTAGCCAAAATATGACTTCCCATATATAAATCTTTATCCGGACCATTCCGAAGCTCCTCATAACGTCTGGGATCTCATCCGGGACTCTGAACAACATTTAGCCACCAACGTGAATATTTCAATACTACTCTAGCATCACCGAACGTTAAGCGTGCGGACCCTATAGGTTCGAGAATCATGTGAACATGACCGAGACACTTCTCCGGTCAATAACCAATAGAGGGACCTGGATGCCCATATTGGTTCCCACATATTCCACAAAGATGTTTATCGGTCGAACCACGATGCCAAGGATTCAATCAATCTCGTATGCAGTTCCATTTGTCTAGCGGTATGTTACTTGCCCGAGATCCGATCGTCGGTATCTCCATACCTAGTTCAATCTTGTTACTGGCAAGTCTCTTTACTCATTCCGTAATACAAGATCCCCCGACTAACTCCTTATTCACATTGCTTGCAAGCTTCTTGTGATGTTGTATTACCGAGAGGGCCCAGAGATACCTCTCTGTCATATGGAGTGACAAAACCCAGTCTTGATCCGTGCCAACCCAACAGACACCCTCGGAGATACCTGTAGAGTAACTTTATGATTACCTAGTTATGAAGTGATGTTTGATACACACAAGGCATTCCTCCGGTGTCAGGGAGTTGCATGATCTCATGGTCTTAGGAATAGATACTTGACATGAAGAAAGCAGTAGCAATAAACTAATACGATCAAATGTTATGCTTATGGTTGGGTCTTGTTCATCACATTATTCTCCTAATGATATGATCCCGTTATCAAATGACAACTTATGTCTATGGTTAGGAAACCTTAGCCATCTTTGATCAACAAGCTAGTCTAGTAGAGGCTCACTAGGGACACATTGTTGTCTATGTATGCACACATGTATCTGAGTTTCCGATCAATACAATTCTAGCATGGATAATAAACGATTATCATGAACAGGGAAATATGATACTCCCTCCGTCCCAAAATATAAGAACGTTTTTGACACTAGTGTAGTGTCAAAAATGTTCTTATATTACCGAAAAAGGCTTTCGCCCCACTTTATAGATAAAGCAAACCGCTAGAGAGCACACATACAGAAACAAGTCGACAGAACACTGTAATGCCCCGGATCCGATGCGCCAGGTGTCTGCCAGTTATTCGCCATCGTTGCCATGTCATTTGCTTGCGTGTTGCATTTTATCATGTCATCATGTGCATTTCATTTTTCATACGTGTTCATCTCATGCATCCGAGCCTTTTCCCCGTTGTCCGTTTCACGATCCGGCACTCCTATGCCCTCCGGCGTCCCCCTCTTCTCTCTCTTCGCGTGCGGGTATTAAACGTTCTCGGAATGGACCGAGGCTTGCCAAGTGGCCTTGGTATACCACCGGTAGACCGCCTGTCAAGTTTCGTGCCATTTGGAGGTCGTTTGGTACTCCAACGGTTAACCGGGTAACCGTAAACCCCCTCCCTTTTGCAGCCCAACACCCCTTCCAAAGTGGCCCAAAACCCATCTAACTCCCCTCCATGCTCTCGCTCGTTCGATCACGATCGTGTGGGCGAAAACCGTGCTTCATTTGGACTATCCTAGCTCCCTCCACCTATAAAAACGTCCTCCCCGTCCATTTTCGCAGACGAAACCCTAGCCCCGCTCCTCCCCGCGGCGCCGGACACGTCCAACCCGTCCGGACATTGTCCGCCCTCCACCTCGCTCCGGCCAATGGCGTCGCGCCACGTCACCCCCCTCCGCCTCCTGCTCCAACCAGCCGCCGCCACGTCGTCAGCCCCGCCGCCCTCTCTCTCCCCTGCGCCCGCCGCGGCCCGCGGGGCCCGCGCTCGGCCCGCCCGAGCCCGTCGGCCACCCGCGCCGCCTGTCTCGGCCGCGCCTCATCGGAGCCGCATCGCCGCCGCCTCGCCCGCCGCTTCCCCGCCGCCGGCGCGCAGCTCCGGCCACCGGAGGTTCGCCGGAGCCCGACCTCTCCATGCCCCGCCGCCTCAGACGTCGCCGTCGGCCCCCGCGAAGCCCCACGCGGCCCCGCCGCCTCCACTTCCGAGCTCCTCCGTCGCCGGACCCCGCCTCCACCAGATCCGGGGTCCCCCGCCGCGATCTGCCCATTCCCGGCCCCGGCGTCGTCCCGGCCTCGCCTCGCTCCCCGCCGGCGATCGCCTTTGGCCCGCCGTTGTCCCTGTCTCCCCGATCTGGTCGAGATCGGGAGGAGGACGAGCAACTCCGCTTGGGCCTCCTAAGGCCCGGCCCAGCCACCGAACCCCCCCAGCCTGCAGCACCGTCTTGGGCCAAGCCCACGTGGTGAGCCACCCGCCTAAACCCGCACAGAGCATCGTTTAGTATACTACGCTCATATGTTTTTTTTTCCTGAAACGACTAAGTCCCCAGTTTCTGTAAAAAAGTTGCATACTTTGACTGCCATAACTCTGCATCCGTAGCTCAGTTTTGCGTGTATTATATGTCAAATTGTTCGTCTCGAAGAGTACATCATTTCATTCCATTGCATCATATTCATTTGAGGTCATCTAGATGCCTGAATCATCGTTGCAAGAGTGCTTCATTTCGTTATCTGCTGTCTGTTATCAGAACGAGCTCTTTTGTCATTTTTGCCATGATTGATGTGTGCATCCTATGAGGTTGGTTCCTACATGTGTTTTGAACTATGTTATGTCTTCTTTACAGTGGTGCTTGCCATGTATTTTTGTGATCAATGTGGTGACTAGCACAAGCATGCAAACTAGGCATCGTGTTAATGCTGATTTTAGTCCCTGTTTTGCTATTAAATGTTGCCATGTAAACATGTTGCTACAGAGAGATACATGCATAATTTGAGATACTTCAGTAAGGGTGTTTTGAACTAGAGGTTATTGTCTATCCATCCATGGTCCTGGTTGCAATTATGAAGTAGTCTAGCATGTCATTTTAGTGCTCTACTTTTGCTTCATTCTGTTTCCTGGCAGATTGTTTACGTGTTATTCAATTTGGCCAAGCTTGCTATAGTTGATCCTTGCATGCTATGAACTTGTACTTGACTTGCTTAGCTTCACAAACATGCCTTCTTACTGTTGGGTGCCTTGCCATGCCATGTATTGCTCTGTAGTGAGTTGCACAAGCTCATCTACATGCCTTCATTTTTATGTTCCTGCCAAGTATGAATCTGTAATAAAACTTGCTATGTTTACGTGGGTGCCATTATATTTTATGATCCCTTTTGGCTTATGGTCAGTAAGGGACTTTTGATCTATGCAATTAGTAGATTCATGCCATGCCTTTGTTTGCCATGATAAGTTCCTGTAACATGTTGTTTGTTAGCTCTAAACATTGCATCGTGTTGTTATTTTCTGTAAAGTCTGAATTGTTAAAACTTGCAATCTTACCATGTGTGTTTGAGCATGTTCTAGTGACTTCTAGAGATAGTTCAGTGTTCATGTGTTGTTGTGCTCTACCTGTACATCATGTCCGTGCCTTTTGTTATTATGTTTGGGTGCTGTAGCATATTGTTTTGATGCTTGCAATATGCCTAGTTGCTGTTTTGGGCAGCTTGTCCTTTAAACTTGTATAGCGTGCATGTGTTGAACCGTTGCTCCGTTTTGAGTGTGCTCTATATGAAACTTGCTTGATTTCGCATGTAGTTTCATATTATCATGTTGCATCCTTGTTTTGAGGTGTTTGCTTGATGTTTGTATGCATTTTGCATCAATGCCATGTTTAACTTGTTTTGCTCATATCTTCTATATCGTAGCTCCGAACTAAATGAACTTCATATGTAACTTGACTAGAATCTCGTGTAGATCATCGTTGTGCATCTTAACTTGTTGTTTAACAACTTGAACATAATGTTTATTCAGATCTGGACCAACTATCGAAATATGCATATGAGGACTTACCGGAAGTGTTATATGTTGTTCTCGGCCTCATTTAAACTTGCCTTGATGTGTTGCTCTTGTTTGCATCATCTCTTGCCATGAGTAGCTTCATGTAGCTTTGTCATGCATCATGCTCGTGTGTGCATCATGCCTTGTTCATGTGTCGTGTGTTTACTATGTTGTGTGCTTTTTCTCGATAGTTCCTGTTTCATTGCGATCGTGAGGATTCGTTCGTCTACACTTGGTTCGGCTTCATCCATTCGTCTTCTTCATGGACTCGTTCTTCTTCCTTGCGGGATTTTAGGCAAGATGACCGCTACCCTGGATCTCACTACTATCATTGCTATGCTAGTTGCTTCGTTCTATCGCTTTGCTGCGCTACCTATCACCTGTTTATCGAGCCATCCCATATTGCCATGAACCTCTAACCTTTGACACCTTACCTATGCAAACCGTTGTTTGGCTATGTTACCACTTTCGCTCAGCCCTCTTATAGCGTTGCTAGTTGCAGGTGAAGTTGAAGATTTCTCCATGGTGGACAGGATTTTGGTTGGGATATCACAATATCTCTTATATTATTAATGCATCTATATACTTGGTAAAGGGTGGAAGACTCGGCCTTTTGCCTAGTGTTTTGTTCCACTCTTGCCGCCCTAGTTTCCGTCATACCGGTGTTATGTTCCCGGATTTTTGCGTTCCTTACGCGGTCGGGTGATTTATGGGACCCCCTTAACAGTTTGCTTTGAATAAAACTCCTCCAGCAAGGCCCAACCTTGGTTTTACCATTTGCCTCACCACCACCTATCCTTTCCCTTGGGTTGGCCAACCCGAGGGTCATCTTTATTTTAGCCCCCCCGGGCCAGTGCTTGTCTAAGTGTTGGTCCGAACCGAGCAACCTGCGGGGCCACCTCTTGGCAACTCGAGGTCTGGTTTTACTCGTAGCTTGACTCATCCGGTGTTGCCCTGAGAATGAGATATGTGCAGCTTCTATCAGGATGTCGGCGCATCGGGCAGCTTTGCTGGTCTTGTTTTACCATTGTCGAAAAGTCTTGTAAACTGGGATTCCGAGTTTGATCGGGTCTTCCTGGGAGAAGGTCTATTCCTTCGTTGATCGCGAGAGCTTGTCATGGGCTAAGTTGGGACACCCCTGCAGGGTATAATCTTTCGAAAGCCGTGCCTGCGGTTATAGGCAGATGGGAATTTGTTAATGTCCGGTTGTAGACAACTTGACACCAGATCCGAATTAAAACGCATCAACCACGTGTGTAGCCGTGATGGTCTCTTCTTGGCGGAGTCCGAGAGGTGAACACGGTTTCTGTGTTATGTTTGACGTAAGTAGGAGTTCAGGATCACTTCTTGATCATTGCTAGTTGACGACCGTTCCGCTTGCTCTCTTCTCGCTCTTATTTGCGTATGTTAGCCACCATATCATGCTTAGTTGCTGCTGCAGCCTCACCACTTTACCCCTTCCTTTCCTTTAAGCTTTGCTAGTCTTGATACCCATGGTAATGGGATTGCTGAGTCCTCGTGGCTCACAGATTACTACAACAACAGTTGCAGGTACAGGTTTCACGATGGTCATGACGCGAGAGCGATGCTTGCTTGAGTTGAGTTCTTCTTCTGCTACTTCGATCAGGGGATAGGTTCCAGGTCGGCAGCCTGGGCTAGCAGGGTGGATGTCGTTTGAGTTTCTATTTATGATTCATCCGTAGTCGGATGTTGCTCTTATGTATGATGTATTGTTGTATTCGTGTGGCATTGTATGCCTTATATGTATGTATCCCCATCTATTATGTAATGTTGATGTAATGATATCCACCTTGCAAAAGCGTTTCAATATGCGGGTCTATCCTTGGTGGGACCTTCGAGTTCCTTTTGGATAGGGTGGCATATTGGGCGTGACAAGTTGGTATCAGAGCCTCGACCGACCCTAGGAGCCCCCTTGATTGTTGGCCGTTGTTGAGTCTAGGAAAAAAACTATTTTGAGTCTTAGGATTATATATATCGGAGAGTAGGATTCTTTTTACTCCTCAGCCCCCTTCGTCACTTTGGTGAGGACTCTTGACGTAGATGTTTTGACTTTCCTCTCCTCAAATTTCACTAAAAAAAATTTAGGTTCACGCGGGTATCTTGGAATCATTCCGATGGTTTTGTGACGAGAACATTGTTCTTGGTGCCTCCTGTCTATTTATGTGGCTTTGACCCGGGGAGTCGAGCTCCGAGGTGTTGTCGTCACAATTTTATCGTTGCAGTTCTGGAATACCTGAGTTTTGCCAACATCAAAAATCTCTTTTATGCAGTTGTTCGTGAGATAACCCCGATAACCCAGTACTGGGGTGAGTTCGGGAGTATTGCCATAACTCGTATAACGGATGCTTTTCGAAGGTTGAGGTACACGATTTCCGGAGGTTTCTTGGTTATGTGTTGATGGATGGATACAGCTGGATGTAGGTATTGTTAGTTTGGGTGAGATATATTGCTTCCCCTGTATCCCCAACACCAGATTGCATAACCAGAAAGTTTCGGGAGTTTTATAGGTGGGAATTCAAGTAGCTCTAGTTTTATCTTTCCAACAGACACATGATACGATATGGGATCTATCATATGTTTGTTTCCGGCTTATTCTGCAAGCCAAATCCTTTGTTCTGTTTTCAATTGTGGTATTCGAGTTGCTTCAAAGTCAAATGTTGAATCCATATCTTTCATAAACGGTGTTCTCATATTGCTATGTGAATACTAATCCTTTTGATCTTTGAGGTCGTCATGTTAATTCTTTTCCAACCAGTGTGCTTCTCTTTAGGTGGATCCGATCTTTTCAACATCCGCAAGATCAACTCTAAATTTTCTCAACGGTGTTTGTTCCATTTTCCCCAAGTTGCCTTTGTTTTTCCCACCCTCCCACCCTTTTCTTCAAGGACCCATATTTCTTAATCAAGTTTCCATTTATTCATGTGAAGTTTCTCCATTCTTTTCAATCAATGTTTTGATCCGGTGATCCCTTGTGAAGATGCTCACGAGCTTCAAGTTCATCAATCTTCATTCTCGTATTCCTCTCCGGTGGATTAATTCAAGTTTTCAGTGTTGATCATATTCTTTTCCTCGTGCCAAATGCTTTCTCATGCCGGTGCACCTCTCAATCAATCACCTCTTGTTATTCATTTGTTCTGGAGTGCTCAAGATATCTCAGAAGACTTGTGTTTCCATTCTCAATCCGTTCAAGATATTTCGAGGTTGTTATCTCGTTCAACTCATTTAATTCAACCGGTGCAATCCCCCCTTTCAATCAATTGTTCAACGGTGTATCTTTGAGTGGGCCCTAACCCACAGGTCTTTTCCCAGGATCTTACCTGACTCTTCTAATTTTCCCGGAGCTATTCTCAAATTCTTTTCAAGTGTGACGTAAGAATGGATTCCATCAGTCACATGCCTTTTTCCAAGATCGCTTTCAAATCATTTTCATTGTTGGCTCACCCCCCCCCTTCGCTTTTCATTCTCCCGGAGTATCTCAGCAATTTTTGTGGTGTTTCTCGTCGTCATTTGAAGACTGAAGAAGAGTTTCTCTTAAATCTTGCTCCATTCTCTTCAAGATTCATGGTTCTAGCTTGAGTCCATCCTCTCATAATTGTTTTCAATTGTGAGAATTCCTTTCATCCATCCGGAGAAATTCAAGAGTCTTTTCAGATTGATTCTCCGTAGCCCATCATCTCAAAATTATTCATTCAAGCTTTCAGCTCCCATTATCCAATTATCCCGGTGCTTCATTCAAGTATTCTTTGATCAGCTCGTCATCTCTTCGTTCTTGTGCATCTAAATTCCCTCTAGCTTAGTGGTTCTTCCAATTCTTCCCGGTGATTCATTCTCTTTCATCAGTCATCTTGATTTCTAACGGTGGTTCGTTCAAGATTCCTTTTTCCTTGATTATCATATACCCATTCATTCTTTCCAATCTTACCGGTGGTTCAGGAAGACCTTCTCAAGTCTGTGATATGTCACTTCTCAATCCTTTTCAAGAAGAATAAGTAGTATGCAAAATCCATTGCTGGTCATCGATTTAATTGATGAAGGATAAGCATACAATAAATCTTATTCTTATTTCCTCATAGTGAGTAATCTTTTCCTTCTGAGTTTGTTCGTGAGGAATAAATTCTAGTTCCAAGTGTTTTCATCTTTTCTTTTTCGGAGTTCAATTTTCCTCGACTATTTTGTTGGAACCTCCATCTAATTCAGCGCAAGGCTCATCTTATTCTTTCATCCTTTCATTCTATCTCATCATCCTTCTTGTCAACGGAGTTCTTCTTGGTGGTTCTTCATGATTAAATTCATTCTCCCAAGTGTTCATCAAGATTCTTGTTCAAGGAGTTCAAGTATCTTTCCTTCTTGCCTTTCGAAGTGCAATTAAGTCTTCGTATTCTTCTGAAGTGGAGTTTTGCATTTCTTCGTTCTTCTCAGCTATCCAATCATTTCCGTTTGTGGCCGGTTATCACCTTATGATTTTGAGATGTTTGCCATAAGTCCACAACAAGCTTATTCTTTCTTTGTTGATTTTCTCAACAACTCCATTCAATCTTTCTTTGCAAGGATGCTTTCCAAGCTTATTTGTGGCACAAGTTGGCATTTTCTCCTCCATCTGTTATTCCAATGATCTATCTTCTATTCTTTCTTCCGGAGGCATTGTGATGTTGCTCTCTTAAATAATCATCTTGTTTTGCCAAGATCTTGTCCTTTTTCATGCTTATCCATTTAACCGGAGTGTTGTGTCTTCTCTTCAAGTTCTTTTCATCTTATCAAGTTTTCCTTCTTCTATCAGTCGGAGTGCTGTCAAAATTATATCATTCTTATTCCTTCTCCATCTAGTTTCAACCAGAGTGGTTTCAATTCCTTCTTGTCCATTGTGCTCGTCATTCATAGCTTTGCAACCTCCAAGGTTCAGATGGTGTTCCTTGTTCCTCTTTTCTAACAGATTGTTTGCAATCTTGTTCATCTTCGTTGTTTTCTTTCTTTCATATTGCTCAACCTCTCAAGGTTCGTGGTTTCACTCATTCGTCAAAGAAGAATCTTAGCTTTACCTCTTCTCTTCCTCTTCCTTTTTCCCTCCGGTGCCATCCTAGATCTCGGGACGAGATCCTCTCGTAGTGGTGGAGTGTTGTAACGCCCCGGATCCGATGCGCCAGGTGTCTGCCAGTTATTCTCCATCGTTGCCATGTCATTTGCTTGCGTGTTGCATTTTATCATGTCATCATGTGCATTTCATTTTGCATACGTGTTCATCTCATGCATCCGAGCCTTTTCCCCGTTGTCTGTTTCACGATCCGGCACTCCTATGCCCTCCAGCGTCCCCCTCTTCTCTCTCTTCGCGTGCGGGTATTAAACGTTCTCGGAATGGACCGAGGCTTGCCAAGTGGCCTTGGTATACCACCGGTAGACCGCCTGTCAAGTTTCGTGCCATTTGGAGGTCATTTGGTACTCCAACGGTTAACCGGGTAACCGTAAACCCCCTCTCTCTTTGCAGCCCAACACCCCTTCCAAAGTGGCCCAAAACCCATCTAACTCCCCTCCATGCTCTCGCTCGTTCGATCACGATCGTGTGGGCGAAAACCGTGCTCCATTTGGACTATCCTAGCTCCCTCCACCTATAAAAACGTCCTCCCCGTCCATTTTCGCAGACGAAACCCTAGCCCCGCTCCTCCCCGCGCCGCCGGACACGTCCAACCCGTCCGGACATTGTCCGCCCTCCACCTTGCTCCGGCCAATGGCGTCGCGCCACGTCACCCCCCTCCGCCTCCTGCTCCAACCAGCCGCCGCCACGTCGTCAGCCCCGCCGCCCTCTCTCTCCCCTGCGCCCGCCGCGGCCCGCGGGGCCCGCGCTCAGCCCGCCCGAGCCCATCGGCCACCCGCGCCGCCCGTCTCGGCCGCGCCTCGTCGGAGCCGCATCGCCGCCGCCTCGCCCGCCGCTTCCCCGCCGCCGGCGCGCAGCTCCGGCCACCGGAGGTTCGCCGCAGCCCGACCTCTCCATGCCCCGCCGCCTCAGACGTCGCCGTCGGCCCCCGCAAAGCCCCACGCGGCCCCGCCGCCTCCACTTCCGAGCTCCTCCGTCGCCGGACCCCGCCTCCACTAGATCCGGGGTCCCCCGCCGCCGATCTGCCCATTCCCGGCCCCGGCGTCGTCCCGGCCTCGCCTCGCTCCCCGCCGGCGATCGCCTTCGGCCCCGCCGTCGTCCCTGTCTCCCCAATCTGGTCGAGATCGGGAGGAGGACGAGCAACTCCGCTTGGGCCTCCTGAGGCCCGGCCCAGCCACCGAACCCCCCCAGCCTGCAGCACCATCTTGGGCCAAGCCCACGTGGTGAGCCACCCGCCTAAACCCGCACAGAGCATCGTTTAGTATACTACGCTCATATGTTTTTTTTCCTGAAACGACTAAGTCCCCAGTTTCTGTAAAAAAGTTGCATACTTTGACCTGCCGTAACTCTGCATCCGTAGCTCCGTTTTGCGCGTGTTATATGTCAAATTGTTCGTCTCAAAGAGTACATCATTTCATTCCATTGCATCATATTCATTTGAGGTCATCTAGATGCCCGAATCATCGTTGCAATAGTGCTTCATTTCGTTATCTGCTGTCTGTTATCAGAACGAGCTCTTTTGTCATTTTTGCCATGATTGATGTGTGCATCCTATGAGGTTGGTTCCTACATGTGTTTTGAACTATGCTATGTCTTCTTTACAGTGGTGCTTGCCATGTATTTTTGTGATCAATGTGGTGACTAGCACAAGCATGCAAACTAGGCATCGTGTTAAAGCTGATTTTAGTCCCTGTTTTGCTGTTAAATGTTGTCATGTAAACATGTTGCTACAGAGAGAGACATGCATAATTTGAGATACTTCAGTAAGGGTGTTTCGAACTAGAGGTTATTGTCTATCCATCCATGGTCATGGTTGCAATTATGAAGTAGTCTAGCATGTCATTTTAGTGCTCTACTTTTGCTTCATTCTGTTTCCTGGCAGATTGTTTACGTGTTATTCAATTTGGCCAAGCTTGCTATAGTTGATCCTTGCATGCTATGAACTTGTACTTGACTTGCTTAGCTTCACAAACATGCCTTCTTACTGTTGGGTGCCTTGCCATGCCATGTATTGCTCTGTAGTGAGTTGCACAAGCTCATCTACATGCCTTCATTTTTATGTTCCTGCCAAGTATGAATCTGTAATAAAACTTGCTATATTTACATGGGTGCCATTATATTTTATGATCCCTTTTGGCTTATGGTCAGTAAGGGACTTTTGATCTATGTAATTAGTAGATTCATGCCATGCCTTTGTTTGCCATGATAAGTTCCTGTAACATGTTGTTTGTTAGCTCTAAACATTGCATCGTGCTGTTATTTTCTACAAAGTCTGAATTGTTAAAACTTGCAATCTTACCATGTGTGTTTGAGCATGTTCTAGTGACTTCTAGAGATAGCTCAGTGTTCATGTGTTGTTGTGCTCTACCTGTACATCATGTCCGTGCCTTTTGTTATTATGTTTGGGTGCTGTAGCATATTGTTTTGATGCTTGCAATATGCCTAGTTGCTGTTTTGGGACAGCTTGTCCTTTAAACTTGTATAGCGTGCATGTGTTGAACCGTTGCTCCGTTTTGAGTGTGCTCTATATGAAACTTGCTTGATTTGCATGTAGTTTCATATTATCATGTTGCATCCTTGTTTTGAGGTGTTTGCTTGATGTTTGTATGCATTTTGCATCAATGCCATGTTTAACTTGTTTTGCTCATATCTTCTAGGCCGTAGCTCCGAACTAAATGAACTTCATATGTAACTTGACTAGAATCTCGTGTAGATCATCGTTGTGCATCTTAACTTGTTGTTTAACAACTTGAACATAATGTTTATTCAGATCTGGACCAACTATCGAAATATGCATATGAGGACTTACAAGAAGTGTTATATGTTGTTCCCGGCCTCATTTAAACTTGCCTTGATGTGTTGCTCTTGTTTGCATCATCTCTTGCCATGAGTAGCTTCATGTAGCTTGTCATGCATCATGCTTGTTGTGCATCATGCCTTGTTCATGTGTGGTGTGTTTACTATGTTGTGTGCTTCTTCTCGATAGTTCCTGTTTCATTGCGATCGTGAGGATTCGTTCGTCTACGCTTGGTTCGGCTTCATCCGTTCGTCTTCTTCATGGACTCGTTCTTCTTCCTTGCGGGATTTCAGGCAAGATGACCGCTACCCTGGATCTCACTACTATCATTGCTATGCTAGTTGCTTCGTTCTATCGCTTTGCTGCGCTACCTATCACCTGTTTATCGAGCCATCCCATATTGCCATGAACCTCTAACCTTTGACACCTTACCTATGCAAAACGTTGTTTGGCTATGTTACCGCTTTTGCTCAGCCTTCTTATAGCGTTGCTAGTTGCAGGTGAAGTTGAAGATTTCTCCATGGTGGACAGGATTTTGGTTGGGATATCACAATATCTCTTATATTATTAATGCATCTATATACTTGGTAAAGGGTGGAAGACTCGGCCTTTTGCCTAGTGTTTTGTTCCACTCTTGCCGCCCTAGTTTCCGTCATACCGGTGTTATGTTCCCGGATTTTTGCGTTCCTTACGCGGTCGGGTGATTTATGGGACCCCCTTGACAGTTCGCTTTGAATAAAACTCCTCCAGCAAGGCCCAACCTTGGTTTTACCATTTGCCTCACCACCACCTATCCTTTCCCTTGGGTCGGCCAACCCGAGGGTCATCTTTATTTAGCCCCCCCCGGGCCAGTGCTTGTCTAAGTGTTGGTCCGAACTGAGCAACCTGCGGGGCCACCTCTTGGCAACTCGAGGTCTGGTTTTACTCGTAGCTTGACTCATCTGGTGTTGCCCTGAGAACGAGATATGTGCAGCTTCTATCAGGATGTCGGCGCATCGGGCGGCTTTGCTGGTCTTGTTTTACCATTGTCGAAAAGTCTTGTAAACCGGGATTCCGAGTTTGATCGGGTCTTCCTGGGAGAAGGTCTATTGCTTCGTTGATCGCGAGAGCTTGTCATGGGCTAAGTTGGGACACCCCTGCAGGGTATAATCTTTCGAAAGCCGTGCCTGCGGTTATAGGCAGATGGGAATTTGTTAATGTCCGGTTGTAGACAACTTGACACCAGATCCGAATTAAAACGCATCAACCGCGTTTGTAGCCGTGATGGTCTCTTCTCGGCGGAGTCTGAGAGGTGAACACGGTTTCTGTGTTATGTTTGACGTAAGTAGGAGTTCAGGATCACTTCTTGATCATTGCTAGTTGACGATGTTCCGCTTGCTCTCTTCTCGCTCTTATTTGCGTATGTTAGCCACCATATCATGCTTAGTCGCTGCTGCAGCCTCACCACTTTACCCCTTCCTTTCCTATTAAGCTTTGCTAGTTTTGATACCCATGGTAATGGGATTGCTGAGTCCTCGTGGCTCACAGATTAAAACAACAACAGTTGCAGGTACAGGTTTCACGATGGTCATGACGCGAGAGCGATGCTTGCTTGCGTTGAGTTCTTCTTCTGCTACTTCGATCAAGGGATAGGTTCCAGGTCGGCAGCCTGGGCTAGCAGGGTGGATGTCGTTTGAGTTTCTGTTTATGATTCATCTGTAGTCGGATGTTGCTCTTATGTATGATGTATTGTTGTATTCGTGTGGCATTGTATGCCTTATATGTATGTATCCCCATCTATTATGTAATGTTGATGTAATGATATCCACCTTGCAAAAGCGTTTCAATATGCGGGTCTATCCTTGGTGGGACCTTCGAGTTCCTTTTGGATAGGGTCGCATATTGGACGTGACAAACACGCCGGACGAAGATGTCGCCTAGTCTGGCTCCGGCGGAGGCGGCGGGGGCGGCGGCGACAGGCGGACGGCCATCGATCAGAGGTCGGCGATGAAGGCTGAGATGGCGCCGCGGTCCAAGTGGCAGCTAAGCGGCCGCCAAAGCTGCAAGAAACCCGAGAGTTTGAAGAGAGCATCAGTAGACCGACGAAGAGGAGTGCGCTGAATCACTAGCTTATTGCGGACAGTCTCTCAAGCCACCTAATGTGGCGAGAAGTCGCGGGGGACATCTGGAGTTTGTCAATAAGTCCGGGAAGTTGGTGTGGAACCAATCTCCACCGACCGCTTCGCGAAAACAGCTCCAGAGGAACTGGGCGAAAACACAGGAGAAGAAAATGTGGTTCGAGTCTTCAGGAACCCCACAGGGCGGGCATATGCCAGTACCCAGGCCATTGCGCTTGCGCACCTCCACCCCGGACGGGATCCGACCGTGAACCCATTGCCACATGAAGATGCGGATCTTCAGAGGCAGGCGGATGGAGCAAACCATCAAAAGAGGGAGGGGGCGGCGGATGGAGCAATGGCCAGGTATAGCGACTTGGTGGAGAATTGGAAAATGTTCTTATATTACGGGATGGAGGGAGTAACAACCAATTTATTATTGCCTCTAGGGCATATTTCCAACATTGTTGTGTTGGAGTGTATCAAGAATGCAAAGCACCAACAGATTTTATGATGTCTTTCTACAAACCTGGCCCCTCGGCTTATATGCATAATGGGGGTCCTAGGGTACACGGATCTACGTATGAGGCTGATTCCTTCACGAATCTAGCGTCTTATCGTGCACGTCAAGTCTTCTGGAATTTTCTTTGTATACGTCATGGGCTGCTCAATAAGACCCAAGACGAAACTGGCAAGGGGTCCTCACCCAGGCGCACCAGGACGGGAGTCAACATGGCGAGAGGCCCCTTAGCCAGGACACCGTCAGTATGTACAAGTAGATTGTAGGAAAGTTGAATGCACTGGAATAAAGACTTCGGACTGCCAATGAAGATCTAAAATTTACTTTATGGTTATGGCGAGGATGTTGAGGTGTTCTACCCACCATTCAAACTTTTTAATATGATAACCCTTTGACCTATCAAATCCATCCATGCAAATGCAAGTATATCATTTTGCCTTAAAGGTGTTGTTAGGCTAGTGGTTCGGATTTCACCTAGTGGATGTTAAACAATAATACTCGTTGAATGCGGTGAAAACTATTTGTCATGTATTGACTGGTTGGATCTATAGCAATATCAAAGTAAGTGTTTCGGAATGTGTCCCTCTTGCATTGTTTGCCCTATTGTTACTTCTTCAATAGTTTGTGTGCCAGCCTCTATCCACCACGAGAAGTGCTAGGTCCACAAATTTGAAACTTCTTAACTTCTGGCTCCTCAAGCCATCCAAAGCCATCAACATTGTTGTCGCATGATCCCCTATAGAATTTTCAAGCCTTGGTGTCTTAAGATCTTTATGATCTTAAGAGCTCCTCAATATATATGGTAGGGTTCATTTGATACTCTTTTGGTTCTTTGATGACATTTAGGGAGGCAACATGACGAGACTCTTTTATCAATAAATGGGATGTCGTCAACCCCAATCTCTGATGTCAATGGCCACTGACATAGTGACAACATCGACTGCTAAGAAGGTAGCAAACCAGTGTATATTATTATAACCTTTAAAATGTTTAAACAAAAGTATGTAATATTATATAAAATGACAATAGCCATTCAAACCATTGTTTTTGTCTCATCACAGAATCAGCTGGGGGAGAAAAAATCAACAACACCCTCAGTCTATTGAACGTCACATTGGTCCATTGGTCGAGGCACCCTTATATTCTTGCAAGAAGCATCGCATCACTAGAGTGGCCAGACAGGTGCGTTGTAAGAGCATCTCCAACAGCCGCGCTAAACTAGCGTCGCGCCGCAAATTAGTCGGTTTTAGCGCGCGCGCAACGCGGCGGGTCGCTCCAGCGGGCGCGCAAAAACGGCGCGCGCTATAACGAGTTGGGCGCGCTGTCGGCAACACCATCCCGCGCGGTGTATTTTGGGCGCCTGCTACAGCGTGCGGCACACTCGACCGCTCGCGCCGCACTCTCTCCTCTCCTCCTCCTACGCCCCGCGCGCGCCGGCGCGGCGCCCTGCCACCCATGGATGCGCACACCGGCACCTCGCTCACCTCGCTGTATAGCCGCGACCCCCCCCCCCCCGCCGCCACCACAGCCGGAAACCCTAGCGTTGGGAGCGTTGGCGTCGCCACCGCCGGAGCTCCGCCGAGCGCCGGCCTCGCGCGCAGCCTCTTCTTGCCGCCGCGGATGACCACGACGACGGGTGGCGTCGCGCCGGCGCCGTCCCGTGCCGCCTCCGCACCGTCGAAGCTCCCCAATGCGGCGCGGCCGAAGAAGGGTAAAACTTCGGCGAATAAAAACAAGGCGGCGGACGGCTCCGGCGGCACGAAGGCGAGGGGAAAGAAGCTTGCAGGGCGTTCGACGGCCGCGGCGGCTACCGAAGCACCGGCGGTGGCCTTGGCGGCATGGGTGGCGGTGGCCTTGGCCTTGGCGGCATGGGTGGCGGCGGCCTTGACGCCATGGGAGGCATGGGTGGCTTGGGCGCCATGGGAGGCATGGGTGCACCTCCGGCCGCCATGGGAGGCATGGGTGGCTTGGGCGCCATGGGAGGCATGGGTGCACCTCCGGCCGCCATAGGAGGCATGGGTGGCTTGGGCGCCATGGGAGGCATGGGTGCACCTCCGGCCATGGGAGGCATGGGTGCACCTCCGGCCGCCATAGGAGGCATGGGTGGCTTGGGCGCCATGGGAGGCATGGGTGCACCTCCGGCCATGGGAGGCATGGGTGCACCTCCGGCCGCCATAGGAGGCATGGGTGGCTTTGGATCACCCTCTGACGCTATGGCCGCCATGGGAGGCATGAGTTTCGCTACTCTTATGGGAGGCATGGGTGCACCTCCGGCCATGGGTGGAATGTCTTTCGATGTGCCTCCACACACACATTCCCATGAAGATGCCGTTGAAGATCTTGTCAACACCGTCGGAGCTTCACGTGATGTGATGCGTGATGAGGATAGGGAGGAATATTCATCTTCGGAGGCGGAAGAATCGTCTTCGGAAGATGAGGACGAAGACGAGGAAGATGTTTGATGTGTCTTTCATTTATGTCTTGAACTTTAGTTTGCATTTTGAACTTGGTTGGATGAACTTGTGGGCATGAACTTGTGGGCATGAACTTGGTTGGAAGATGTTTGTGACAAATTTCACATGTTCATTGCATTTTGATAATTGTTTCAAACTCATTTTGTGGCTAAGTCACGCGCGCTGTATTTTTGCGCGCTGCTGGAGCGACGCGCGCGCTGCATTATAGCGCGACTGCTGGAGTCAGCGCTCGCGGCCGCGCTAAACCAGCCGAAGCGCGCGCGGTAAACAGATTTTTTACGCGTGGCGCATAGCGCGGCTGTTGGAGATGCTCTAACTGCCTATCTTTTCTTGTGCGGGGTTGCAAGAAATAAGTAACTTGATGAAGCAAGTTTACAATTTCTATACTTAACATACGTCCTCAAAATAAATCCAACAATAAGGCCTCAAATTTGACTGTGCGCATCATCTTGCAAAATTGCAGTGGGTATGTCTTTTTCTTTTCAAAAAACAGTTTTTCCTTAATTCCAAAAACAGGCGATGTCTTCCCTGTTGTTTCTTGTAAAAAAGGTTAGTAAGCAGGATGTCGTAGTAGTATTTCCGAACTGTTGAACTCATGTCAGGTTCGGGTTCGGGTTCTGCAGCCGCCGTAGAACCCTAGCGCGTCTCATTAAACCCTCAACCTCCACCCCCACCTCGTCCCCTTCCGACTCGCTTCCAGTTCTGCCCTCCCCACCAAGAAAAGCACGGCCGAGAAATAGCCGACCGACCGCACCCCTCCCCCCTTCTCCCCCGTCCTCAAGCCGAGCCGGAACCAAGTCGTGAAGCTCGATGGACCACGCGGGCTCCATGGAGGAGAGGATCGTGGCGGACCGGATCCGGAAGAAGCTGGAGGAGGTGAACGTCGCCGCCCAGAAGCACCTCGAGGGCGTGCAGGACCATGTCAACTTCACTCTGCAGGTGAGCCCGCCCCCGCCGCCTTAGACTCCAAATTCGGGGTTTGCTCTAGGATGCGGTCTTAGGGCCGAGGAGCGGGTAATCCCGTTGCCTGTTCACGGAATCTCGGGTTGGTTAGGGGGATTCGTCGATTTGTTCCGCGAGATTTTAGGGATGGGTAATTTCAGGACGGAGGATGCTAATCTTGCGGCAGTCATGAAATTTGTTGGTGTCCAGTTGCGCCGCAGTTCAATGCTAGTTGTTTTAGCTGTTCCAGGTACATGATTACTGGATACATGGGTTGTTCTAATGTAGTTCATGGGATATGATTGGGGTTCTTTTTAACTCACGGTACAGATTTGAGATGGAGCGACCTCAACTTTGGGGGATTGTAGCTGCTAGATATGTAGGAATTTCAGTAACCCCGGTAGTGGAGCAAGTATACTATTTATTGATATATATTGGTTCTCGGTGATAATTTTGTAATGTTTGTCCTGATTCTGTAATTTTCTTAGCATTGCTCTGTTGTATGGTGTGAGCACTTGAAATCATGGGACATTATTGGGAAGGGAAAAGATGCATGGTTCACACTAATTGTTGAAGGTGATCGGCCAGTCTCATCATATTGGGAAGGGGAAAGATAGTTCTACATGAAACATGCTGATATGCTTGATTTTTCGTAGCAGGGGGTTAGAAACACCAATGCTGACGCCTCTTTGGATTTATTTTTCTCTGGCGATTTTCAGAAAGAGTACTTCAAGTGTGCACATGACTGCTTTGATAGGCGACGGACTCAAGACGGGATCACCAGCTGTGTAGAGAACTGTGGTGTGCCCGCTCTTTCTGCCAACAATGTTGTTGAGACCGAGATGGCCAAGTTCCAGGTACTTCCGGTTTCATCCACCTATATTATTTTTTTAATACATCTTATACTAGTTTCTATTAAAAAAATAACTTAAGACCGTCTTTGTTTGTATCGAGTTTAGCCACTATCATTTCTTGCAATCAAGTTATAGTTCTGTTGCTGTATCATCTACTTTGTAGTTCTTTGTGGAAATCAAACTGCAGCTATTTGACTGCCTTCTCAATTTCTATTGAATTATGCCTATGACTTATGCTCTATCTGAATGAAAATGCCATATTCACCAAGTTATATTTAACTTGAGACATTTGAATTCAGTAGTTGCCACTGGCTTTCACAAACACTTAAAAAATATGTGCATGCCGACCTGCATTCGCACCGTGTTTTTGCATGATTATCTGTTGATGATGTATTAAGTCTGTGAGTAAAATAGCATACATATGTTCGATGCTTTTTTTTGAACGTGATATGTTCCATCCATGATTTGAATAAGCAATGAGCCAGTGATTTGGATAATTGTTTGTGTGACATGTCAACAAATACTTGGGACAAATCTCTTTGCACCAGGATAGGTAGGTCAGATGACAGATCCTAATATATACTCCCTCCGTTCCTAAATATTTGTCTTTTTAGAGATTTCAACTGGACTACCACATACGGATGTATATAGACATATTTTAGAGCGTAGATTTACTCATTTTGCTCCGTATGTAGTCACTTGTTGAAATCTCTAGAAAGACAAATATTTAGGAACGGAGGGAGTATATTTCTTCGTGCAGTTGGCTCTGTCGTTAAAATAGAATCAAGAGCTTACTCATACAAATATGCAATAGTTAGAACTCTAATAATAATGTTTGTCCCTCCATTATCTATATCAAATAGGAAGGGAGGTTGAAAATAAGCATAGATCTGGAGATTACCAAATAGGTCAACCTTTTAAACTGCCTGCTGAATCCATGAACAGGCAAGAGACAACCTGGCGAACTGAAACATCTTAGCAGCTAGAGGAAAAGAAAGCATTTAACAGGGGAACGGTAGTCATTTATTCACAAACAACTGAGCATGATAAATATATAATGCTTAATTGCATTAGGTTAGGTTCTTCTTCAGAGCTCTGTTCTTTGTGCATTGCTATTTAAGGGCATACATTTTCTACACTTTGCAGGGTTACATAACACTTCATCTAGCTTTCTTAATAATTTTGTCAATGATTTACCTGAATAAACCAGCAGTTAGATAACAGGCAGCATATATCGCCAGCGCAAAATTATTGTGTCATTTACACCCTGGTGCGTATGTATCTCTAACCTGAGAGAGATGTATTCTTCATTGTTCCAGGAAAGGTTGAATCGCTCGTTGATGGTCTGCCAAGACAAGTTTGAAGCAGCAAAGCTCCAGAAGATGAAGACGGACGCAACCAATGAGCTGGAGTCGTGCGTGAACAGATCCATCGACGACAGCATCAGGGTCCTGCCCCATCTGGTTGAGCAGATCAAGTCCACCATTAACATGAAGTAGAAGAATCGGAAACTTTCAAATTGTCTCCCGACTTGTTTTTGCCATTGTTAGCTGAATCTACCCAGAGTCTCTAGCAACACTAGTGTAACATGAGCAGTTACTTCCATGAGAAGTCCAGAGAAGAGTTTTTTGCTGAGAGATTAATGCGTCTGAATGGCGCCGCGACACTACTAAATGTTGCAAACGTTGCTTTTGCATAACATCCTTTAATTTTAATCTCATGTATTTCATTCATAATCTCTGTAACTTGCCAGTTTGTTTGGCAATGTAGCCATGTAGGTGAAGGCATTTCATAATGGCATCAAATTTGGATACAATTGTTAGTACCAACACATTCAAAAAATTCAAATGTTTCAAGCAAACCAAAGAAATTTCGACATGTACGTAAACTTTTGTACAAGAAGCCGTAGCATATGCTTAGTTATTTCTGCGTGGTGAAACCCAACTCAGTCAGCGGCGGTCTGAGGTGAGGTCCAACAGATGCCCCCTACTACCCTCCCGCAACCGCCCACCGCCGCCGCGGCCCTCGTCCGCCACTACATCGGCCTCCTCTCAGCCGCCGGCGTCTCCTCCCTCCGCACCCTCCTCCCTATCCACGCCCGCGCCGTCCTCCACGGCGTCGCCGCCAACCCAGCCTTCGCCACCAGGCTCCTCGCCGCGGCCGCCCCGCGCTCCCTCGCGTACGCCCGCAGGGTGTTCGACGCCGCGCCGCACCGCGATGCCTACATGTGGAACACCCTCCTCCGCGCCCACGCCCACTCCCACTCCTCCGTCCCGGCCAACTCCCCCGCTGCGGACGCGCTCCAGCTCTACAAGCGGATGCGCGCCGCGGGCGTCGCACCGGACTGCTACACATACCCGATCGTGCTCCCGGCGTGCGCGGCGGCGCGCGCCCCGCGGCTCGGGCGGGCCGCGCACAGGGACGCGGTGAGGTTCGCGCTCGCCGGCGACGGCTTCGTGCACAGCGCGCTCATCGCCATGTACTGCCAGGAGGGGGAGGTGGCGGACGCGGAGCAGGTGTTCTTGGCAGCCGCCGCCGGTGCCCGCACGGTCGTCTCGTGGACGGCCATGGTCGCGGGCTACGCGCAGAACTGCTTGTTCGGTCAGGCGGCTGCGGTGTTCGGCTCGATGGTTGACCAGGGCGTGCTCCCAAATGAGATCACTCTGATCAGTTTCCTGCCGTGTCTGCAGGGACAGGAATGTCTCGCTGCCGGGGAGATGGTTCATGGGTTCGTGATCAAGCTGGGGTTCGATGCGAATCTGCCGCTGGTGAACGCGCTCATCGCCATGTATGGCAAGTGCGGGAGCATCGCGTCGGCAAAAGAGTTGTTTGATGGAATGGCTGCGCGAACCGTGGTGTCCTGGAACACGATGGTTGCCATGTATGAGCAGAATGGCGATGGGGTTCGGGCGATCAAGTTCTTCCACAGGATGCTTAGTGAGAAGGTGGGGTTTGACGCTGTCACTCTGGTCAGTGTGCTTTCAGCTTGCACACGCCAGGGAGCCCTTGAGACAGGGAAGTGGGTGCACGAGCTCGCTAGGAGTCATGGGCTCGAGACTGATGCGAGGATCGGCAATGTTCTTGTGGATATGTACGCAAAATGTGGCGAGATTGTTTACGCAAGACAGGCTTTTGAAGGTTTGCGCGAGCCTGGTGTTGTGTCATGGAGCGCCATGATCAGTGCATATGCCAACCATGGTGAGCAAGTTAGATGCAAGTTTTAGGTTAGACTGTTTGTAATCAGCTATTTACACATGTTCTCTCCCCAATATCACATAATTCTTTGGATATCGAAATTAGGCTTTATCACAGGCTCGTGATAAACTGAAGACAAATGTTCTGTTTTCTGATAATTTTTTCACTTTGTTAACTGTACAATGGGGAAGGCCGCCCAATTAAAATTTGATGAACCGTTGCATTATTGGAAAGTGATTTTACATTAGAGCTGCAGAAGAGACTGAAAACAATGCTCCAGAAAATAATGTACTACCTAGTTTCTATGGTATTAGGATGTGATGTTCAGACTTCTGCCAAACAAAAACCAAAGTGGCGGGTGTATGGCACGGGTACTGGACGACGATTGGTGATCGGTGAGGAATAATGGTTTCCATACTACAGGAGAATACCATTCTAATTTGATTGGCATAGAAATTTGTTTCATGGCTCAGGTGGGAAGGGCAGAGAATTGTAGTCACAGTGCTATTTTCCACCGAGATGCATCGACGATTGAAATTAATTTTCTTCAGAGAAACAAGAACGCCGATGGCAGATGACTGATTAACTATACTTTTTCCTTTCTCATGCTAGTGGGATGAGTCCAGAGGAGAGGAGGGAGGATAAAGAAGTTGCAAACTGGAAATGATGGCGTTTATGTAATTTAAGCACTTCACATATGTCCCACCCACCATCCTCTATACTGGACGCGAAAGAATATGAAGAACGAGAAAGTTTCAAATCGCTTCCTGCATTTTTTGAATTTTCTACTAAGAAAGATTCATGTCTTCTAGCATATTTTGTATTGCTCTCCACGGAAGTTTGCATTCTGAATTTTTTTAACGATTCATAATCTAGCATTTTGCATTGCTCCCAGGATAGTGTTTGTGAGCAACAGCACAGTATATAAAGTTCGGTAGTGTGCATTCGTTTTTCTCTAAAAATAAATAAATTCCGGGAACTCAGTGCACACCTTAAAATGTGAGTCGATGCAGCAGGCCATGTTACATTTTTTTGGCACCCAAAGTATCTCTATTCATTGCTAATCAGGGTAATATCTTTTAGGAGAAGAGGTATAGTACATGGAGGGGAGGGTAATATCATCTACCCAAAATGCCCGGTTCAGCATATTTTGCCAAGCTGGCCAGTTCATGCGCTGCACCGTTTGCCTCCCTGTGCACATATCTTCAGTTACGTGTTGGCACTAGTGAGTACTTAATATTGAATGCAAGGTCGATATCTTCAGACTCCTCTTCCTCCGACAACAACAAAGAACCATGCTATGCCATGCCACTACATTATCATTAGGTCTTGTCATCGTGGTCGTCTAAATTCATGCCGCATTTGGACCTTTGCACGTGTTTATGTTGAACTTGAACCTTGTCTGTCTGTGAATTTAAATTTGGCAGTTTGAACGAATTCAAATGAAAAAAATGAAAACACAAACAAATGCAAAAATAATTTGAAAAAGAAAACCACGTGCCCAATGCGTGTCCAGAAGAACAGCATTCAGGTATTGACCAATGAAGAAAAAAAGAAAAAACAATTACGCTTGCTTCCATCAACCAATAAACCACCACCATAACATCAATTGTCACACATTTTTGGAACAAACACCTGATATCAATAAATCTAGTAGACTCCCCTAAAAAAAAATTCTAGTAGACGCAGCAACCACGCCATCGCTAGCAACACATGAGACTTAAAAAATCCTCTTCACCAGTAAGCTTGAACAACCATACGATGACAATTTTCTTTGCTGTAAGCAATGATCAACCATATGTTGAGCTAACAACACAATTTATGAACGTTCCATCTCGGGTTATCCGACATAAACCTCACAGTCCATGGCAATGTACAGATGCGGAGCTAACAGCGGTATGTCGGCCTACAGTACGTGGCAACCGGTATAACAGTGATACACACACACGAAAGAGATTTCTTTGCTGTACATGAGAGAAGAGGCCATTGGTGCAAAACTACTGCAAGTCCATGCTCTACTGAACTGCCAACCGCTGGAGATGCTCCATGAAGACCTGGAAGCTCGCATCATCTGTGAATATCATATCGCCCCCAGGAGGCGGAGGATGGTCGGAGTCATATGTCACGGATGGGTTCAGCTTTGCCAGCAAGAATCGAGCCTGCAATTTCCATAAAATAAAGCATTAGACAACAAATTATATGGAAGTGCTGATCATTTTTTTAGTTTACTCCAAAATTAATAACTGATCACTGGTGACTTGATTGCAATACTCGGCACAAATTTTGACCTTCCAGTTCAAGATTGTTGCATTTGTTCAAATTTATATCTTATCGGGATCCCCTGCAATTGCTACTGTCACTGCAGATTCAGGAACTGCTCCCGACTACCAAGTATACAGGCACCGGATGCATACTCCTAAGAGTTCTGATGCAGAGTGTACTGACAGATTAAATAGAAAATAATAACCTGAGAACCATATTGATCGCACACAACCAAACGAGGCACAGGAAAGCGCTCCTTGATTATTGAATCAGCTTCCTCCTGTGGGGCTTGCAACAACTGGGCAAACACCTGAACATCATACAGGGTTATACATGATTTTTCGACAACAACATGCGAGAACCCAAAAGAGAAAACCAATAAATGCAAAATATAGAGCATTGATATTTTCTATGAATTCTTTTTATTTCAAATCAAATACAGACAAGTTCTCCATAAACTTACAAGAAAGCCAATATGGAGTCGAAAAAAAATTAATATTTAGTGTTATCATGGTTTTTGGCTGACAAAACATTACCTCGTGGCCTTCTTGATTTTGGTAACCCGCCTTTCGCCACTGTGCGATCGTTATCCCATGGAATATGACAACGGTAAAATAAGAATCCAACAAAAGTATCCTGTCACCAGCAATTGCGCTTACATCCAATAGAACAGGCTCAGGACCTGACTGAAATGAATATGATATAAGTGAAGGCTGGATCATCACAACTGCATTCGCTACATTCTCTCTGTTTAACATCATCCTGAAATATGCAGTTTCATCTGGACTATTGTTGAAAACCTGCATGTAGTAGTTAATTAGGAGCAAAGAGAAATTTAATTCGCTTGATCTGTTGATCAGCATGACTCACTGAATTAGGACAGAAAAAAACGTTTTACCTGAATAAACTGAGAACGTCTCAAATTAAAAATGAACTGTGGAAAAATTGATAGACGTGGGGACAAACTGAAAGATGAAGGTGCTTCCTTCTGATAGTCTCCAAATTTTGAACATAAACTAATCAATGCTCGGTCAAGCCATCTTACTGGATCAAAATCAACCTGAAAAAAACACCAAGAACATGCTATAAAAATGAATATAACAGACCTTACACACAGGAAGAGTCGAGTTAATTATTAATGAAACTATTCAAGGAGTCCTTGAGCAGCGAACTATTTCCTTTATGATCATGGTTTGTTTCCTATGCAATTTATAAAAGGTTTCCTCTTAATGATTACGTTTCAAAGATAGCATATATGGCATGTTATTGAGAAAAGGTAGTTCAAAGGAGAAGCACAACCATTATAATTCCAATGTACCGATCTAGTGTGCCATCTAGTGTAGACCTTTTGATCCTCCTAATGCGATGATTTCAATTTTCTTCACATCCTCAACTAATGAGATAATTTATAAAATTGTTCTCTTTCTCAGACTAATGTATCGCCTCCAACTAATGAATATACGGAATAATTGTTTCACAAAACCAAAGATAAATGTACAAACTAGTGCAAAACTACAAATTGACTGACCAATTTCACAACCGGAGCCCACAGGTCACATTTACAAATCCTGGACTCCACGCAAGACGTCAAATCACTTGACCACCGATCCGACACAAGAATTTCCAGCATGGGACTGGTCCATGATTCTGTGAGTATGATGTGTGGACCCATTCTAAAACCCATAATTTTGTGATTTAAATGATCCCTAATTATGTGGTTCTGCAAAATGGTTTACTGTTGTTTTGTGATTAGCCATGGAGTTTTGCTAAATTTACTCCAATGATATCAAATTCTATGGATTAAACTAACTCGCAGATGCTGTGGTGTTACGAACATTGGTACACATCAAGGCAACTATCATGCAGAAGATGGCAATAGAGAATGGATTGAAGGGGATTAGGCATTGTAAAAGGGAGATAGACTTGGAAGATGAACTTTAAAGGGAGATACTTAATTCCTTTCTCTTGATCCCACGTGTTCAAGCACATAGTATTTTATAGGCATGACTCGACTTGCCTCTAAGTCGTGAGCTCTTATCCCTATGACCCAATACACAACCCAAATCTCTATCAGTTCAATCAAATCCAAAGTCTATCTCTAGGTAACTTGCCTCTAATATACAGAATACATCTCCAAGGAAATAAACTCAACAAACAAAGCAACTAGCTATTTTAAATTCTAACTCCCAACGAACTCTGTACTTCGGTACTCAAGAGGCCCATTCAACGCCCTAATCATCTTCAAACCATATTTCATGACCATCGTGTGATGGCGGTTCCGAATGTGAAAAAACGCTCAAAACACGTGGCTCAAGTTAACCTTCATACATCATTAATACTCACCCAAAATAAGTGACTCAACTTTGTACTAAAGTTAGTACAAAGTCAAGTCACTTATTTTGAGACAGAGGGAGTACATGCCAAAGTACTGTAGATGTGCTATCGAGAAGCAGAAATGCTAAAAAAAAATCATCTAAAAAGGCAGAAATGGGTGCCAGACACGGGCAGAGTTCAATACTGGACATTTGATTGCAATATTGCATGATCCCGTGGTTGGGAACTAGTAATTCGTTGGGTCTACAACGATTTTGGATGGGCTCCTAACGAGCTTATTTTCACTATTTTTGTTTGTCTATTTTGCCGCAGGACCTCCCCTACAGTATCGTCACCGCAGTAGAGTTTAACCACCAAATTCGGGATGGATTGGTGTGGTTCCTCTACGGGCAAGAAAAGGTTTCACCTTTTTTCCGTCATGCTTGCTTCAACAAATTGAACAAGGAAAAATGCAAGACGTTTAAGGAATGTACAGGAACTGAATCAGAATAAAATAATCAAACTGGACTTCACACTTTTTCTCCAGGAACTGTAAATTATGCTGCAAAGATCTCAACAGGAAAGGAAGGCTGTTGTGTACATATCACTTAAACAAAAGATATACAAGGCAGGAATTTTGTGCTTCCAAATTTTTTATGATGTTATATTCCATCTCTAAAACATAAAAAGATGGGTCTGTCATGGGCCGTTAAGTATATTGAAACAATTTATGAGAAGTAAACAGACTATCAGAAAGTACCTCAGCTTCCATCTTAAATGAGACCAAGCGTGCCATGACTGCTGCTGCTGCCTCTTGGTCAAAGCCAGTTATTAACTCCTACAGCACATGTACTAGTCCAATAAGCAACAATATTACATTGATTTTTCCTAAAAAGTCTGTGCAAGCACTAAAACACTGGGTAACACACTGGCATTGGCTAAACACAATTGTTCAGCTCAACTATTACTGAAAAATGGGTACAAATGGAAGGAGAAGAACATATAGAAGGAAAGAACACTCATCAAGGGGAACAAAGGTAAAACTTACCTGCACACTGCCAGAACCAGCAACCCATCTTCTTGAAATTGTAGTCGATCGCAATCTCATTTGCCCATCATGATGCTGATAACTGCATGTGGCATCTCCAGGTTAGAAATATATACTTCTCCAACAATATCAATTGTTTATAAAAGAGATGGGAGGGGGAGCAGATTCCATACTAGGTTAAGAATTGGAAGTAGAACAGATTATTTTGTGATTGACCAATTGCGTCCGGGGCATCTTTTTTGGCCATATCAAATAATAGGCATAGTGATGTTTTCCTATCTAGACCACACATCTTCCAAGCGCTAGTGTTCCCCTGACCTACAACTGTATCTGAGGATAGAGGACCTTTCTGCAGAAGCAGCAACATGCCAAAAGAATAAGTACAGCATACAATCATCATTCTAAAACATCAACATGTAACTAAGCACATACTATACCTTCTCCAGGGAAGTACAAGGTCCAATGATGCCTTGAATTTTGACATCCTTGGAGCAGTTGATCTCAAATATGCCGCTGCAAAAATATTTGAAATACAGAAATCAGACAACTCAATAACAAGGCTGTACTACAGGAGGTTACTGGATGACATGAACGTATTTTACACCCTTGAAACAGCCATTTCACCTAAAACAAACCTATGAGGATGATTAGGAAAAGTATAACACAAACACTTGTGCCTCAAGAGGCATAGTCAATTAGTACATCCAAGTTCAAGATCACTTAATCAGTACCGGGTAGCACTAAACTGATCATCATAGATGCCTTTGAAAATAAGCTAAAAGCAGCAAGTAACAATATCACACTTCTGAGGTTACAGCAAAAACAGACAACAACAAAGCCTTTCAAGTTGGGCACGTGGATAGCTAACTTCCACGTACCCCTGTCCATGCCTAGTTCTTTGGTGATATTCCAGTCCCTCAGATCTCTCTTTGCGGACTCCTTCCATGTCAAGTTTGGTCTACCACGACCTCTCTTGACATTATCAGCACGCTTTAACCGTCCGATATACACTCGCATTTCTGGAGGCCGCCGTTGTATATGCCCAAACCATCTCAGACGATGTTGGACAAGCTTCTTTTCAATCAGTGCTACCCCAACTCTACCACGTATATCATCATTCCGGACCTGATACCCCAATCTTTTTTTGTTGTTGTTGCAGCAAAAACAGAACTCAAAGCAAATCCGTAATTACATTTGCAGAGAAGACGACTAGCAAAGTAGCAATGCAGCTAAACCAAGCAGGCAGAAAAGTATCTTACTTGAACGATAAGCCAAGGTCACTATCGCTTGACTGAAAAATGCGTCTAAGTGAATCCTTAAAAACAGAATGGCCAAAACTTTCTGCAAGCACAACTATTCCCCCAGTTCTCTCCACTGCAACCTTCATCTCAGCAACACCAACCTGAGGAATAGAATATATTATTAACCATATCAAGGCAACCGTGCATAGACATCAGAAGATAACACATAAGTCAAAGGTGTGCGCTGATGTGCTAACTAACAATAGTTTTTGCATTAACATTCGTTCTTATACTTTTCTTTTTGATAAAACATATTGCATATGCTCATGTTTTTAAGGCGTCGCCTTATGGACGCTTAGGGAGTAAGGCGCGCCCTGGCAGTGCCTTAGCATTTTCTCCGCCTTAGGTGCTTAGGTTGATCGTCTTATGACGCCTAAGCGCCTTAAAAACCTTAGCATGCGCACTTCAGATAGTTATCAAAAGAAGACGGCTTGCACATTATCACTGAGTTGTCAACTAATACTCACAATAGGTCACCATTCCTCTCTGTATTTCATTAGCTGATAAAATTAGCCAAAATTCCTACTAAATCAGGTTAAGAGAAGTTTACATTATGATAATATGTACATCCACTCTGAATTCTGAAATAACAGTATCTTACAATCATGGAACTTCCAAGAAAATAAATGCTTGCACAGATAGTTGCGAGATGATAAATGCTTGAACTAATATTTTTCACATTATGGTGAGACAAACATGCTTATGAGGTCTATGAATGATATACAGCAACACTGGTTCAAGTGAACAATATCCCAATTAAACAAGCTAATGCCTGATCCTTGACCAAGAGGTGATATGAATAATCTATACAACAAGGGGCAGGGGACAAACCTGGTCAAGTGCACATGCAAATAGATCAAGCACATGCCCTTGATGCACGAGTTGATTTCCAATCTCCTCGTAGAATTTAACGGCTTTGTTATAAAGTGGAGCAGAACCTTTATCAAGATCTTTGTGCGAACGAATTGGATCAGATAACGGCTTAGATATTATCTGACATTTTGCAAAAAAAAAACTATTAGAATACAATAATGTATCATGCTATTTCCAAAGGAAAACCTAACTCGACAAAAGAAGTAATCAATCTCCACACTGGAGTATCATCATGACAAATGTGCATATTATTATTCGGTGGAACTTACTTTATCAGAAAAGGGATCATGATTTTTAATGAGTTATGAGCTAATTTAAGTAGAAAAGTCAGGTCGGCTTCACTACACAGAATACATACGAAACATCTATGGAATTGCAAAGCACAGAGCAAGTGAGCAAACCCACAAACTTTCCTCACATGAACTCCAAATATGTAATACCTACGTATGCCCATCACATATCAGAAAAGGCTTTCATCTTAGTTTTCCACTAAAAGTATCAACCCATCTGGTACCACACAGTATGGTGTTGTCCATAGTCTATATCCCACTTCTAACAACCAACACAACTAGGCTAGCCAATTTTGGGACTAAACTCACCACTATTAGCAAGAACAGGAGGCGAATTGGGCAGGGGTGTTAGAAATACCCCACAGCATGCTAAGAAATGTTGCATAATTATTGTTGGGAATAGAAAGCCAGGGACATGTTTGTTCTTATCACTGTGGGTGCGTGATCAGAGCACCGGGGAGGGGCGGGGGATCAGTAAAGTGGAAAATAAGATGTGATATTCATTAGAGAAATTACTTACAGAACCAGGTCCCTCTGTAGATGGGCCACCTATAAATGCCATAATTCTACCACCTGATCCAGGCACACAAATCCCCAAGAGGCTGGCTGCAACACTTAACGCAGCTCCAGTACATCTTGATGCTCGCTGATCAGCAGAAACCGGCCACGGGTCTTTTTGCAGTTCTTCTATAAGCTAAAGAAATAGAAAACCAGCATCAACAAAATGCAATTGAATTTTGCCTCCAAAATAAAATTATGCAATTAAAAAATAATAGTATTGCGGTGCACTAGAGACCTAAAGTTTTGTCCAAGTTCCTGGACAAACTTGCCATGTCTTCTTTTAATGAAAGGAGAGTTCTTAACTGAATTCAACATAAACTCGCACTCCGAAGCAGGCAACAGGAACCTAGCAATACTTTCTGCTGAAACACCATCCCTTGCGCCGGTGATCACACCTGTTGTGGGTTTTGTTTTCCCTGTAAGGAAACCCATTTGCTCAAGAATTTGATCCTTCTTAATCTCCTTTGTCCCCTTGAACACATGTGACTTAGGCAACAAACCAAAACCCAATTCATGCACCTACATGAATCAACATGTACTCATATCAATTTTTTGACCAAAAGACTAATAGAAGTGAAACATTTATGAAGGAAAGATGAATATAACCTGCACATATGTCCCGAAAGTAATGAACCCGACGAGGGATTGGTCCGGCAACAGCTCAACTGCTTGCGCTAGAGCAGACTTCAAATAGCCGATTTCCTCCTCAATCATGCAAGTATCGACAACAAAGAGGAAGACCGGTGGCAACACAGGACCAGTTTCGGCAGTGGCCATGTACTCCACAGTACAACATTCAGGATACAGTTCGGTAGGCAGGTTGCTTAGCGAAACAGCGGAGTATTGCTGGGGGAAGTGGTTGCGCTGGAAGCAGAAAGGGCAGAGCCACATCTTTGAACTGAAGTCGGCGACCGAGAAGGGGTTGAGGATGGAGCGGCAGCTGCGGCAGCGGAGTGGGGCGTAAGGAAGAACAGGAATGGCAGGGTTGGGGTTGAGAGGAGTGTATATGGCCGAAACAGGGACGACGCAGCTAGCAGCATCCTGCTTGGTGCCGGGTATCACATTCCAGGTCATCCTCACCCCATCCCGGGCCTCGAGTTCCAGGAACTCAGACATTGATTAATTCTCTGTGATCAGGTTGCTCAAACCTAATTTCTTCAGTAGACCCTCAGCCTTGGCGACAGTATCAGGTCTCCACCAGAAGGAGGAAGCCGTTGATCTGCATATATAGCCAGTAATTAATCAGCCAAATTAATACTACCCCGCAAGAAAATTAGCCAAATTAATAGCGGGCTGAAACCGGGGCGTGAGGGTAAGTTGAACCAACAAAGCGCTGGGAACAACCGAATCGAATTCGCGGGCGAATGGATGGATCGAGGTGTCTCGTCTTGGAAATGGATGGCGAATCGGAACAGCCTAAGCAAGCTACGTTAGGGTTCGCGTGACACGAGAAGATACAGTATCAAATTGGGGCTATCAGTACTGCCCACCCCACCCCACCCTATAGAGGGATGCGGAAAGAGTGGTACCTTCGCCTTGGAGGTGGCGCGGCTTCGGCGGGTGGATGCAGGGAGGCCTGCCCTGTACTCCTCTTCTCCGGCGCCGGCGACGGCGACGGCGACGGCGAGGAGAGGTATTTCCGGGCAGGGGCGCTGGAGTAGGGAGCGAGGAAGCCGCGGGGGTTATGGCCTCCTGGGGCAGTTGGCCACGAACAGAGAAACCCAGAACACCTGCGAAGCCAAGATGGTCTTCTCTCACCGTTCTTCGCTCTTGTTCTTTTTTTTTTCTCGGGGATTCTTTGCTACACAGACGAAGCAATGTTTTTTTTTTTAGATTGCAATGCAAAGTTTGGTACTGATTGAGTGATTGATAAAATACAATCAGCATCCGTGAGAAAAAGTAACAATCGGCACACTGTATTTTCTTTCTTGAAAATAAAATCAGAGCAAAAAAAATGTCAAAAGACATATAACCACGTACCCCTATAGAAACACCCTTACAAAAATGAAAAAAAATTACATCCAAATCCTTATAGGGTGCTAAAGTCTTATTCTTCCCGAATCCACCCACGATGCGTCGTGAGCAAAGTTCATTGTTGCCTCAAGGCATTCGTCTTAACGAAGCAAACTTGTTGAAACCTAAGTAGTGTTCAGAAAAGTTGTTGATATAGACCATAAGATGCCCCCAAATAGTGATTGGCATGGCAATTTGCCGCCTTGAAAGGACACCCGCTCATTAGGGCATGAGCTATGGGGGCGAAAAAAAAGCATCCGCCCCATTAGACACCTAGGCGTGGTAAGATGAAAGCTATTGCCAACACAAGCTCACTCCAACTATAGTGATTCTTTCATTTTCCTCTTTCTCCTTACTTTCTCTTTCTTTTGTACCCAATAACCGGTCTCCTTTGCAAGTTGTACCTAGCGCAAGGAAGCATCAGTCCAGCTGCTAAGGTGGCATCAGAGCCGAGTTGGCATATGAGGCACTAAGTTTGGGGCTATGCACTGGCCATGCCTTTAGTCATCACTGCCAAAAACAAATGGTGCTTGGATTTGCCTCCCCTTCGCTTGCCACTCGTCCTGGTGCCTCGGCTTAGATACATAAGGTTTTGGTTCTCGCAAGGGCGACACTCGGACCGATGGCGGCACTTCTTCTTCGAGTCAGTCTTCCGAGCTTCGGTCCTCCTCAAGTCCGTGACGGATTAGACGGAGCGCCGACGTAGATACCTATCAGCACCTCAGAGCAACGAGATTAGGGTTTCTCGTCGTGCGTACGCAACAACGAGGTTTGATGTCAGGTTTTTCAGATCGATTAAAGGATTCAATGGCGACGACTGCGGCTCCCGAATGCCGGTCCTTAGGAGCATGTGCAGGAAGACTTTCCGGTTGTCACCGACAAGATCAGGCCGGCTCCGGTATGGGAGCGGTGATAGCGGGGCGTCAGCGGCTCGTTCCGGCGGCAACAATGGCTTGATGTAATTTTTATTATATTTGGAATGCTTTGCACTTCCAATAAATCTTTATAATATATCTGGTACTTTCGGAAAAAACAAAAACAAATGGTGCTCGGCCGAGGAGTCGAGCCGAACAATCCATTCCGGCCGTGCCCACACTGATACATCCAACCCAGCCCGAAACTCCCGACACCACCTGTCCTCTCCTCGGGATCCGAACCATCCCCCAAACCCCACCACCTCACGATCTCCTCCACCCTTCTGCGGTCCCGCCCATGGCCGCCGCCGCCGCCGCGGTAACTCCTCACGTCGCCGCGGTCGGGACTGGATCCCACAATCACCACCAGCCGCCGCATCGTCCGCCCGTGTCCATCTCGGCCAGACCGAGGGCGCGCCTCGTGCCCGTCGCCGCGGCGGCCGCTACTCCGGCCACCGACGGCGTCGCGCCGGTGCCACCCCACCCCAGGCGCTCGTAAGCCTTCTCTCTTTCCGCGGACCAGTTTTGAATCCTGAGCAAATTTGATCTCCGAGTCTTCGCTGCGCTTCGTCATTGATCTATTAGGATTCATTTCCCCCTTCAACCTCTATGTATAGGGTTGTAAAGCGACACACGATATCAGTTTTTGTTGGGGATGAGAGTGGGATGATCAATCGGATTGCCGGGGTCTTCGCGAGAAGAGGGTACAACATTGAGTCGTTGGCAGTTGGGCTGAACAAGGACAAGGCGCTGTTCACCATTGTAGTGTCAGGAACAGAGAAAATACTCACACAGGTCGTCGAGCAGCTCTACAAACTTGTTAATGTCATACAGGTCAGCATTTTCTTATTCCAGTATCTCGTGAATATTGAAAATGTTTGCTAACTAATATAGTAACATGTAATTAGTGAATCACTCGTGTCAGTTTTTGTGCTTGTTCCTGTCATAGCAGTATCTGAAATTCATAGTCTTGTATATTGATTGAACAGGTTGATGATTTGTCAAAGGAACCACAAGTTGAAAGAGAGCTCATGCTTATAAAACTAAACGTAGAGCCAGAACAGCGGCTCGAGGTAAAAGTGTATATGTGCTTTTTGCAGTCATGCTATCTAGAGATTTTAATCTGTGCATGTGATGCTCAATTTACATATTTCAGTTCGAGAGGTAATGGAAGTACAGTTTGGGTATTCTTTGCTTATTTCAATACTCATACGTGCAGGTGATGGGTTTGGTTGACATTTTCAGAGCTAAAGTGGTTGATCTTTCAGACCATACACTAACTGTTGAGGTAAAACCCGTGATGTGTCGTATCTTGCAGATCAATTACACTATCACTCGTATGTCTTTTATTAAAGCAAAGTATGCTCTCTGTTTTTGAGTCATGCCAAAGGTAACTGGCGATCCTGGAAAAATTGCTGCTGTACAGAGGAACCTGAGCAAATTCGGGATCAAAGAAGTTGCCAGAACTGGCAAGGTTATACTCCTTAGAAAGATTAATACCATATCCTGCTTTCTTCTTTACTATATCTAACGGGCCATACTAATGTAACAGATAGCATTGCGGCGTGAGAAAATGGGACAAACAGCTCCTTTTTGGAGGTTCTCCGTAGCTTCCTATCCTGATCTTGAAGTAAAAATGCCTTCAAAATCTACACTAAGCACTACAAAGACAACCAGTGGGGATTCTGAGGAATCATCCCAGGTAAGGAATGATAATTCTTATCATTCATATAATTCTTGTAGCATGTATTTATCTTTTCTTCAGCACTGCAACAACACTGTCTCCATTTATTTTGGCCTGGTTTATTGTGTTGTGTGAATTCTTTTTATGTATTCAACAAAAATCAACATGCGTAATTTACTTCTATTCTTTATGATAAGAGTTGTTTTACTGAATTGATCTTGTTGATTATTCTTTTCAATCTTTGTTTGTAAGGGCAAAATAGTTTCTGTAGATTATTTACCAATATTGATCCTTGCAAGTGCACCTTATATGCAGTGAATACTGATGTGATTAGCTAGATTTATCTATTTGTGCCTACCAGTTTAGGACAAAAGCAGAAGTTGGTGCATTATTTAAATTGCTGTATCATTCCCAATACCAGCATTATGTTGAATTGTTAGTCTTGATTTGAAAGTAGTAAAAAGTTGGCTATCTTATAGAATAACTACAATTTCACAAACACTGGTTAGAAATGACCTTGGCTATGTTTGTGTGAACAATTTTATTGCAAATACTATTTGCTCCAATTTGCAACAGCAGCTGTATGAATTTTTATATAATCTTACGCTCTTATTACTAGGGTGATGTTTATCCAGTGGAATCTTACGAAAGCTTCTCGATGAATCAAATTCTTGATGCTCATTGGGGTGCCATGACTGACAGTGATGTAAGTTCTTGCATTCTTCTTTCACTAGAGCTGCTGTGTTGCTGAAAATTAGTGGCAAGAGCCCTGAAGTGTAGTTGAACACTAAAATTCTTAAAATTTGTTTGCATTGAACTACAATTGCAATTTTAATACCCATTTGGAAAATAACTGACATACTTTTCTTTCTTTAGCCTACAGGGTTTTGTTCACATACTTTGTCGATCCTTGTGAATGATTCCCCTGGAGTTCTTAATGTCGTAACGGGTGTCTTTGCCCGGAGGGGCTACAATATTCAGGTTCGTTTTCTGCTTATATATATCTTATGTTGACTCAGTTAGATCATTGCAGGTTACATGGTTGCAGTAAATGCTTAAAAGTTGTATCCATTACTTTGACAGAGTCTTGCTGTTGGCCCAGCTGAAAAAGCGGGCACTTCTCGCATCACCACTGTCGTTCCTGGAAATGATGAATCTATCGCCAAGCTAGTACAACAACTTTACAAGCTCATCGATGTTTATGAGGTCAACTTATCAATGTGTGGTTTCTATGATTGTTGTTGCATATGTAAGGTTAACTCAAATTCATCTTGGTTTCTCAGGTTCAAGACCTTACACATTTACCATTTGCGGCTAGAGAGTTAATGATCATAAAGGTCGCTGGGAACACCTCAGCTCGCAGGGAAATCCTGGATATTGCTGAGGATGTTTTCAGGGCCAAAACGGTTGATGTATCAGGCCACACAATAACTCTTCAGGTAATAATTACTTTACCCTCTTGGGTCCAACTACTAGATTTAGGACTTTATATTCTTTTGTTGGTAGGTAAATCAGTCGGTTTTACCTAAGCATTTTCTTAATTCAATCTAGACATGTTGATTGTAGACAGCAGAAATATGAACATTAATCAGATACAGCCTTTACTTGGAGCATTATCCGTATAGCTGTCAACTAGCTGATAAAAATTTCAGTATATATCTGCTGCTATTTTGAAATGTATGGTAGTATTTATTAATATTGATTTAAGTTAGATAATAGGGATATGCAACAATGTGGGCGTTTATAGATTGTTTCAGTGTCATGTATCTATGGCTATACCGGCAAATCGTATGTCTGACATAATTGTAATCCATTTGAAGAACAAAATTTGACATAAACTGTATTTATATAAATATCTCATAAGAATTCACTTGCCGGTATTTCATAGAAACATTTCCATTAACTCAAAGCTCGTGCAATGATTTCCTTGTTTTTTCTATGGCGTAATCAAACACCCTTTCGTTGGTATTCTTATTTGTATTTAATCCTACAATTCAATAAGGCCGGACATTGCGATCCTACCCTTTCCATTTTCCTCTATTTCTTGAATCTTGCAAAAGAGTCCCGCAAGGACAATATAGTTAGTGGCATCAATAATTTGTCTTAACAAGCAATAACATTATTGTCATGCAGCTTACTGGAGACCTTGATAAAATGGTTGCACTACAAAGGTTGCTTGAGCCCTACGGCATCTGTGAGGTTCGTACTGTAGGTTTACTTTTTTTTTTGAAGCTCTTGAGCGGTTCACTTTGCACATGCACCATACTATCCATAATTTGTGTTCGGTAGTGGATTAGTTATTCCTCGATTGTGGAGTGCTTAGGCTAATGGAAATTGTAGTTTAGTAACTGCAAATTTTCCAACGGTTATTTGTAGTCGATTCTTTACCCTCCTTTGGCCATGCTTTTGCAGATTGCACGAACTGGCAGGGTTGCGCTGTGCCGTGAGTCAGGAGTCGATTCCAAGTACCTCCGTGGCTATTCCCTTCCTGGATAGCGTGTCAGTTGGTGAGACATCACACTCGATCAGTTCATGGATTGCCATGATTCTCCTGATCTCGGATCTCCTAAACACCCTCTGTGTGGTGTTTCATTCCTTTCGGAGCATACAGCAAGAACACAGCTGTTATAGTTTACGTTCACTAGATTTACACTTTATCCTCAGGAGTTTTTGCCGTTTGGGATGTTTGAATCCCATGTGAGCTCACGGAGGCAGAAGAAACCCATCCATAGTTTCTACGCTGAGGTTTTCAGCTTTGAAGTTTGTTGGTTGATGAAGACTCTTTTTTTACTTTCTGAACCATAGCTAATTTAAGTATTTACACATTTTTTTTACCTCTAAAGTCATATAGAATTCAGGCCTGCTACTTTGAAGCCTTCAATTAGCACCAATCAAATATAATTTTCCCTGTGGTGATGAATCAAATTTAGGACCGTGCTTTCAAATTGGGAATCTACACGTACGCTTTTAGCACACTAAAATCCTAGCTCCTCTCCGTGGCAAATGTCATGCTCGTTACGCTTGCAATATAGGTCATTTTCCCACTTGCCCCAATCCCTTCCTGCATCACTAACATTAGAGCAAGTACAATAAGATGACATAAACAGACTACAAGGACTAAAATATTATATCTTTGCTTAGTTGGAAGAGAGAGAAGAGGAGCGGGCTCTTCACTACTATTCCCTTCATTCCAAAATATAGTGCGCCCGTGCTTCCTGAGGTCTAACTTTGACTATAAGTTTAACCAACGAAACCGTCTCCACGGAAAAAAAATATAATTGAAAATTTCTTTTGAATACGAATTCACTGGTATAATTTTTGCTCCGCCACAGTCGGTCTCGTTGGTTAAATTTATGGTCAAAGTTGAAGCACGGGAATAGAGGAAGCACTATATTCTGAAACGGGGGGAGCATGTCCTAAAGGCATCTTTAGCCGATCCCCTAAAATACTAAGGAGTACATGGCCGAGTAAACCTTGTGCAGTATTTTTACTCTAAATTTTGGTTGTTTCTAGGTGATCCCCTAAACTTTGTGGAGTAAAACTTACAATTGGTTTATGCATTTCATCGAACACTTTGCTATGCGCCTTTGCAGCGAACACCAAAGATGGTGACCACACCATCGCTGCTGTGGCCTCTTCCACTCCTCCAACTCCTACGTGGCGCGTGAAGCTTCGGCTCCGGCTCACGTGCGCCATCGCCACTAGCACGCGCGCTCTGGCGGCGACAAGCTGGACAAGGCGGAGCCATGGCGCGTGAAGCCGCGATGGGTGGTACGGTCTTGCGCTCGACGGTGGGGTTGGGTTGGCGGAGACCAGCCAAAAGAACCAGGAGAGCGCCACCGAGGAGGTGTCACGGCCGGCGAGGATGATGTTTAGCGCGACGTGCTGCAGGGAATCGTCTGAGTAGGTCCCCTTCCGCATGAAGCGCGGCATGAGCTCATTGTGCGGCGTTGTCGCGCCCGACACGTCGCTCTTGCCAGCGAGCTCAAGCTTGAGCGTCTTGATGACGACGAAGGGGTATTGGTCGACGTGCTCGACGCTGCGCGCCAACGTGCTCTCCATGCTGAGACCCAACCACTTCTTGCACCGCCACACACACTCTTGGAAGATGAAGCAGTTGAGTGTGGCCTTTGTTGGTCGAAGGAGGTGAGGGGAGGCCATGGGCGAGCGTCTCCGGGTCCTTGCCAAAGGCGAGGCCGCAGATGGATGTTGCTTGAGCGCGGCCGTCTTGCGTTGCAACACCTAGGTGTCCCCGTCAGAGTTGCAGATGCTGTTGCCGAGCAGATCCACTGCGAGGTCGCCGACAAGGCCCGAGGTTGTCGCCGTCGACAAGGGGGCTTCACGTGAGTCGCCGCTGGCCACAAAGGGGCCTTCACGTGAAGTAACCTTTCACTCCAGCTGGCTGCGGTGGAGTATTTTTAGGAACAGGGGAGGCCCAGGAGTAAATTTTTTACTCCTTTGTTTAGGAGATCGGCTAGGTGACGGTTAGAGGAATAAAACTAAAATTTTACTCTATAACTTTTTAGGGGATCGGCTAGAGACGCCAAAGCACATCTTTTCTCTTTAGTTGTGAATATACTCCCTTCATTTTTATTTAGTCCGCGTATTAGCTTTAGTCAAAGTCAAGCTTTGTAAATTCTGACCAAATTTATGAATACAAGTATTAACATACACAATAACACATCAATACCATCAGATTTATTGTTAAATGTACTTTCACATCATATAAATTTGTTATAGTAACTGTTTGTACCTTTTTCTATAAACTTGGTTAAACTTTACGAAGTTTGATTTCAGTCAACTCTAATATGCAGAGTAAATAAAAATGAAGGGAGTACTGAATAATTGCCGGTGTCTGGGAATTCGCACCCTGCTACATTAGGCCAGAACAGAACCGCTAGCCTCCAAAACCGAGGTTTGAGCCAGAAATCACTTGCCAAACGTGAAGCGTGAGCTTAGTTGTGCATCTTCTGCAGAAGCAGAGCAGTCAAACCTGCTAGTACGTATTATCTTTTCGCTTTTCCTTTCACTTCCCTTCTCCTTTTCCTTCTTTCTCCTTCATTCTCCCCTGTCCCAAATGAGACGCCCTGCTCTCTGCTCCCCTGCATTTCTCCTCCACCTTTCATCTGCACTTGCTGCATTCATTCTTTCCTCCCTTGCCTCACGCCCTCACCACAAGCCGGTGGTCTCTCTCCCTCACGCGTGAGATCGATCGATGTGGTTCTATGGCGTGCCAAATCCTGCCAAGTTTCTAGCATGGTATCTTGTCAGCGTGTCCTGCTGAGGTCGGGGCACCACCCATAACTAGCCCTCTCTTTGTTTCGCTCAGGTAATCTAGCTACCTCCTTGTGCCTCTTCTGGCCTTCTCTATCGTCCTCCCCAGCTCTAAACCACCCGTCTTCTAACAAAATTTGTACAAGATGTTACTAAGCTTCTATTGTTTTTAGCAACCTTCTTTATTTCTCAGTGGGTAACTTCACAGATACTACTACTTACTGCACCACAGCATGGGTGTAATGTTTTAGGCTTGAGCTACCTAATGTTAGAGAGAAATCAACAAATTAGTGCGTATGTTTGCTACCATGCTGCTTTCTAGAAACTTTATTCTTGCCTTCTGCACCAAGGAACCTGATGATGGTTAAGCAAAAGCAGAAAGTTTGTTTCTGCTAACCTGCTTCTTCATAGTGAGAACAACTTTTTTGCCACCATAATTTGTGGCATCTAGTTTTTAGCCAAAAATTAGAACAAATGTGGTAGTTCTAGGGGAAAATGAAAATAAAGTGGTACTGGAGTAGTTCTGTGGGACACAAACCTGTAAAGTGGTAGTTTTTTTTTTGTTAAATACTCATTAGGTTAAGCATATAGGAACCGTAGATCCCACTCCTTCATGGCGATGATCCTGCGTTATAGAACAAATTAGAAGTAACTGAAGACTTACTAGAGAAAGCATTATCTCACAAGGCTGCAACATTGTCAAGTTTATAAAGATGTTTTTTTTAGCATATGGTTCCAAGAATGAATGTTGTACATTTCTTTTCAAACTGCACAGTCATATGTACATTTCACTTTTATGTCTTATTTTCTAAGTTGTGCCGGTATTATTGCTTGGTACGACGTAAGGTAATCTATTGCGCAACACTGACACGCAAGCGTATGTGTCATCGCAAGCAGGACATCAGAGTGAAGGTGTTTTGAAGGCTAAACGAAAGCATGGCCATAACAAGGGAGAGCTTGGAACAAATATGGAGTCAGTGGGAAATCCAGCTGGTGGTGCTCCTCAGCTTCACCCTGCAAATCTTTCTCTTCTTCACCCTGCAAATGCTCTGCTCAGGCTTCTTACCTGGCTAGCTTATGTTGCGGCAGACATGGTCGCCGTATACGCCCTTGGCCTCATATCCCGAGATGATCAGAGCACCACGACATCGCCTGGATCATGCCATGGGAACAAGGGATCAAACGGACTCTCCACGGGCACAAGCCGCCACCTAGCGTTCCTCTGGGCGCCTTTCCTCCTCATCCATCTCGGCGGGCAGGACACCATTTCGGCCTTCTCCATCGAGGACAACAACCTGTGGCTGAGGCACCTGCTGAACCTGACCATCCAAGTCTCCTTGGCCTTGTACGCCTTTTGGAAGTCGATAGGTGGACGTAACCAGCGGCTCCTTGCTCCAGCCGTCCTGGTGTTCGTCGCCGGGATCATCAGGTATGGGGAGAGGACATGGGCGCTCAAGTGCGGTAGCCGGAATGGCCTCAAGGAAACAAGCCTGCCCCCATTGCCTAAGCTGAATGTTGAGGTCGACAAAAGCAGCTATGTTGGCACCATCTGCTACGTTCTAGGCTCAATGGCTGCCATCCGGGATCTTTTCTCAGGGCGCACCACCTCCCAAATGAAAGAGCGTCGAGCCTTCAGGTTCCAAGAAGACAGGCCCCTAGACCAAGTGCCCAAGCTGCTGGAGGTCGAGCTTGCCATGATGTACGATGATCTCTACACCAAGGCCATGGTGCTTAGAACAAGGACATGCGTCGTGCTCCGGTGCGTCAGCCAGGTCTCCTCTATAGCTGCCTTTGTGCTCTTTCTAGTTGGAAACGACAGACAAGAATACAGTGGAACCGACATCGCGATCACCTATGCGTTATTCATCGGTGGATTAAGTCTTGATGTTTGTGCTTTTGTTCCGATTGCGATGTCGCCGTGGACTTGGGCCTTCTTCAAAGCTCGAAGGTGCGAAAGGCTTGCCCGCATTTCTTGGCTCGTTCTCTCAAGTCGCGTCGGCTGGCCGGAGAAGAGACCGTTGTGGTCCAACTCTATGGGGCAGTATAACTTCTTGAGCTCATGTATGGGCTGTGAGCAATCAGCAACATCATCCAAACTAATGACTGTCATGAGAAAGATGTTAGACGCGGTTGAGAAGAAGCTCTTCGTCAGAAACCTACAGCACACCAAGCATGCCAAGGTGAGCAAGGTCGCGTGGGTTGGACGCCTTTCCCGCGAAAACTTCACAAGGATGACGCAGCAGCAACACTGGGCGAATCTTCGCCCAATCATCAAGGCAACACTGAGCTCCGCAGCTAATTCTTTCGGCGATAACATCATCCTCTTGCATACATACACAGAACTGCACTTGCGGAAACGCCCCAGCAACATGGATGACGAAGCATTATCAGACATGTGCAGGAAGTTGGCTAACTATATGGTGTACCTCCTGGTTGTGCAGCCTTCCATGTTGCCACTAAGTGGCACCGCGGAGGACACGTTGGCCGGACTCTACGAGGAGATGAGCAAGAACGGCAGCCGCGAGCGAGATGTCCTAGACACCGCCTATCATCTGGTGGAAGACAAGCTGGAGTTCGGCTATGAGGAATGCCTGAAAGAACAGGAGCAACCCGGGCCGTGGCGCGAGACGCTGACGGAGATCCAGGATATGTGGATGAGGCTACTGCTCTACGCGGCCGGCAAGTGCCCCGTGGAGATGCACGCCCAGCAGCTAGGCAGAGGAGGGGAGCTCCTCACCATGGTCTGGTTGCTCATGGCGCATAATGGCATTGGAGACGTTGGTGATCAGGTTGAGCTTATCACTAATGATGAAACTATGGAGGGCCCGTTCTGTGCATTTCATCTTCCTAAAGAATCAGAACACATGTCTGCATAGGTAGCTCTGCCGTGCTGGTTTGCAAGCCAATGCCAAATGTATGTACTCCCTCCATAAACTAATATAAGAGTGTTTAGATCACTATTTTAGTGATCCAAACGCTCTTATATTAGTTTACAGAGGGAGTACTAGTTATGTTTTGGGAGCCCAAAGCACTTGGATATAGTAATATTTTCTCTTGGTTTCTTATTTCTTTGGTGCTGTAAACATAAGTACCAAGTGATAGGTAACTTACAGCGTTTGGTTGTTCCATATTTCCGTGTCAAGATTTTAGCTCTCGATTGTTTGGTGATGTAAACATAACGTTTGATTGCTCCATATTTCCATGCTAAGTGGCCAGTGCACATGCGCGGGCAAGTAATCATCTATTGTTTTATTTTAAAAATTATCTATTGATTTATTTTTAAATATGTACAAAGCAAGAGTACAAACATGCCGGGGACGCCTCCGGTGTATGCGCGGGGGCCGACGGCAGTGGCGGAGGACATCGCCTCACTTCCGCGGCTCTGGGGTTGTGCGGGGCCCCGAATCGTGTGGAGGCGCGCCCGATCCGATCGGCACGACGATGGCTGTGGCGCGGCGGTGTCGGATGCGGCGTGGGCTGCGGGCGTGGCGGCCAACCCTGTTCTGGCGGCGGCGCGCCATCTGCCTTTGGATCGACGGCGGCGGCGTGGAGGGCCTGGTGGTTGCGTCTGTGGCACCTCCGATCCGATCTGTTCTGACTGGTGCAACCAGCGGTGGTGGTCATCTCTTCCGTCAGAGGCAGTCGGCCTGCGGCTGGGTGGCCGGATCTCGAGATTCGTCATCTAGTCCCGGCTACGAGTCGGGGAGACATAGTTGTTGGTGAAAACCGAGATGTTGGCGGGCGATGGCGGCGTTTTGCGCCGCTACCTTGATGAAGGCGTCGTCGTGTAACTGTTGTCGACCCACTCATGCTGCTTTGGGGGAAACCCTAGGATCTGGTCTTCCAGATCGGACGATGGCGGTACTACGGTGTTGTTTCTCTCTTGGGAGCATCGTTTGTGAAGCAGCACTGAAAGACAGAGGCAGGAGGTGGAGCGGCTTCGTCTTGCACGGAGTTTCGGTGGAGCTGTCAAGTCATGCCTGACCGACAGGTGCTACGCTGAGTCATGTCTGGTTGGCAAGTGCTACGCACGACAGATCTTCTAGAGTCTTCGCGTCTTGACAGACGAGCGCAGGGCAAATGCGCCATTGGGTCTCGTGGTGGCGTCGACGGATGTCCGGACTGATAAGGATGATGCGGATCTCCCTCCTGAAGATGGGTCAGTGGTTCGATGACGATGGCGGCTTCTAAAACATGTGCATGTGGTGTGCGCTTTAGGTAGGCTGCATCGGCTGTTGGTCCCGATACGTTAGGTTGATGGATCGGCGACGACACCGATTTTAAATATGGGGAGTGAGAGCACTCCACATTATCGAGTTTGTTTGTGTGAGTGGTGGCTTCTGATGGATTGATGTATATTCCTGTCAGGCCTTTGTGGAATAACTAATAAAGATGGCTACATGCATCGATTGATGCAGAGACCGGGGGTTTAACCTCCTTCTCTGGAAAAAAAATACTATAACTAGAACATTGCTTTTTTCTGTATACATGGAATCAAACCAATCCAAATGAATCCGGAAACTTCTAGACATGCAAAATAAGCATGCCAAGCACAAATAAAGCATTATAACTTGCATTAGAGTTAACATTGACCATCTTATATACATCCGCGACTTACAAAAGTTTTAAGCTTTAGTTGATAGTAAGAGTCCAGAAATTTCTTAAAAATCAATGTACAAGGGTCAAACTGCTACTTTAATTAATCATGTAATGTTAGTTAACCCTTAAATATATAATATATATGCTTTCAATTTACATGGATAGCCGGATAAATATGTGTTTTTAGGATTGTATGTCGACCACCCTCCTTGTCATAAGCCATGCAACAAGATATTCACTTGCATTATACACTTTGATTTTGCAAAATTACAGTTGATCTTTAATTATTCATAAAATAACTATAATTAAAGATCTAACAGATGTGATACATTGATTATTAAATAAAACTCACTAAACCAATGGCCGGATGTCCGGTTTTATTGACCATTTCTAGCGGTTGCTCTCCTGTTATGCCATATTGTGACTTTAGAGCAACTCTAGTAGAGTCGCCAAATCGGCCTGATCGCCATAATCATCATTAATATGAAAATCTTGCCGAAAAAGCCAGTCTAATAGAATTGCCATCCCGTGCCCAATCGACATGATTTTTGGAGGTCACTCCAAATTGAACCCGCAAGCTTCCATATTTGGCGGTTGTGTGATGTGATATAGGGCGCGTCCACCCGCACACCCCAAAATCTTGGCACCACGGACATTTCAGGATGTGTGCTCCCTTCGGCCGCTGTTCACATCCCTGCGGCGCCGACTTTTGGTGCCACCCCCGCCAGCCGGACCGTCGTGATTTGGTGCCTTTGTTAAGCCCTAACAGGACCTCCCACGCTTCGCCACAGCCTCGCACCGACCTCCCACTGTTCGGCCGCGCCACCCCTTATCCCGCGTGACCTCAAGGTGTTCGATGAGTTGCCTGAAGGTAAATTTCCCCAACCTTTTCTTGTAGATTTAGCTTAGCGGCTCAAAGATTCGCATGGATGACATATGATTCACAGTTTGTGTAGATGGATCGAATGATAGAGTTTTGTTTTGAGGATTCATCATCGGATTCAAGATCTGAGTCCGAGATTGAAACCATGGATGACGAAGAGGACGAAGTTGTGTGATGGTTGATAAATGGATAGCGGCAACCGGAAGGAAGAGGAAGTGTGCGGGATCGCAGGTTGGTCATCTGACAGTTCACCGCAACATAATTGAAGGCCACAATAAGCTCACATGCCACTAATTTCTTTCGGCTTCTCCTTGCCTACATGTTATGAGGCTTTTACATGACCGAACGTTGTTCCGTCAAATTGCCGACGACATGGAAGCCAATGAACCACTCTTCCAACAACGGAGAAATGTCGTCGGTCTCTGCTGGGTTTTCTTGTTTCCAGAAGGTGATCGCGACGCTTCAGATGGTTGGATATGGCACTCGTGCAGATGCCTTAGATGAGTATTTTGAATGGCCAAAGATACCATCATAAAGTGCGCAAAAGTGTTTGTCAATATTGTGGTGAGGATTTATGGAGGGAGGTATCTGCGAGCACCTAATGTCGAGGACACGTTGAGTCTTCTAGCGATGAATGCATCAAAAGGCTGGCTTGGGATGCTAGTGAGTGTTGATTGTATGCATTGGAGGTGGAAGAATTGCCCTGCAGCTTGGCATGGCCAATTCACCTAGCATTGCCATGACCCAACAATATTTTGGAAGTGATTGCCTCCAAGGATTTGTGGATTTAGCATTGTTATTTTGGTTTTTCTGGATCTCACAATGATATCAATGCCTTGCACATATCTCATTTGTTTGCAAGGCTAGTAGGTGGTCCTTCTTCACCTTGCAATTACATTGTCAATGGCCATCAGCATGACAAAAACTAATATCTAGCCAATTACATATATCAATCTTGGTCAACATGTGTGAAGACAATTTCTAATTCCTAGACCAGGAAATGTAGCATTTTGCAAAGGTGTAAAAACCAGCGAGGAAGGACACTGGGAGAACATTTGGAGTGCTACAAGCTAGGTTTGCAATTGTCTGGGGTCATGCTCATTTATGGAACAAGGATTCCTGGAAACAATCATGAAATATTGTATGATCCTACACAACATTGTCATGGAGGATGGGAGGGATGTGCCAACCCCCATGGACTATGAAAATGTTGGTACAATCGTCTCACCTTGCCGACACACGAACGACATTCAAACATTTCTTGGGACATACCGAAAGATTGAAGACTGGGCCTCCCATGACGAGCTGAAGGAGGATCTCATTGAGCATCCAGCTGGGAGATAGTGTGTTTAAATTTATTTATTTTCCTAAAAAAATTATTGAATTATTTGTTGCATTGGGCTTATTTGTTGTATTCAGTTTAATGGTTTGTAATGATATCTGTTGAATTGTTTGATCTCAACTGGAGTAGTAGAGTAGAAAGAAGAAACCAAAAATATATTATGAAGGCCACATTATGGGGACTCTATGTTTGTGCACAACCTCCACAACATCTAAAATATTATGGAGCGTGCTCCATGTGCGTTATGTAGACTATGAATATGGCGACTCTGCTAGAGTTGCTCTTATAGTAGTATATAAATACTGCTACTCATGGTAATACCACTCAGTGGCGGAGCTATCATATTGAACCTGGTCGAGCTACTACAAAGAAAAGCCCACTAGTTTTCCTCTCATGGTCCAGTCTGCTCTTAATCCCTCGTTGTTTTAGTCAAGGTCTAGGCGGGCCATGGCCCACACTGTCGTGCGGTTACTAATGTACTACATCCGTCCTGATTTATAGGTCCCCTTTGTAGTTTGTGTCAAATTTTGACTAAAGATTTAACTAACAAAATGTTAATGCATGTCAAAAAAAAATTATCTTATTGGATTCGTATTTAAACATAGTTTTTAAAAATATAATGTTTGATGACATGTGTGAACATTTTGTTAGTTTAATCTATGGTCAAAATTTGACACGAAATACAATGGGAACCAATAAACCCGGACGGAGGTAGTACCTATGAATGCCTGTGTGCTCCAACACATGCATGCCCCTCTGGATTTTTGCCCCATCTTAAGTGTATTTTGCCTTAACGAGACATAAATGGTGTTAGACATGTGATTTAGTACCTCCGTTCTGGTTAATTGCTTCCTATTGTATTTTGTGCCAAATTTTAACCATAAAATTACCTAACAAAATGTTTTTGCATGTCACAAAAAATTATATCATTAAAAATTATGTTGAAATATGAATCAAACGATATAACTTTTGTTGACATGCATTAACATTTTGTTAGTTAAATCATTGGTCAAAATTTGACACGAATTATAAAAGGGACCAATAAACCGGGTTTGGCTCGTCTGCAGTCATGTTGCTACTGTACAGGTGCTGTTGGTATTAAAATCTGCCGTCCATTTCTATCCAAGGGCTCTCCTTCCTCTTTCTTAATCATGTGATTAATCGGTAAAACCACCCACGACGACGGCGGTCGCCGGAAAAGGTTGAGAACACCGCGGACGCGAGCAGCAGGTTTGCCGGTATGTTTCGCAACGCTACTAATCTCAGTGCGAGTAGGTATGGTACGCCGCCCCAGGATTCTGGAAGAAAAAGAAGACGCTAACATAGGTGCCGAGCGGCGGCTGCGCGAGCCCATCGCCATGGTGCGCGGTTGTGTGAGGAGATGAGATGGGAGAAGCCTGACATCCTGTCATGATTCATGGTGAGCCAGGGCGATACAGACGAGAAGCGCGAGTAGGTTCGATCTCGACGAGCTGAGGGAGATACACTTGCACGCGGCCATCAAAGGAGTCGGTGAACTCGCTACAGGCGCAGGCTGCCGGCGTCCTTCCTGACGGCACAGCCGTATGGCGGGGTGGTTCATGGCGTACAACTCATACGCGACCGGTCCATCCGTGTGAAGCGAGGACGAGCTGGCGTACATGCGGGAGCAGTGGCAGGGCCGGCCCTGAGGGGGGGCGGGGGCGGCCGCCCCGGGCCCCCAAGTAGGAAGGGGCCCCCGATGGATTTGTGTGATGTTTAGGAAAGAATTGTAATTTTTTGGAAATAATTCTTTCCCGTATTGACAGATCGCCCTGATTCTAAAATAGGTAAGGAATTATTTCCATGTAACAGATTGATTGATTGATTTTTACGTGTTTGATGTTTAGGAAAGAATTCTTTCCCATGTAACAGATTGACTAATTAACTCTCAATCAAAAATGGAAAGAACTGTAACAGACCGTTAATTCTGGCATTGCCTCACGCCAATGGTGTTCTAGTCTTTCTATTTCTTCTCTTCCAAAATTGGCAACGAATCGGCCATGCCAATGCCAAGTTCAACGTCATGTCACCGGCATCGTCTATTTGTGATTTTCGGCTGCTGGACGCGATTAGTGGAGGAAGGTAATGTGATTTTCAAGATTTCATCAACCACCTCTTCTTTTTATACAGACTAGTATGATGGTTCGGTTCATGAAGTTTTAATTCTCGTACATCTCTCTCTCACACACTCCAGTTTCCTGTATTTTTTGGGAGCAGAAAAGGAAAACTAGGATTTCTGTTCGTGACTCATAAGCAGCAGCAAAAGCTTGCAATTTCTATTTTCTAGCCATCAAGGTACCTTGTTCCATGCCCCTCCTTGTATATTTAATTAGCAGTGTTCTTAATTTCTTGTATCACTTTTAATTTAGTTGAAAAGTATCCATCTGACAAAGAGAAAAAAAACATGCATATGAGTCGATTGAGTCCTAGAAAAAGTCTTCTAGTGCTTCCTCAGAAATAAAGTAAGCACTTCCTCTAGGGATTGAAGAATTAGCTTTAGTTACTGTTGAAGAACAACGTAGCGAAATATTATAGGATGATAAAAATTTGAGTTGCAGAGAAGTGTAACGAATTCACCTGATAAAAAAAAGTATCGGTTGAAAAGACTAAAAAATTGTATCGATTGAAAAGTGCGAGCAACTTTTATGTGCCCTATTTTTTGAATAGTTGAGATGACAAAGCAACATAAATTATAAATTATAGTGTAAAATGAGTAGTTATTTGTAACTGAAATAGAAAAAAGCATATATATTTATATGGCTTTAGGGCCCCTTTTTGTTATCTCGCTCCGGACCCCCGAAATCTTAGGACCGGGCCTGAGCAGTGGCTAGACCCAGCGGAGGGGACGTTCTGGCCGGAGAGCCCTTCCAGTGCATGGCGTTCAGCGTTCCACGCAAGGCCGAGGATATGCATCAGGACGGACATGGCGTACATCCAGATGAAGATGTATATCATGGCGTGCATGCTAAAGGAGTTTGAGCTGGCGGTGGATGGAGCTTCGGCAGCGGCAGGAGGCATCGCTGACGTTGCGGATGACGGACGGGCTCCCAATTAATCACAAGATTAAGGAAGAGGAAGGTGAGTGCTTGGATAGAAATGAACGGCAGATTTTAATAGCAACAACACCTGGACAGTAACTACACGACTGCAGAAGAGCCGAACCCAAATAAACCAGGACGGAGGTAGTAATCTCTAATGGGCTCGGAGTAAATAACCATCATTTTAATCATCCAACCACATAACCCCATAGGCTGATTGTTGAAAAAAAAACTTAGCATACTCTGATAAGTCGGGGGTATTGTCTTGTGTTGTGCCACCCATGTTTCAATGATATATGGGAGGAAATGCACATACGTGTGTCATGACGTGTGAGTGTCATGCAATTGCCTTTTTCTTTTTCTTTTGCAGATCTAACCTTTTCGCTTTTGACGGGATGTGCAGGTCTAACTTGCAACGTGAAGAAAATGGCAAGAAAGATATTTGGGGCAAAGTCATACCGTCACGGGTGACGCACGCGTACAATGCACACATCAATGCGTCGCCTGTCTACCTTACACACTCACTATGAGCTTCGTTTATATAAACCGTAGCGTAGCGCGCATAGCACTCGCACGGAGACATAGCACATTAGTATCTTAGCACCTTGCTAAACCCTGAAGCTTAGAGAACTCGAAGCGCCATAAATTTAATGGCTAGCCCGACGAAGCTCGACATGGCCGGCCATGGCGACGAGGTGACGAGGAACAAGAAGGTGGTGCTGAGGAGGTACGTGACAGGCTACCCGACGGCGGAGGACATGGAGGTGGTCGTCACCTCCGACGTCCGGCTGCGGGTGCCGGAGGGGTCGGCGGCCGCCGTGGTGGTCAAGAACCTGTACCTGTCCTGCGACCCGTGGATGCGCGGCCGCATGACCAAGCATGACGACGGCGACGCCGTGCCGGCCGAGGACTTCGTGCTTGGAGAGGTACGCACGCACACCATCAAAATTCATTTTGATACAATGCAGGTTGCTCTTTTACGTACCCTTGAGTTTCAGGGCTGACCGATCTTGCATGTATATATTTGGATTATCATCGTCAGGCCTTGGTCAATTTCACCGTCGGCGAGGTGGTCGACTCGACGCACCCGGAGTTCGACGCCGGTGACCTCGTATGGGGCATGAGTGCATGGGAGGAGTACACCCTCATCACCCAAACGGAGGGCCTGTTCAAGATCAACCACCCCGAGCTGCCACTCTCACACTACACAGGTGTTCTTGGTGAGTGAATATCTATGCGGACACAAAGTATAAAAAAACACTCGTTCCAAACGGTTTTTTGAAACCTTCGAGAATTTATAGTTCTCTCCATTTAGAAATACATTGATATTAGATTTATTATGTGTGAAACTTTGTAAAGGTTAATCAAGTTCACATGGAAAATATCAACATCCGAAATACAGGACCAATATTTTTAAAATAGGTTACATATTATATTTTTGGTATTGTATATATTGATTTTGTTTGTAAACTTGATCAAATTTATAAAATTAGACTGAAAACAAAACTAATACTATGTAATGTGTTTTAAAATGGGGCAAGACTGAAAAGAAGGGGACACTAGCGGGTTAAATTTGGGGTGAAAAGTGGTTGGGAGCAGCGGTGCAGAAAAGACAAGCTAGAAGTTAGAAGTCAGGGTTCATTCGGATATATGTAAGTGTAGGGTTACCGGGACGATGGGAGTCAATATTCAAACTATTTCATGGAAAACGATCATTTAATATAGCCTACGCACGCTACGTCTGTGAAATTTGCATATATTTGCAAAAGATTTCTCACATGATTCATGGTGTTTTAAAAGTTTATTTTGAATATAAATATAACAATAAATCTGAGACATCACTCTCATTTGTGACGGTTGTAGAACCGATTGGGATTAGACCCTTTTGCATGCTCTTTTGTGTACTGGCAGTATTCTCCTCACTGCTGCTTACTGTATAATGCATTTGATGATCATGCAACATTGATCCTGCTTGCAGGCTTGGCAGGGCTCACTGCATATGCTGGACTTTTCGAGGTTGGCAAGCCAAAGCAAGGTGAAACTGTTTTTGTGTCGGCAGCATCTGGCGCCGTCGGTCAGGTTGTCGGACAGCTCGCCAAGATCGCAGGATGCTATGTGGTTGGAAGTGCCGGCTCCGATGAGAAGGTTTGATCACTTAGTCACCTCTCCTATAGAAATCGTCACTGTTTAACCAAAAGCGGATTTTTTACAAGCATCTCCCTGTGTACATGGGTAGGAACTTTTGGTCTGTGAGTGCACATACACCCTATATAAAGAAGTAGTAATTAATAAGAAGTAAAAAAAATCTGAATATATTTTTGAAATAAGCTTGACCTTTAATTATACTTGTAGAAAAAATTCCACAAAAAGAAACACCCCGTTGTTGTTTTTCTGCCCTGAAGTCAGCGCTGGTTTTTTATCCGTGCAAATTTATATACTAGTGCAAAAGAAAGTCAAGTTCATTTAAAAAAACTTCTAAACTTTTTTGATCTTTTCTTTCATATTAGATGTATATACACCTAGGAACCAAAGCACGTTTCCCCCGTGCACATGGTCTAAAGAGCGAGGGGCGATAAAAAATGCTTGGACAAGGTCCATGAGCGTAGAAAGTGATCAGAGTGTTAAAAATGTTCAAAACAACCCGGGAGACCAGGCAACCTCTTTTCAATTCATGCCACCAAACGATGAACATTTTTGTTTGTCAGGTGAGTCTCCTGAAGAGCAAGATGGGCTTCGACGACGCGTTCAACTACAAGTCGGAGGGGGACAACCTCGGCGCGGCGCTCGGGCGGCGCCTCCCGGACGGCATCGACGTCTACTTCGACAACGTGGGTGGTGCGACGCTGGACGCGGCATTGCTGCGGATGCGGCCGGGCGGCAGGGTGGTGGCGTGCGGGATGATCTCACAGTACAATCTGTCGGAGCACCAGGGGGTGCGCAACCTGTGGTGCATCATCCCAAAGCGCGTCCGGGTGGAGGGCTTCTCCTGCATGGACTACCACCACCTGTACCCCAGGTTCGAGGAGGAGATGGCCGCCTATATCAACGCAGGGAAGGTGACCGTCGCGGAGGACGTCGTCCGAGGGATTGAGAAGGCGCCTGAGGCTCTGGTGGGCCTGTTTTCTGGGAGAAATGTGGGCAAGCTGTTGGTTGCTCTTGCATGAGTCGTGAGTGCAAGTCCATGGAATGATGACTTCTTTCTGTGTTTTATTGAATAAGATTGTACCTGTGGGCTTATAATTATGATCATGTAATTGTAAGCTACAAAAATTATACACTTCTGTTTTGGTACACCCTCTAAACACATTAATGAAGGAGATCTCTTCATGCTCCTTTATAATAAAGAGCATGTTGGTCTTTATTAAAAATACGTCATCCACGCCCTAATAGCGCCACGAGAGCTATATCTCACTTCACGAATGGGCTGACCCGTTAGCGAACACTTAAATAACTATAGGAGAAAAAGGGAGAAGAGCTCAGGCCTCCTAGATGCAGCGTTCTGCCACAAGCCACTAGCTCATTGTCGGTTTTGTGATAAATATTAAGGCGCGACCAACTTAAGGTAAAAGAGCTGGTTATTCTGCTGTTTTTTTTGTGTTTTCGTTTCTTCTTTCTTTTTTCACATGTTTCTCTGTCTCTTTCTCAGTTTTCTCAGTTTTTTTATTTTCCTTCTTTTTTCTTTCTTTTTCTTTTGTTTCCTTTGTTTCTTTCTCGGTTTTCCCCGGCTTTTTTTCTTCTTTGGTTTTGTTTGATTCTTTCTCGTTTTTCATCAGATTTTTTTTTGTTTTCTCTCGGTTTTCGCTGTTTTTCTGTACATATGTTTGGTACATATCTAATACATTTTTTAATACACGCTCAACATTTTTAAAATACAAGATTAATATTTTTTTAAATACATGGTCAATATTTCTTAGCATTTTTTTCAAATGTTTGTTTAACATTTTCCTAATACAAAATTCTACACATATAAAAAAAATGTTCGGGGAAATAAAAAAAATAGTTTCAATTATTTTTCGTATTTATGTTTTTCTAATTCCAATTTTTTTAGTGCCTTTCAAATAATGTTCGAAAATTGAAAATTTGTCCGTTTTCAATTTTGTGTTCTCTCTTTTGAAAAATTGTCCGTGTTTGACATTCTGAGATATTTTGAAAGATACAAATGTTTTTCAGAAATTTCTGTTGAATTTGAAATGTGAATGTTTGTAATTTTGAACAAAATTTGACAAAGCAAACATTATTTTGAAATTTTAAACAAATTCCTATGCGTGGCTCCGTCTATTTGGAGTGCTCCTAGTCAGCGATTTAAGCCCAATTAGAAAGTTGGGCTCGTGCCCATACCAGCAGGCCGCGGCCCAACATTGCGCCAGCTTGCTTGCCCGCTAGCTTTGAAGAAAGTTCATGAATTTGAGAAAAGTTCACAAGTTTGAAAAACAGTTCACAGATTTGAAAATTGTTAATGAGTTAAATTTTAAAAAGTTCATGAATATGGAAAAAGTTCATGAATTTAGAGAAAGTTCACAAGTTTGAAAAAAACTCTACAAATTTGAAGTTGTTATGAGTTAAAATTTCAAAAAGATCATGAATTTTGGATATGATTTTATTTCACAAGTTTGAATTTTTTTATAAATTTGAAAATTGTTAACGAGTTAATTTTTATTTAAATTTCATGAGTTTGGAAAATTTTCACAAATTTAGAAAAAAATTACGAATTAAAAAAATGTTTCATAATTTTTTTTAAAGTTTACAAATTCAAAAGAAAGTTCGTGAAAGATAAAATGTAAAAAGGAAAGAGAAAAAATGAGCAAAAACCATGCATGAAAAAACGAAAAGAAAAAATCGCCCAGAAAAAGCTTGTAGAACTTGAACTGGAAATGTACACAACAAGAAGAAAAATATGTAGAACTATGCACATCTGGTTAACTGTCCTAGCTGGTAACTGTGGTTGGAATTAAAGCATGGTTTTGAGTTCAAATCCCAACTCGCACACCATTATTTGAAGCTTAAGAAAAGGAAAAAAATGTAAACGGTCAAGCCCAGGACGGAAAGCGAACCACCATAGATATGAAAGCGGATACGATTTATCAAAAGGTCTATATTGCTCTTCATACGTTTATTGTGTGTGTGTGTGTGGGGGGGGGGGGGGGGGGGGTACGGAAACGGGGTCAAAATTGTAATCGTTTATCACAAGCTTGTGCCAAACGTCTATGGAGAAATGTCCTAGAACCATTGTGGCCTTGTGGACCTATCAAGGAAGGAGGCAAAATCATTGGTTCAAACACATACAAAGGTAACACCTTCCTAGTTATTTCCAAACGGAGGTAATATTCCACAGTAATGAAATTTGCATATGAAAAAGATGGTGGAAACACATACACTGAACTACATGAACAAGTCCAATTGCTGTACTAGACTACTAGTACCATTCTCAAATCTACAAGTTCTCATGAAATCTGCACCAGCAGGACATTTTTGAACATCGATTCATCCATCACTCGGGATCCCTGTTGCTTAGAGCATTTGTACTCTACATATTTATCATCAGTAGAGGATTTTGGAAAAACCGCACAAATTGTGCACTAGAACTCAATAACAACAGAGCATCTGTAAACAACATGTCATCAGTGTCTAATGGATCTCTCAACACTAGGTCACAATTACACATCTCTGATTCTCTGAACGTGTGCACAAATGAGTGACACATGCAAATTCAGAGAAGCAGGCCAACACTAATGGGAGATCCGGCGATCATGGCGCCAAAGGATCAACTACATAACAGTTACAACCAGAGAGTTCTATTACACTTGTTGTGCTGCGTTCCACACGGCGAGGAGAATTTTGAGTAGATTCTTCCGTGGCATGGCCGGCGGGATGAACTTGATTCTTGTTGCCTTCTTTACCGGAAACGGCAAAGCGCCGACCTTTGCCGCGGCGGCGGCGGGACGAGGAGCAGCAAACCATCGGTGCTTGAGCGCGGCCGCCGCTGTCAGTCGCTTGTGGGGGTTGCACGTGAGGAGGCCTTGCAACACCTGGAATCCTTCCTCGGACAGCTTCCCTCGAGGGAACAGATCCCACCAGACTTTGTGATTTATTCAGATTCAAGATGTAAGAAGATATGATTTGTGTGTCTCATAATTTGGTGTGCTAGTTTAGTCTCCGGTCAGCTGTTCCGAACAGGAGTATGATTCTTGTTCATTTGGTAGTTTGTATTCTACTCCCTCCGTCTCATAATGTAGGACGTCTTTTGACACTAACTAGTGTGAAAAAATGTCTTACATTATGGGACAGAGGGAGTAACTTACTTGAGATCCCGTCGCTGCAAGGAAAACTTTATTTATTTATTTTCTAGTAATCTGAAGGTACTTATTGGGAGCCTGGCTCTTTTACTTGTGAAGTGCAGCTATTGATCCTGTACTTGTGGTTCTGCGTGGGGAACTTGTGTGAACGGGTAGAGGAGATTTCCAGGGGTTCATGCTAAAGCTTTTGTCTTGTGTTGTCAACAGGCAAGGTACGCGGTGGTAGCCTCAGTCTCCAACCTGGGTGTCTTCCGTTGTCCCTGCTGCCATGCGGCGGTGGCGGTGTTGTTAGGCATTGGCTACAAAATCGGCATGGTGAGCTCCTCCAGTTCCTCTCCCCCATCTCCTCTGGTTGCTCTGAGCTTGTGGCCATCGAGCCACAGCTATGGTGGTTGCTCTAGGCTCATGTCCATGGTGCTCATATGGGCAATTTACCAAGTATATGTGTATGCAAATGTGTTCTGCATACAAATACTTGGTTAGATATACAATGTACTAGCTCTTCTTATGTTTATATGGATCATAACCTCAAGCTTGAGGGGCTGGTTGTGATGCTAGTCTATTGATACACCACACCATGCTACTGTTAGGCATTTCTCAATGAAAATCTTCACTTGTAATTTTGTGCTGGTTAGACTCTTTTCTTACTTTGTCTGCTTGTGTGTTTGCTGATTTTGTGCTTGTTAGGCTATTTTTCGCCATGAATCCTTTCCTGCTTGAAACGTAAATCATGTACCTCGCTGGGGTCATGGGTTGCATAAGTACGCCTATTTTCTTACCTTTTCTGCTTGTGTGTTTGTTCTTTGTTGTGATGAATCATAAGGACATGATTTGAGTAATGTTAGTTCTTGAAAAAGGCCTCCTTCCTTGATTATAAATCCCAAACTGATCATAAAGGCTGAATTGAACAATAGGTTGATAGGGTGCATACGGAAACCATTTGCCATGCAATCTGTCTTGCTTGAAATGTAAACCATGTACTACACTGGGTTCATGGGTTGCGTAAGTGTGACTAGTTTCATATGCTTGTCTACTGTCTGTTTGCTGTGATGAATCACCAGGACGGTATCTGAGTAATGTTGATATCGAAAAAGACCTCCTTCCTTGATTACACATCCTAAACTGATCATATATTCTGAGCAAACATGTGCAAATCTGAACTTGGCAGCAATCCACAAGCTCTTCTTGCATTTTGAGCACAATTTTATCATTTTTATCAGCTTTCACATCTAAAATAATAACGCACCTTGTGTTGTACTCATGTAGTCATTGATTTGCCGTCCTTGCAACGTTTTGGGTGTATTAACTCCTTAGTTGCTGTGATGCATCTGCAAGGACGGTGTCCGAGTAAAGGTTGCTCTTGAAAAGGTGCTCCTTCCCTGATTATGCATCCAAAACTAATCATATATCCTGAGGAAATGTGTGAAAGTTGTAAATGAACACCTAGTAATGTGCTGGTGGTCTTGTTTTAGATGTGTTCTATCTCAACGCCTTCACCTGGTCCTTGTTGTAACTTGTTAAGCATGGTTCTTTAGATGCTAAATAAGGACTGTCTCTGTAGTTTACTTTTTCAATGCTTGTTTGCTGTGATGAATCTTAAGGACGGTACCCGACAAAGGTGGCTCCTCAGTGAGTTCTCCTTACTTGATTAAACATCCTAAACTGATCTAAAAGGAGTATTTGGTTATTTATTATGCTCTACATGTTTCCTACTTGATTTTTAATAGGGAGCTATTGGCTGGTTGCCTTCTTTTACAAGGCAGTAGTTGTTGGTGCGTTGCCTAGCATCACGATGTTAATGGAGATCAAATTAACATTTTAAAATGTGAATTAAATGTCTGGTAGATCAGTCTGCAGTTGTGATGTATCTGTGTATACATTTCTTACTGTTGCATGTTTTGAATGTATAGCAGCTGAAAGATCATTGTAGTAGCATGCAATTCTTTTGTTTCTCGATTTGACCTCAAGATTATCTTGTTATTTCCCTTGCCCTTCTTGTACAGCAGGATTTGATTCGGTACAGAACCATCACCATCACCAATGCAGACGACAGGGGGTTCATCGTGCCAGGCACCTTGGCGCTGCTTCCATGCGACGGCGGCAGCGGCGGTGCTGTACGACATCGTTTACAAGAACAGCCAAGGTGAGCTCCTCTCCTTGGCTCTAGTTGCAACAAAAACAACCCTCTCTGTATCAGTATGCAATTTGGTTTTCTGAGTTTAGTCCCTACTTTAGTGGTACCAAGTGTTGGAAATATGCCCTAGAGGCAATAATAAAAAGGATTATTATTATATTTCATTGTTCATGATAATTGTCTTTTATTCATGCTATAATTATATTATCCGGAAATCGTAATACACGTGTGAATACTTAGACCACAACATGTCCCTAGTGAGCCTCTAGTTGACTAGCTCGTTGATCAACAGATAGTCATGGTTTCCTGACTATGGACATTGGATGTCATTGATAACGAGATCACATCATTAGGAGAATGATGTGATGGACAAGACCCAATCCTAAGCATAGCACAAGATCGTGTAGTTCGTTTGCTAGAGCTTTTCCAGTGTCAAGTATCTTTTCCTTAGACCATGAGATCGTGTAACTCCCGGATACCGTAAGAGTGCCTTGGGTGTACCAAACGTCACAACGTAACTGGGTGACTATAAAGGTACATTACAGGTATCTCCGAAAGTAGCTGTTGGGTTGACACGGATCGAGACTGGGATTTGTCACTCCGTATGACGGAGAGGTATCTCTGGGCCCACTCGGTAATGCATCATCATATTGAGCTCAATGTGACCAAGGTGTTGGACACGGGATCATGCATTACGGTACGAGTAAAGTGACTTGCCGGTAACGAGACTGAACAAGGTATTGGGATACCGACGATCGAGTCTCGGGCAAGTAACGTACCGATTGACAAAGGGAATTGCATACAGGGTTTGGTCGAATCCTCGACATCGTGGTTCATCCGATGACAACATCGAGGAGCATGTGGGAGCCATCATGGGTATCCAGATCCCGCTGATGGTTATTGACTGAGAGCGTCTCGGTCATGTCTGCATGTCTCCCGAACCCGTAGGGTCTACACACTTAAGGTTCGGTGACGCTAGGGTTATGAAGATATGGATATGCAGAAACCCGAATGTTGTTCGGAGTCCCGGATGAGATCCCGGACGTCACGAGGAGTTCCGGAATGGTCCGGAGGTAAAGAATTATATATAGGAAGTGCTATTTCGGGCATCGGGACAAGTTTCGGGGTTATCGGTATTGTACCGGGACCACCGGAAGGGTCCCGGGGGTCCACCGGGTGGGGCCACCTGTCCCGGGGGGGGGTGCGCCTTGGCCATCATGGGCCAAGGGCACCAGCCCCTATAGGCCCATGCGCCTAGGGTTTCCACCTAGGAGGAGTCCTAGTGGTGGAAGGCACCCCTAGGTGCCTTGGGGGGGAGGGAAACCTCCCCTAGGCCGCCGCCCCCCCTAGTAGATCTCATCTACTAGGGCCGGCGCCCCCCTGGCACCCCTATATATAGTGGGGGAGAGGAGGGACTTCATACACCAGCCCCTGGCGCCTCCACCTCCCCCCCGTTACGTCTCTCCCTCGTAGTCTCGGCGAAGCCCTGCTGCTGTGACGCCCTGCACCCACCACCACGCCGTCGTGCTGCTGGATCTTCATCAACCTCTCCTTCCCCCTTGCTGGATCAAGAAGGAGGAGACGTCTCCCGTCCCGTACATGTGTTCAACGCGGAGGTGCCGTCCGTTCGGCGCTGGTCATCGGTGATTTGGATCACGTCGAGTACGACTACATCATCACCTTGCAAGCTTCCGCACGCGATCTACAAGTGGTATGTAGATGCAAACTCTCTCCCTAGACTCGTTGCTTAGATGAACTCATAGATGGATCTTGGTGAAACCGTAGGAAAAATTTTAATTTTCTGCAACGTTCCCCACAGTGGCATCATGAGCTAGGTCTATGTGTAGTTCTCTTTGCACGAGTAGAACACAATTTTGTTGTGGGCGTGGATTTTGTCATCTTACTTGCCTCTACTAGTCTTTTCTTGCTTCGGCGGTATTGTGGGATGAAGCGGCTCGGACCAACCTTACACGTACGCTTACGTGAGACCGGTTCCACCGATTGACATGCACTAGATGCATAAGGTGGCTGGCGGGTGTCTGTCTCTCCCACCTTAGTTGGAGCGGAATCGATGAACAGGGCCCTTATGAAGGGTAAATAGAAGTTGACAAAATCACGTTGTGGTGATTCGTAGGTAAGAAAACGTTCTTGCTAGAACCCAATTGCAGCCACGTAAAAGATGCAACAACAATTAGAGGACGTCTAACTTGTTTTTGCAGCGATTGATCATGTGATGTGATATGGCCAGAAGTTGTGATGAATGATGAATTGTGATGTATGAGATCATGTTCTTTGTAATAGGATTCACGACTTGCATGTCGATGAGTATGACAACCGGCAGGAGCCATAGGAGTTGTCATTATTTTTTGTATGACCTGCGTGTCATTGAATAACGTCATGTAAACTACTTTACTTTATTGCTAAACGTTAGTCATAGAAGTAGAAGTAGTCTTTGGCGTGACAACTTCATGAAGACACGATGATGGAGATCATGATGATGGAGATCATAGTGTCAAGCCGGTGACAAGATGATCATGGAGCCCCGAAGATGAAGATCAATGGAGCTATATGATATTGGCCATATCATGTCACAACTATATAATTGCATGTGATGTTTATTATGTATTATGCATCTTGTTTACTTAGGACGACGGTAGTAAATAAGATGATCCCTTATAAAATTTCAAGAAGTGTTCTCCCCTAACTGTGCACCGTTGCTACAGTTCGTCGTTTCTAAGCACCACGTGATGATCGGGTGTGATGGATTCTTACGTTCACATACAACGGGTGTAAGACAGTTTTACACAGCGAAAACACTTAGGGTTAACTTGACGAGCCTAGCATGTGCAGACATGGCCTCGGAACACGGAGACCGAAAGGTCGAACACGAGTCGTATGGAAGATACGATCAACATGAAAATGTTCACCGACGATGACTAGTCCGTCTCACGTGATGATCGGACATGGGCTAGTCGACTCGGATCGTGTAACACTTAGATGACTAAAGGGATGTCTAATCTAAGTGGGAGTTCATAATTTGATTAGAACTTTATTATCATGAACTTAGTCTAAAACCTTTGCAAATATGTCTTGTAGATCAATGGCCAACGCTAATGTCAACATGAACTTCAACGCGTTCCTAGAGAAAACCAAGCTGAAAGATGATGGCAGCAACTATACGGACTGGGTCCGGAACCTGAGGATCATCCTCATAGCTGCCAGGAAACAATATGTCCTAGAAGGACCGCTAGGTGACGCTCCCGTCCCAGAGAACCAAGACATTATGAATGCTTGGCAGTCTCGCGCTGATGATTACTCCCTCGTTCAGTGCGGCATGCTTTACAGCTTAGAACCGGGGCTCCAAAAGCGTTTTGAGCATCACGGAGCATATGAGATGTTCGAAGAGCTGAAACTAGTTTTTCAAGCTCATGCCCGGGTCGAGAGATATGATGTCTCCGACAAGTTCTACAGTTGTAAGATGGAGGAAAACAGTTCTGTCAGTGAGCACATCCTGAAGATGTCTGGGTTGCACAACCGTATGACCCATCTGAACATTAACCTCCCAGATGAGGCGGTCATTGACAGAATCCTCCAGTCGCTCCCACCAAGCTACAAGAGCTTTGTGATGAACTACAACATGCAGGGAATGGAAAAGACCATTCCTGAAGTGTTCTCGATGCTGAAGTCAGCAGAGGCTGAAATCAAGAAAGAACATCAAGTGTTGATGGTCAATAAGACCACTAAGTTCAAGAAGGGCAAGGGTAAGAAGAACTTCAAGAAGGACGGCAAAGATGTTGCCGCGCCTGGTAAGCCAGTTACCGGGAAGAAGTCAAAGAATGGACCCAAGCCTGAGACTGAGTGCTTTTATTGCAAGGGGAAGGGTCACTGGAAGCGGAACTGCCCCAAATACTTAGCGGATAAGAAGGCCGGCAACACCAAAGGTATATTTGATATACATGTGATTGATGTGTACCTTACCCGTAATCGTAGTAACTCCTGGGTATTTGATACCGGTGTCGTTGCTCATATTTGTAACTCACAGCAGGAGCTGCGGAATAAACGGAGACTGGCAAAGGACGAGGTGACGATGCGCGTCGGGAATGGTTCCAGAGTCGATGTGATCGCCGTCGGCACGCTGCCTCTACATTTACCTACGGGATTAGTTTTGAACCTTAATAATTGTTATTTAGTGCCAAGTTTGAGCATGAACATTGTATCTGGATCTCGTTTAATACGAGATGGCTACTCATTTAAGTCTGAGAATAATGGTTGTTCGATTTATATGAGAGATATGTTTTATGGTCATGCTCCGATGGTCAATGGTTTATTCTTAATGAATCTTGAGCGTAATATTACACATGTTCATAGTGTAGATGCCAAAAGATTTAAAGTTGATAACGATAGTCCCACATACTTGTGGCACTGCCGCCTTGGTCACATTGGTGTCAAGCGCATGAAGAAGCTCCATGCCGATGGACTTTTAGAGTCTCTTGATTATGAATCGTTTGACACGTGCGAACCATGCCTCTTGGGCAAAATGACCAAGACTCCGTTCTCCGGAACAATGGAGCGAGCAACCAACTTGTTGGAAATCATACATACCGATGTGTGCGGTCCAATGAGCGTTGAGGCTCGCGGAGGATATCGTTATGTTCTCACTCTCACAGATGACTTGAGTAGATATGGGTATGTCTACTTAATGAAACACAAGTCTGAGACCTTTGAAAAGTTCAAGGAATTTCAGAATGAGGTGGAGAATCAACGTGACCGAAAGATAAAATTCTTACGATCAGATCGTGGAGGAGAATACTTAAGTCACGAATTTGGTACACACTTAAAGAAATGTGGAATCGTTTCACAGCTCATGCCGCCTGGAACACCTCAGCGAAACGGTGTGTCCGAACGTCGTAATCGCACTCTATTGGATATGGTGCGGTCTATGATGTCTCTTACCGATTTACCACTATCATTTTGGGGATACGCTCTAGAGACAGCTATATTCACTTTAAATAGGGCACCGTCTAAATCCGTTGAGACGACACCGTATGAATTATGGTTTGGAAAGAAACCTAAGCTGTCGTTTCTAAAAGTTTGGGGATGCGATGCTTATGTCAAGAAACTTCAACCTGAAAAGCTCGAACCCAAGTCGGAAAAATGCGTATTCATAGGATACCCTAAGGAAACTGTCGGGTACACCTTCTACTTAAGATCCGAAGGCAAGATCTTTGTTGCCAAGAACGGATGCTTTCTGGAAAAAGAGTTTCTCTCGAAAGAAGTAAGTGGGAGGAAAGTAGAACTCGATGAAGTACTACCTCTTGAGCGGGAAAGTGGCGCAGCGCAGGAAACCGTTCCTGTGATGCCCACACCAACTGAAGAGGAAAACAATGATAATGATCAAGGTACTTCGGATCAAGTTACTGCTGAACTTCGTAGGTCCACAAGGACACGTTCCGCACCAGAGTGGTACGGCAACCCTGTCCTGGAAATCATGTTGTTAGACAACAATGAACCTTCGAACTATGAAGAAGCAATGGCGGGCCCGGATTCCAACAAATGGCTTGAAGCCATGAAATCCGAGATAGAATCCATGTATGAAAACAAAGTATGGACTTTGACAGACTTGCCCGATGATCGGCGAGGGATAGAAAACAAATGGATCTTTAAGAAGAAGACGGACGCGGATGGTAATATTACCATCTATAAAGCTCGACTTGTCGCTAAGGGTTATCGACAGGTTCAAGGGATTGACTACGACGAGACATTCTCTCCCGTAGCGAAGCTAAAGTCCGTCCGAATCATGTTAGCAATTGCCGCATACTATGATTATGAGATATGGCAGATGGACGTCAAAACAACATTCCTTAACGGGCATCTTAAGGAAGAACTGTATATGATGCAGCCGGAAGGTTTTGTCGATCCTCGGAACGCTAACAAAGTATGCAAGCTCCAGCGATCCATTTATGGACTGGTGCAAGCATCTCGGAGTTGGAACATTCGCTTTGATGAGATGATCAAAGCATTTGGGTTTATGCAGACTTATGGAGAAGCCTGCGTTTACAAGAAAGTGAGTGGAAGCTCTGTAGCATTTCTCATATTATATGTAGATGACATACTCCTGATGGGAAATAATATAGAATTTCTGGACATCATTAAGGCCTACTTGAATAAGTGTTTTTCAATGAAGGACCTTGGAGAAGCTACTTACATATTAGGCATCAAGATCTATAGAGATAGATCGAGACGCCTCATAGGTCTTTCACAAAGCACATACCTTGATAAGATTTTGAAGAGATTCAGAATGGATCAGTCCAAGAAGGGGTTCTTGCCTATGTTACAAGGTATGAGACTGAGCTCAGCTCAGTCACCGACCACGGCAAAAGATAAAGAAGAGATGAGTGTCATCCCCTATGCTTCAGCCATAGGATCTATTATGTATGCCATGCTGTGTACCAGACCCGATGTAAACCTTGTCGTAAGTTTGGTAGCAAGATACCAAAGTAATCCCGGCAAGGAACACTGGACAGCGGTCAAGAATATCCTGAAGTACCTGAAAAGGACAAAGGACATGTTTCTCGTTTATGGAGGAGACGAAGAGCTCGTCGTAAAGGGTTACATCGACGCTAGCTTCGACTCAGATCTGGATGACTCTAAGTCACAAACCGGATACGTGTATATGTTGAATGGTGGAGCAGTAAGCTGGTGCAGCTGCAAGCAGAGCGTCGTGGCGGGATCTACGTGTGAAGCGGAGTACATGGCAGCCTCGGAGGCAGCACATGAAGCGATTTGGGTGAAGGAGTTCATCACCGACCTAGGAGTCATACCCAATGCGCCGGGGCCGATCAAATTCTTCTGTGACAACACTGGAGCTATTGCCCTCGCAAAGGAGCCCAGGTTTCACAAGAAGACCAGGCACATCAAGCGTCATTTCAACTCCATCCGTGAAAATGTTCAAGATGGAGACATAGAGATTTGCAAAGCGCACACGGATCTGAATGTCGCAGATCCGCTGACTAAACCTCTCTCGCGTGCAAAACATGATCAACACCAGAACTCTATGGGTGTTCGATTCATCACAATGTAACTAGATTGGTGACTCTAGTGCAAGTGGGAGACTGTTGGAAATATGCCCTAGAGGCAATAATAAAAGTATTATTATATTTCATTGTTCATGATAATTGTCTTTTATTCATGCTATAACTGTATTATCCGGAAATCGTAATACACGTGTGAATACTTAGACCACACTATGTCCCTGGTAAGCCTCTAGTTGACCAGCTCGTTGTGATCAACAGATAGTCATGGTTTCCTGACTATGGACATTGGATGTCGTTGATAACGGGATCACATCATTAGGAGAATGATGTGATGGACAAGACCCAATCCTAAGCATAGCATAAAAGATCGTGTAGTTCGTTTTGCTAGAGCTTTGCAAGTGTCAAGTATCTCTTCCTTCGACCATGAGATCGTGTAACTCCCGGATACCGTAAGAGTGCCTTGGGTGTATCAAACGTCACAACGTAACTGGGTGACTATAAAGGTACATTACAGGTATCTCCGAAAGTAGCTGTTGGGTTGACACGGATCGAGACTGGGATTTGTCACTCCGTATGACGGAGAGGTATCTCTGGGCCCACTCGGTAATGCATCATCATATTGAGCTCAATGTGACCAAGGTGTTGGACACGGGATCATGCATTACGGTATGAGTAAAGTGACTTGCCGGTAACGAGACTGAACAAGGTATTGGGATACCGACGATCGAGTCTCGGGCAAGTAACGTACCGATTGACAAAGGGAATTGCATACAGGGTTTGGTCGAATCCTCGACATCGTGGTTCATCCGATGACAACATCGAGGAGCATGTGGGAGCCATCATGGGTATCCAGATCCCGCTGATGGTTATTGACTGAGAGCGTCTCGGTCATGTCTGCATGTCTCCCGAACCCGTAGGGTCTACACACTTAAGGTTCGGTGACGCTAGGGTTATGAAGATATGGATATGCAGAAGCCCGAATGTTGTTCGGAGTCCCGGATGAGATCCCGGACGTCACGAGGAGTTCCGGAATGGTCCGGAGGTAAAGAATTATATATAGGAAGTGCTATTTCGGGCATCGGGACAAGTTTCGGGGTTATCGGTATTGTACCGGGACCACCGGAAGGGTCCCGGGGGTCCACCGGGTGGGGCCACCTGTCCCGGGGGTCCACATGGGCTGTAGGGGGTGCGCCTTGGCCATCATGGGCCAAGGGCACCAGCCCCTATAGGCCCATGCGCCTAGGGTTTCCACCTAGGAGGAGTCCTAGTGGTGGAAGGCACCCCTAGGTGCCTTGGGGGGGAGGGAAACCTCCCCTAGGCCGCCGCCCCCCCCTAGTAGATCTCATCTACTAGGGCCGGCGCCCCCCTGGCACCCCTATATATAGTGGGGAAGAGGAGGGACTTCATACACCAGCCCCTGGCGCCTCCACCTCCCCCCCGTTACGTCTCTCCCTCGTAGTCTCGGCGAAGCCCTGCTGCTGTGACGCCCTGCATCCACCACCACGCCGTCGTGCTGCTGGATCTTCATCAACCTCTCCTCCCCCTTGCTGGATCAAGAAGGAGGAGACGTCTCCCGTCCCGTACGTGTGTTGAACGCGGAGGTGCCGTCCGTTCGGCGCTGGTCATCGGTGATTTGGATCACGTCGAGTACGACTACATCATCACCTTGCAAGCTTCCGCACGCGATCTACAAGTGGTATGTAGATGCAAACTCTCTCCCTAGACTCGTTGCTTAGATGAACTCATAGATGGATCTTGGTGAAACCGTAGGAAAAATTTTAATTTTCTGCAACGTTCCCCAACACCCCTGCGCCTAGGGTTGGGAACCCTAGGGAAGGGGGCGCCTCCACTTGCCTTGGGGGGCAAGGCACCCCCTTGGCCGCCACCCCCCCTTGGAAATTCAATCTCCTAGGGCCGGCGCCCCCCAAGGGTCCCTATATAAAGAGGGAGGGAGGGAGGGCAGCCGCACCCTTGCACTTGGCGCCTCCCTTCCCCCTTGCTACACCTCTCCCTCCCGCAAACGCTTGGCGAAGCCCTGCCGGGATCCCTGCTGCATCCACCACCATGCCGTCGTGCTGATGGATCTTCATCAACCTCTCCTTCCCCCTTGATGGATCAAGAAGGAGGAGACGTCACGCTGACCGTACGTGTGTTGAACGCGGAGGTGCCGGCCGTTCGGCGCTAGGATCTCCGGTGATTTGGATCACGACGAGTACGACTCCCTCAACTACGTTCTCTTGAACGCTTCCGCTCGATCTACAAGGGTATGCAGATGCACTCTTCTCTCTCGTTGCTAGATGAACTCATAGATTGATCTTGGTGAAACCGTACGTGAGACAGGTTCCACTGACTGACATGCACTAGTTGCATAAGGTGGCTAGCGGGTGTGTGTCTCTCCCACTTTATTTGGAGCGGATTCGATGAAAAGGGTCCTTATGAAGGGTAAATAGAAGTTGACAAATCACATTGTGGCTTTTTCGTAGGTAAGAAAACGTTCTTGCTAGAACCCTATTGCAGCCACATAAAAGATGCAACAACAATTAGAGGACGTCTAACTTGTTTTTGCAGCAATTGCTTTGTGATGTGATATGGCCAAAAGTTGTGATGGATGATGAATGATATATTGTGTTGTATGAGATCATGTTCTTGTAATAGGAATCACGACTTGCATGTCGATGAGTATGACAACCGGCAGGAGCCATAGGAGTTGTCTTAATTATTGTATGACCTGCGTGTCAATGATTTAACGCCATGTAATTACTTTACTTTATTTCTAAACCGTTAGCTATAGTAGTAGAAGTAATAGTTGGCGAGCAACTTGATGGAGACACGATGATGGAGATCATGATGATGGAGATCATGGTGTCATGCCGGTGACGAAGATGATCATGGAGCCCCGAAGATGGAGATCAAAGGAGCTATATGATATTGGCCATATCATGTCACTACTATTTGATTACATGTGATGTTTATCATGTTTTTGCATCTTGTTTACTTAGAACGACGGTAGTAAATAAGATGATCCCTCATAATAATTTCAAGAAAGTGTTCCCCCTAACTGTGCGGCGTTGCGACAGTTCGTTGTTTCGAAGTACCACGTGATGATCGGGTGTGATAGATTCTAACGTTCACATACAATGGGTGTAAGACAGATTTACACATGCAAAACACTTAGGTTAACTTGACGAGCCTAGCATGTACAGACATGGCCTCGGAACACAAGAGACCGAAAGGTCGAACATGAGTTGTATGAAAGATACGATCAACATGGAGATGTTCACCGATGATGACTAGTCCGTCTCATGTGATGATCGGACACGGCCTAGTCGACTCGGATCATGTAACACTTAGATGACTAGAGGGATGTCAAATTTGAGTGGGAGTTCATTAAATAATTTGATTAGATGAACTTAATTATCATGAACTTAGTCTAAAATCTTTGCAAAAATGTCTTGTAGATCAAATGGCCAACACTCATGTCAACATGAACTTCAACGCGTTCCTAGAGAAAACCAAGCTGAAAGATGATGGCAACAACTATACGGACTGGGTCCGGAACCTGAGGATCATCCTCATAGCTGCCAAGAAAGCATATGTCCTACAAGGACCGCTAGGTGAAGCACCCATCCCAGAGAACCAAGACGTTATGAACGCTTGGCAGTCACGTGCTGATGATTACTCCCTCATTCAGTGCGGCATGCTTTACAGCTTAGAACCGGGGCTCCAAAATTGTTTTGAGCAACACGGAGCATATGAGATGTTCGAGGAGCTGAAAATGGTTTTCCAAGCTCATGCCTGGGTCGAGAGATATGAAGTCTCTGACAAGTTCTATAGTTGTAAGATGGAGGAAAATATTTCTGTCAGTGAGCACATACTCAAAATGTCTGGGTTGCACAACCGCCTGTCCCAGCTGGACATTAACCTCCCGGACGAGGCGGTCATTGACAGAATCCTTCAGTCGCTCCCACCGAGCTACAAGAGCTTTATGATGAACTAAAATATGCAGGGGATGGTGAAAACTATTCCTGAAGTATTTTCAATGCTGAAGTCAGCAGAGGTAGAAATCAAAAAGGAACATCAAGTGTTGATGGTCAATAAAACCACCAAGTTCAAGAAAGACAAGTGTAAGAAGAACTTCAAGAAGGAAGGCAAGGATGTTGCCGCGCCCGGTAAGCCAGTTGCCGGGAAGAAGTCAAAGAATGGACCCAAGCCTGAGACTGAGTGCTTTTATTGCAAAGGGAAGGGTCACTAGAAGCGGAACTGCCCCAAATACTTAGCGGACAAGAAGGCACGCTACCTCTACATTTTGAAGGAAATATGCCCTAGAGGCAATAATAAAGTTATTATTTATTTCCTCATATCATGATAAATGTTTATTATTCATGCTAGAATTGTATTAACCGGAAACATGATACACGTGTGAATACATAGACAAACATAAAGTCACTAGTATGCCTCTACTTGACTAGCTCATTAATCAAAGATGGTTATGTTTCCTAACTATAGACATGTGTTGTCATTTGATTATTGGGATCACATCATTAGGAGAATGATGTGATTGACATGACCCATTCCGTTAGCCTAGCACTTGATCGTTTAGTATGTTGCTATTGCTTTCTTCATGACTTATACAAAGTTCCTGCAACTATGAGATTGTGCAACTCCCGTTTACCGGAAGAACACTTTGTGTGCTACCAAACGTCACAACGTAACTGGGTGATTATAAAGGTGCTCTACAGGTGTTTCCGAAGGTACATGTTGAGTTGGCATAATTCGAGATTAGTTTTTTTCACTCCGATTGTCAGAGAGGTATCTCTGGGCCCTCTCGGTAATACTCATCACCTAAGCCTTGCAAGCATTATAACTAATGAGTTAGTTATAAGATGATGTGTTACAGAACGAGTAAAGAGACTTGCCGGTAATGAGATTGAACTAGGTATTGGATACCGACGATCAAATCTCGGGCAAGTAACATACCGATGACAAAGGGAACAACGTATGTTGTTATGCGGTTTGACCGATAAAGATCTTCGTAGAATATGTAGGAACCAATATGGGCATCTAGGTTCCGCTATTGGTTATTGACCGAGAATAGTTCTAGGTCATGTCTACATAGTTCTCGAACCCGTAGGGTCCGCACGCTTAACGTTACGATGACAGTTTTATTATGAGTTTACAAGTTTTGATGTACCGAAGTTTGTTCGGAGTCTCGGATGTGATCACGGACATGACGAGGAGTCTCGAAATGGTCGAGACATAAATATTGATATATTGGACGACTATATTCGGACACCGGAAGTGTTCCGGGTGATTTCGGAGAAAACCGGAGTGCCGGAGGGTTACTGGAACCCCTCTCGGAGAGTTAATGGGCCACATGGGCCTTGGTGGGAAGAGAGAGGGGCGGCCAGGAAGGGCCACACGCCCCCTCTCCCTCTGGTCCGAATTGGACTAGGAAGGGGGGGGGGCGGCGCCCCCCTCTTTCCTTCCCCTCCTCTCCCCCTTCCTTCCCCTCCTAGTAGGAGTAGGAAAGGAGGAGTCATACTCCTACTAGGAGGAGGACTCCTCCTCCTGGCGCGCCCAACAAGGGCCGGCCGGCCTCCCCCCTCCCTCCTTTATATACGGGGGCAGGGGGCACCCCATAGACACACAAGTTGATCTACGGATCGTTCCTTAGCCGTGTGCGGTGCCCCCCTCCACCATATTCCACCTCGGTCATATCGTCGCGGAGTTTAGGCGAAGCCCTGCGCCGGTAGAACATCATCGTCACCACGCCGTCGTGCTGACGGAACTCATCCCCGAAGCTTTGCTGGATCGGAGCCCGGGGATCGTCATCGAGCTGAACGTGTGCTGAACTCGGAGGTGTCGTACGTTCGGTACTTGGATCGGTCGGATCGTGAAGACGTACGACTACATCAACCGCGTTTTCATAACGCTTCCACTTACGGTCTACGAGGGTACGTGGACAACACTCTCCCCTCTCGTTGCTATGCCATCACCATGATCTTGCGTGTGCGTAGGAAAATTTTGAAATTACTACGTTCCCCAATAGTGGCATCAGAGCCTGGTTTTATGCGTAGATGTCATATGCACGAGTAGAACACAAGTGAGTTGTGGGCGATATAAGTCATACTGCTTACCAGCATGTCATACTTTGGTTCAGCGGCATTGTCAGATGAAGCGGCCCGGACCGACATTACGCGTACGCTTACGCGAGACTGGTTTCACCGTTACGAGCACTCGTGCTTAAAGGTGGCTGGCGGGTGTCTGTCTCTCTCACTTTAGTTGAACCGAGTGTGGCTACGCCCGGTCCTTGCGAAGGTTAAAACAGCACTAACTTGACGAACTATCGTTGTGGTTTTGATGCGTAGGTAAGAACGGTTCTTGCTCAGCCTGTAGCAGCCACGTAAAATTTGCAACAACAAAGTAGAGGACGTCTAACTTGTTTTTGCAGGGCATGTTGTGATGTGATATGGTCAAGACGTGATGCTATATTTTATTGTATGAGATGATCATGTTTTGTAACCGAAGTTATCGGCAACTGGCAGGAGCCATATGGTTGTCGCTTTATTGTATGAAATGCAAACGCCCTGTAATTGCTTTACTTTATCACTAAGCGGTAGCGATAGTCGTAGAAGCAATAGATGGCGTAAACGACAACGATGCTACGATGAAGATCAAGGTGTCGCGCCGGTGACGATGGTGATCATGACGGTGCTTCGAAGATGGAGATCACAAGCACAAGATGATGATGGCCATATCATATCACTTATATTGATTGCATGTGATGTTTATCCTTTATGCATCTTATCTTGCTTTGATTGACGATAGCATTTTAAGATGATCTCTCACTAAAATTATCAAGAAGTGTTCTCCCTGAGTATGCACCGTTGCCAAAGTTCGTCGTGCCCAGACACCACGTGATGATCGGGTGTGATAAGCTCTGCGTCCATCTACAACGGGTACAGGCCAGTTTTGCACACGCAGAATACTCAGGTTAAACTTGACGAGCTTAGCATATGCAGATATGGCCTCGGAACACGGAGACCGAAAGGTCGAGCGTGAATCATATAGTAGATATGATCAACATAGTGATGTTCACCATTGAAAACTACTCCATCTCACGTGATGATCGGTTATGGTTTAGTTGATTTGGATCACGTGATCACTTAGATGACTAGAGAGATATCTATCTAAGTGGGAGTTCTTAAGTAATATGATTAATTGAAGTTAAATTTATCATGAACTTAGTACCTGATAGTATTTTGCTTGTCTATGTTTGTTTGTAGATAGATGGCTCGTGCTGTTGTTCCGTTGAATTTTAATGCATTCCTTGAGAAAGCAAAGTTGAAAGATGATGGTAGCAATTACACGGACTGGGTCCATAACCTGAGGATTATTCTCATTGCTGCACAGAAAAATTACGTCCTAGAAGCACCGCTGGGTGCCAGGCCTGCTGCTGATGCAACTGACGACGTTAAGAACGTCTGGCAGAGCAAAGCTGATGACTACTCTATAGTTCAGTGTGCCATGCTTTACGGCTTAGAACCGGGTCTTCAACGACGTTTTGAACGTCATGGAGCATATGAGATGTTCCAGGAGTTGAAGTTAATATTTCAAGCAAATGCCCGGATTGAGAGATATGAAGTCTCCAATAAGTTCTACAGCTGCAAGATGGAGGAGAATAGTTCTGTCAGTGAACATATACTCAAAATGTCTGGGTATAATAATCACTTAATTCAACTGGGAGTTAATCTTCCGGATGATAGCGTCATTGACAGAATTCTCCAATCACTGCCACCAAGCTACAAGAGCTTTGTGATGAACTATAATATGCAAGGAATGAACAAGACTATTCCCGAGCTCTTCGCAATGCTAAAAGCTGCGGAGGTAGAAATCAAGAAGGAGCATCAAGTGTTGATGGTCAACAAGACCACTAGTTTCAAGAAAAAGGGCAAAGGGAAGAAGAAGGGGAACTTCAAGAAGAACAGCAAGCAAGTTGCTGCTCAAGAGAAGAAACCCAAGTCTGGACCTAAGCCTGAAACTGAGTGTTTCTACTGCAAGCAGACTGGTCACTGGAAGCGGAACTGCCCCAAGTATTTGGCGGATAAGAAGGATGGCAAAGTGAACAAAGGTATATGTGATATACATGTTATTGATGTGTACCTAACTAGAGCTCGTAGTAGCACCTGGGTATTTGATACTGGTTCTGTTGCTAATATTTGCAACTCGAAACAGGGACTACGGAATAAGCAAGCACTAGCCAAGGACGAGGTGACGATGCGCGTGGGAAATGGTTCCAAAGTCGATGTGATCGCGGTCGGCACGCTACCTCTACATCTACCTTCGGGATTAGTTTTAGACCTGAATAATTGTTATTTGGTGCCAGCGTTGAGCATGAACATTATATCTGGATCTTGTTTGATGCAAGACGGTTATTCATTTAAATCAGAGAATAATGGTTGTTCTATTTATATGAGTAATATCTTTTATGGTCATGCACCCTTGAAGAGTGGTCTATTTTTATTAAATCTCGATAGTAGTGATACACATATTCATAGTGTTGAAACCAAAAGATGCAGAGTTAATAATGATAGTGCAACTTATTTGTGGCACTGCCGTTTGGGTCATATCGGTGTAAAGCGCATGAAGAAACTCCATACTGATGGACTTTTGGAATCACTTGATTATGAATCACTTGGTACTTGCGAACCGTGCCTTATGGGCAAGATGACTAAAACGCCATTCTCCGGAACTATGGAGCAAGCAACTGATTTGTTGGAAATCATACATACTGATGTTTGTGGCCCAATGAATGTTGAGGCTCGCGGAGGGTATCGTTATTTTCTCACCTTCACAGATGATTTGAGCAGATATGGGTATATCTACTTGATGAAACACAAGTCTGAAACATTTGAAAGGTTCAAAGAATTTCAGAGTGAAGTAGAAAATCATCGTAACAAGAAAATAAAATTTCTACGATCTGATCGTGGAGGAGAATATTTGACTTATGAGTTTGGCCTACACTTGAAACAATGTGGAATAGTTTCGCAACTCACGCCACCTGGAACACCACAACGAAATGGTGTGTCCGAACGTCGTAATCGTACTTTACTTGATATGGTGCGATCTATGATGTCTCTTACTGATTTACCGCTATCGTTTTGGGGTTATGCTTTAGAGACGGCCGCATTCACGTTAAATAGGGCACCATCAAAATCCGTTGAAACGACGCCTTATGAACTGTGGTTTGGCAAGAAACCAAAGTTGTCGTTTCTTAAAGTTTGGGGCTGCGATGCTTATGTGAAGAAACTTCAACCAGATAAGCTCGAACCTAAATCGAAGAAATGTGTCTTCATAGGATACCCAAAAGAGACTATTGGGTACACCTTCTATCACAGATCCGAAGGCAAGACATTCGTTGCTAAGAATGGATCCTTTCTAGAGAAGGAGTTTCTCTCGAAAGAAGTGAGTGGGAGGAAAGTAGAACTTGATGAGATAACTGTATCTACTCCCTTATTGGAAAGTAGTTCATCACGAGAACCAGTTCCTGTGACAACTACACCAATTAGTGAGGAAGATAATGATAATGATCATGAAACTTCAGATCAAGTTTCTACTGAACCTCGTAGGTCTACTAGAGTAAGATCCGCACCAGAGTGGTACGGTAATCCTATTCTGGAAGTCATGTTACTTGACCATGATGAACCTACGAACTATGAGGAAGCGATGATGAGCCCGGATTCCACAAAATGGCTAGAAGCCATGAAATCTGAGATGGGATCCATGTATGAAAACAAAGTATGGACTTTGGTTGACTTGCCCGATGATTGGCAAGCCATTGAGAATAAATGGATCTTTAAGAAGAAGACTGACACTGATGGTAATATAACTGTCTATAAAGCTCGACTTGTTGCAAAAGGTTTTCGACAAGTTCAAGGGGTTGACTACGATGAGACTTTCTCACCCGTAGCGATGCTTAAGTCCGTCCGAATCATGTTAGCTATTGCTGCATTTCATGATTATGAAATTTGGCAAATGGATGTCAAGACTGCATTCTTGAATGGATTTCTAGAAGAAGAGTTGTATATGATGCAGCCGGAAGGTTTTGTTGATCCAAAAGGTGCTGACAAAGTGTGCAAGCTCCAGCGTTCCATTTATGGACTGGTGCAAGCATCTCGGAGTTGGAATAAACGCTTTGATAGTGTGATCAAAGCATATGGTTTTATACAGACTTTTGGAGAAGCCTTTATTTACAAGAAAGTGAGTGGGAGCTCTGTAGCATTTCTAATTTTATATGTAGATGACATATTATTAATTGGAAATGATATAGAATTTCTGGATAGCATAAAAGGATACTTGAATAAAAGTTTTTCAATGAAAGACCTCGGTGAAGCTGCTTACATATTGGGCATCAAGATCTATAGAGATAGATCAAGACGCTTAATAGGATTTTCACAAAGCACATACCTTGACAAAATTTTGAAAAAGTTCAAAATGGATCAGGCAAAGAAAGGATTCTTGCCTGTGCTACAAGGTGTGAAGTTGAGTCAAACTCAATGCCCGACCACAGCAGAAGATAGAGAGAAAATGAAAAATGTTCCCTATGCTTCAGCCATAGGCTCTATCATGTATGCAATGCTGTGTACCAGACCTGACGTATGCTTAGCAATAAGCTTGGCAGGAAGGTACCAAAGTAATCCAGGAGTGGATCACTGGACAGCGGTCAAGAACATCCTGAAATACCTGAAAAGGACTAAGGATATGTTTCTCATATATGGAGGTGACAAAGAGCTAGTCGTAAACGGTTACGTCGATGCAAGCTTTGACACTGATCTGGACGATTCTAAATCGCAAACCGGATACGTGTTTTTATTAAACGGTGGAGCTGTAAGTTGGTGCAGTTCTAAATAAAGCATCGTAGCGGGATCTACATGTGAAGCGGAGTACATAGCTGCTTCGGAAGCAGCAAATGAAGGAGTCTGGATGAAGGAGTTCATTTCCGATCTAGGTGTCATACCTAGTGCATCGGGACCAATGAAAATCTTCTGTGACAATACTGGTGCAATTGCCTTGGCAAAGGAATCCAGATTTCACAAGAGGACCAAGCACATCAAGAGACGCTTCAATTCCATTCGGGACCAAGTCCAAGTGGGAGACATAGAGATTTGCAAGATACATACGGATCTGAATGTTGCAGACCCGTTGACTAAGCCTCTCTCACGAGCAAAACATGATCAGCACCAAGACTCCATGGGTGTTAGAATCATTACTATGTAATCTAGATTATTGACTCTAGTGCAAGTGGGAGATTGAAGGAAATATGCCCTAGAGGCAATAATAAAGTTATTATTTATTTCCTCATATCATGATAAATGTTTATTATTCATGCTAGAATTGTATTAACCGGAAACATGATACACGTGTGAATACATAGGCAAACATAAAGTCACTAGTATGCCTCTACTTGACTAGCTCATTAATCAAAGATGGTTATGTTTCCTAACTATAGACATGTGTTGTCATTTGATTAATGGGATCACATCATTAGGAGAATGATGTGATTGACATGACCCATTCCGTTAGCCTAGCACTTGATCGTTTAGTATGTTGCTATTGCTTTCTTCATGACTTATACAAAGTTCCTGCAACTATGAGATTGTGCAACTCCCGTTTACCGGAAGAACACTTTGTGTGCTACCAAACGTCACAACGTAACTGGGTGATTATAAAGGTGCTCTATAGGTGTTTCCGAAGGTACATGTTGAGTTGGCATAATTCGAGATTAGGTTTTGTCACTCCGATTGTCGGAGAGGTATCTCTGGGACCTCTCGGTAATACTCATCACCTAAGCCTTGCAAGCATTATAACTAATGAGTTAGTCATAAGATGATGTGTTACAGAACGAGTAAAGAGACTTGCCGGTAACGAGATTGAACTAGGTATTGGATACCAACGATCAAATCTCGGGCAAGTAACATACCGATGACAAAGGGAACAACGTATGTTGTTATGCGGTTTGACCGATAAAGATCTTCGTAGAATATGTAGGAACCAATATGGGCATCCAGGTTCCGCTATTGGTTATTGACCGAGAATAGTTCTAGGTCATGTCTACATAGTTCTCGAACCCGTAGGGTCCGCATGCTTAACGTTACGATGACAGTTTTATTATGAGTTTACAAGTTTTGATGTACTGAAGTTTGTTCGGAGTCTTGGATGTGATCACGGACATGGCAAGTAGTCTCGAAATGGTCGAGACATAAAGATTGATATATTGAACGACTATATTCGAACACCGGAAGTGTTCCGGGTGATTTCAGAGAAAACCAGAGTGCCGGAGGGTTACCGGAACCCCTCCCGGAGAGTTAATGGGCCACATGGGCCTTGGTGGGAAGAGAGAGGGGCGGCCAGGAAGGGCCACACGCCCCCTCTCCCTCTGGTCCGAATTGGACTAGGAAGGGGGGGGGGGCGCCCCCCTCTTTCCTTCCCCTCCTCTTCCCCTTCCTTCCCCTCCTAGTAGGAGTAGGAAAGGAGGAGTCCTACTCCTACTAGGAGGAGGACTCCTCCTCCTGGCACGCCCAACAAGGGCCGGCCAGCCTCCCCCCTCCCTCCTTTATATACGGGGGCAGGGGGCACCCCATAGACACACAAGTTGATCTACGGATCGTTCCTTAGCCGTGTGCGGTGCCCCACTCCATCATATTCCACCTCGGTCATATCGTCGCGGAGTTTAGGCGAAGCCCTGCGCCGGTAGAACATCATCGTCACCACGCCGTCATGCTGACGGAACTCATCCCCGAAGCTTTGCTAGATCGGAGCCCGGGGATCGTCATCGAGCTGAACGTGTGCTGAACTCGGAGGTGCCGTACGTTCGATACTTGGATCGGTCGGATCATGAAGACGTACGACTACATCAACCGCGTTGTCATAACGCTTCCGCTTACGGTCTACGAGGGTACGTGGACAACACTCCCCCCTCTCGTTGCTATGCCATCACCACGATCTTGCGTGTGCATAGGAAAATTTTGAAATTACTACGTTCCCCAACACATTTACCCACGGGATTAGTTTTAAACCTCAATAATTGTTATTTAGTGCCAAGTTTGAGCATGAACATTGTATCTGGATCTCGTTTAATATGAGATGGCTACTCATTTAAATCCGAGAATAATGGTTGTTCTATTTATATGAGAGATATGTTTTATGGTCATGCCCCGATGGTCAATGGTTGATTCTTAATGAATCTCGAATGTAATGTTACACATATTCATAGTGTGAATACCAAAAGATGTAAAGGTGATGACGATAGTCCCACATACTTGTGGCACTGCCACCTTGATCACATTGGTGTCAAGCGCATGAAGAAGCTCCATGCAGATGGACTCTTAGGGTGTGTTTGGTTGCGTTCCCGTCTAAGCATAGTTGTTCCCTCTTCATGCATGCTTAACTCAACACCCCTCTTCATGCATGCTTTCTTCATGCATGCTTCTAGTGTATTTGTGCTAAGCTAGTGTGGACCCATGCACCCTCCATACACTCTACCAAACACCCAAAAGTGGGTCGAGAAGGGAACTCTTGGGCTCATGCACCCTTCATACACCCTACCAAACACACCCTTAGAGTCTCTCGATTATGAATCATTTGAAACATGCGAACCATGCCTCATGGGAAAAATGACCAAGACTCCGTTCTCCGGAACAATGGAGCGAGCAACCAACTTATTGGAAATCATACATACTGATGTGTGCGGTCCAATGAGCGTTGAGGCTCGCGGAGGATATTGTTATGTTCTCACTCTCACTAATGACTTAAGTAGATATGGGTATGTCTACTTGATGAAACACAAGTCTGTGACCTTTGAAAAGTTCAAGGAATTTCAGAATGAGGTAGAGAATCAACGTGACCGAAAGATAAAGTTCTTGCGATCATATCGTGGAGGAGAATATTTAAGTCACGAATTTGGTACGCACTTAAGAAAATGTGGAATCGTTTTACAACTCACGCCGCCTGGAACACCTCAGCGTAATGGTGTGTCCGAACATCGTAATCGCACTCTATTGGATATGGTGCGATCTATGATGTCTCTTACCGATTTACCGCTATCATTTTGGGGATACGCTCTAGAGACAGCTACATTCACTTTAAATAGGGCTCTGTCTAAATCCGTTGAGACGACACCGTATGAATTATAGTTTGGGAAGAAACCTAAGCTGTCGTTTCTAAAAGTTTGGGTATGCGATGCTTATGTCAAGAAACTTCAACCTAAAAAGCTCGAACCCAAGTCGGAAAAATGCGTCTTCATAGGATACCCTAAGGAAACCATTGGGTATACCTTCTACCTTAGATCCGAAGGCAAGATCTTTGTTGCCAAGAACGGATCCTTTCTGGAAAAAGAGTTTCTCTCGAAAGGAGTAAGTGGGAGGAAAGTAGAACTCGATGAAGTACTACCTCTTGAACCGGAAAGTAGTGCAGCTCAGGAAAATGTTCCTGTGGTGCCTACACCGACTGGAGAGGAAATTAATGATGATGATCAAGGTACTTTGGATCAAGTTGCTACTGAACTTCGTAGGTCCACAAGGACACGTTCCACGCCAGAGTGGTATGGCAACCCTGTCCTGGAAATCATGTTGTTAGTGAACCTTCGAACTATGAAGAAGTGATGGCGGGCCCAGATTCCAACAAATGGCTTGAAGCCATGCAATCCGAGATAGAATCCATGTATGAAAACAAAGTATGGACTTTGACAGACTTGCCCGATGATCGACGAGCGATAGAAAACAAATGGATCTTTAAGAAGAAGACGGACGCGGATGGTAATGTTACCATCTATAAAGCTCGACTTGTCGCTAAGGGTTATCAGCAAGTTCAAGGGGTTGACTACGATGAGACTTTCTCTCCCGTAGCGAAGCTGAAGTCCGTCCAAATCATGTTAGCAATTGCCGCATACTATGATTATGAGATATGGAAGATGGACGTCAAAACGGCATTCCTTAACAGCTATCTTAAGGAAGAACTATATATGATGCAGCCGGAAGGTTTTGTCGATCCTAAGAATGCTAACAAGGCATGCAAGCTCCAACGATCCATTTATGGGCTGGTGCAAGCATCTCGGAGTTGGAACATTCGCTTTTATGAGATGATCAAAGCGTTTGGGTTTATGCAGACTTATGGAGAAGCCTGCGTTTACAAGAAAGTGAGTGGGAGCTATGTAGCATTTCTCATATTATATGTAGATGACATACTTTTGATGGGAAATGATATAGAACTTTTGGACAACATTAAGGCCTACTTGAATAAGTGTTTTTCAATGAAGGATCTTGGAGAAGCTGCTTACATATTAGGCATCAAGATCTATAGGGATAGATCGAGACGCCTCATAGGTCTTTCACAAAGCACATACCTTGATAAGATATTGAAGAAGTTCAATATGGATCAGTCCAAGAAAGGGTTCTTGCCTGTATTCTAAGGTGTGAGATTGAGCTCGGCTCAATGCCCGACCACGGCAGAAGATAAAGAAGAGATGAGTGGCATCCCCTATGCCTCAACCATAGGATCTATTATGTATGCCATGCTGTGTACCAGACCTGATGTAAACCTTGCCGTAAGTTTGGTAGGAAGGTACCAAAGTAATCCCGGCAAGGAACACTGGACAACGGTCAAGAATATCCTGAAGTACTTGAAAAGGACAAAGGACATGTTTCTCGTTTATGGAGGTGACGAAGAGCTCGTTGTAAAGGGTTACGTTGATGCTAGCTTCGACATAGATCTGGATGACTCTAAGTCACAAACCGGATACGTGTATATGTTGAATCGTGGAGCAGTAAGCTGGTACAATTGCAAGCAGAGCGTCGTGGCGGGATCTACATGTGAAGCGGAGTACATGGCAGCCTCGGAGGCAGCGCATGAAGCAATATGGATGAAGGAGTTCATCACCGACCTAGGAGTCATACCCAATGCGTCGGGGCCGATCACTCTCTTCTGTGACAACACTGGAGCTATTGCCCTTGCCAAGGAGCCCAGGTTTCACAAGAAGACCAGGCACATCAAGCGTCGTTTCAAATCCATCCGTGAAAATGTTCAAGATGGAGACATAGATATTTGCAAAGTATATACGGATCTGAATGTCGCAGATCCATTGACTAAACCTCTTCCGCGAGAAAAATATGATCAACACCAGAACTCTATGGGTGTTCGATTCATCACAATGTAACTAGATTATTGGCTCTAGTGCAAGTGGGAGACTGTTGGAAATATGCCCTAGAGGCAATAATAAAAGGATTATTATTATATTTCCTTGTTCATGATAATTGTCTTTTATTCATGCTATAATTGTATTATCCGAAAATCGTAATACACGTGTGAATACATAGACCACAACATGTCCCTAGTGAGCCTCTAGTTGACTAGCTCGTTGATCAACATATAGTCATGGTTTCCTGACTATGGACATTGGATGTCATTGATAACGAGATCACATCATTAGGAGAATGATGTGATGGACAAGACCCAATCCTAAACATAGCACACGATCGTGTAGTTTGTTTGCTAGAGCTTTTCCAGTGTCAAGTATCTTTTCCTTAGACCATGAGATCGTGTAACTCCCGGATACTGTAGGAGTGCTTTGGGTGTACCAAACGTCACAACGTAACTGGGTGACTATAAAGGTATACTACAGGTATCTCCGAAAGTGTCTGTTGGGTTGACACGGATCGAGACTGGGATTTGTCACTCCGTATGACGGAGAGGTATCTCTGGGCCCACTCGGTAATGCATCATCATAATGAGCTCAAAGTGACCAAGTGTCTGGTCATGTGATCATGCATTGCGTACGAGTAAAGTGACTTGCCGGTAACGAGATTGAACGGGGTATTGGGATACCGACGATCGAATCTCGAGCAAGTAACATACCGATTGACAAAGGGAATTGTATACGGGGTTGCTTGAATCCTCGACATCGTGGTTCATCTGATGAGATCATCGAGGAGCATGTGGGAGCCAACATGGGTATCCAGATCCCGCTGTTGGTTATTGACCGGAGAGCCGTCTCGGTCATGTCTACGTGTCTCCCGAACCCGTAGGGTCTACACACTTAAGGTTCGGTGATGTTAGGGTTGTAGAGATATTTGTATGCAGCAAACCAAAAGTTGTTCGGAGTCCCGGATGAGATCCTGGACATCACGAGGAGTTCCAGAATGGTCCGGAGGTAAAAAAAATATATATGGTAAGTCGAGTTTCGCCCATCGGGAAAGTTTCGGGGGTCACCGATATTGTACCGGGACCACCGGAAGGGTCCCGGGGGTCCACCGGGTGGGGCCACCCATCCCGGAGGGCCCCATGGGCTGAAGTGGGAGGGGAACCAGCCCCTGGTGGGCTGGTGCTCCCCCCTTGGGCCCCCCCTGCGCCTAGGGTTGGGAACCCTAGGGGAGGGGGCGCCTCCACTTGCCTTGGGGGGCAAGGCACCCCCTTGGCCGCCACCCCCCTTGGAGATTCAATCTCCTAGGGTCGGCGCCCCCCCAAGGGTCCCTATATAAAGAGGGGGGGAGGGAGGACAGCCGCACCCTTGCACTCGGCGCCTCCCTTCCACCTTGCTACACCTCTCCCTCCCGCAAACGCTTGGGGAAGCCCTGCCGGGATCCCTGCTGCATCCACCACCACGCCGTCGTGCTGCTGGATCTTCATCAACCTCTCCTTCCCCCTTGCTGGATCAAGAAGGAGGAGACGTCACGCTGACCGTACGTGTGTTGAACGCGGAGGTGCCGTCCGTTCGGCGCTAGGATCTCCGGTGATTTGGATCACGACAAGTACGACTCCCTCAACTCCGTTCTCTTGAACGCTTCCGCTCGATCTACAAGGGTATGTAGATGCACTCTTCTCTGTCGTTGCTAGATGAACTCATAGATTGATCTTGGTGAAACCGTAGGAAATTTTTTGTTTTCTGCAACGTTCCCCAACACCAAGTAGGTAGTACCGAGTAAAATTTGTGTTTTTCCTGATATGGAACTAGTACTGTAGCTATGGCCGATTTATGAGCTGGTCCTAGCAAACCAAAAGTGATGTTCGTTAGTGTGCTCTCAGCCATCGAGCTCGAGCTGGGGCACTGCAACTTAGTTGTTTCTAGTTGTTTACTATACTAGATGAGATGATCTTGGTGTGCCAGGTGCTCCATGAATCCGTTCATCATCTCTTTTTTTTCCTGGACACCTTGTTCTTGTCCAAGACGTATGAAGAATTTGTGGTTTGGCATTTTGCCTGTGCAACTTGTAGAAATGAAGTGATCTTTGATTGCTAGACTTTTAGAAATGAAGTGATTGCAAATCCATCAAGCATCGTTCATACTGACTCGTGTCAATGTTTCTACTACAGCAATGGAGCTTATGTGTGTGTAGTTGTTTCCCAGTGTTTATCTGCATGTTGATCCAGTTTCTTACATTCGCACACTTCTTTTTCTGCAGGTAAACACACATGACTGGTTATCAAAGACTCACCTAGGATGGTGCGAGCTCCAAACCACGGAGGCGGCAGCCTCTTATCTGGTTCCTTTTGGTTAGCACCATGTCTTCTCCTTTTTCTTCATGCACATCTCTGGCTATCGTGCTGGTGCAGTTTCTAGGGTTCTGTTTGTGCTTGGACATCTGGCTATAGTCTTCCTCTGCTACAAATAAGGAGTTGGTGTGCTCAGTTTGTATAAAGGCAAGAATTGTTAGGATGTTCTATTTGTTTCCTCTTCTAGCTGTGCTTCTTCTGTCATCAAGTCGTTCAGAACTGCAATTGTATGCTTTCCTTGGTATCGTGAATGTCTATTGATTCACTAAATAAGTTCTGATTCGCACTATAGGTTACATGATATCACTGTGTGTGCCTGTTGGATTATCTTTGTAGTAGATGATCTCATTACGTGATGTGCATGTTTGGACTGGATTCACTAAATAGCATGATTTACCCCTATGCCAATGGTGAATACTAATTGTTTTTGTAATGCTTGTGTTCGGCTATGTTCCTACTTCCCACATGCTATGTTCAATTTCACATGCACGCACACAAGCCTATTCATCTAATCTAATTGGGAATTTCTTGTTGCTTGCACCACATATTTGTTCTTCTTAGTTGGCTACCGGTTGCTTAGTTCCTCCTCTAGACTATTTACATGTACTTGATTGTTTAGAATCAGATGACGATTTGGTTGCTCCCTTGGCTGTTACATGTATTTCTAGAGTCAAGAACATGATATACACTTTGTTTTACCTCCTGATTTCTAGAGTTTGATGAAGAATTGTGGTACTGAAACCTTCTGTTCTTTCTAGTTGCTAATGTGTACTCCCCTCCGTTTCTAAATATTTGTCTTTTTAGAGATTTCAACAAGTGATATTGCTTAAACTGTTTTGGAGTTGTGATCTTGCCAAGTGTATATGCCCTGCATAGTCTTTATCTCCCCTGGATATGTAGTAGTATTACATTCTACAAAGACCTTCCTTCACTTCATTTTTTTTGTCGGCATGCACCTTCACCTCTGTCTTGTGTTGTGTTTATTAGAGACATGACTTGGTCCTTTGAACATTACATGGGATCATACCTCTGTCTTGTTCTGTTCGATTTGTGGTGTTCTTGACTTGCTGGATGTGTTGCACTTCAGATGCAGATGATGCATGGCAGTGAGAGATTGATGATGCCGATGTCGTTACCCCCAAGAGTGGCAAGGCGCCAAAGAGCCGAGATGTGGAGGCATTATTGTGTTTTTCTTTGTTGGTTGGTAGCTATGGGAGTGTGCTAAATGATATGGCTACTGATTGCTGATTTTGTATGTAAGATAAAAATGGATTAGTTTCTTGGCTGGTGGCCTACTTCAATTTCCAGTCCCTGTTCATGTTGTTATTCCCAACCACTTGGACTTTTGCAATGCAATGAACACGTCGGGTGACGGCGAGAAAGTTTCCTCAATTGGGGACTTGTTGATTATATCTGCAAATTGTTCAATCAGGATGAGCCACATTTCAAACTGAATGTGCATAATGTGAATTTCAGAATCGACATGCATGAAGTTAGTGTGTGCTTGTATGCAGCAATGGAACCAGTCTAGATCCAAGTTTTTCTACAGGTCCATTTGGATTTAAATAGTGCGCAATCCATCGATTTGATTCCTTTTTTGATAGAATTCGAATGCAAATGAAATGGCAAAGCATCATCAGGAGAGATCAAAACAAGATGACAGGTGAGTGGCATGAGAATGTTGTCCGAATCTTCCAGAATGAACTACATCTATATTTTGGCCAGAGAGTACAAGTTCATATCTCATTCTGTAGACTTTGGGCGCTTGCTTTCAATGTTTATAATTTTTTTTAGTTGAACCATGGCATTTATTTTTCAGGTCTGTTTTAGTACCGTCCTATAAATTGATATCATAATGGAACGATCCTTAAATTTCAAATATAATAAATCTAAAAAGCAAAAGACATAGTTCCATCCATCCAGCAAAAATAGCTCAACTTTACACATAATCTAGTCTAGTAGTATTATGTGTCATGAGAGCTACAACTAGAGCAATGGGTATGCGTCTTGGCTGTCATCGGTGAGCCGGAAGAGCTTGTTATCACAACGGATTCAGAATGTGAGTGCTTATCTATCTATCTAATCTATCTACTCCCTCTGTTTCATTTTACATGTCCTACGCGTATATCTAGATTGCCAATTTTATCACTCTAATATAAATTATATAACACAAAAATTATACCTTTTGAAAATAGTACATCTATAGTTTATATTGGTATATTTTTTGTAATATATAACTTGTATTAGATTGATCAAATTGACGACTTAGGGATAGGCGCACGCCCTGTAAACTGAGAGAGAGGGAGTATGATATGAAAACAGGATGAGTAATTAGTTTTATATTTTTGCAGGGTAATTAGTTACTCCGGTCTCGATCCATCCACTGATAGTGCTACAAGTAACGAAGCGTTTATTATGTTTGTGGCATTGGAGCTTTAAGTACACACTAAATAATATTGGACGGAGGTCAGCGGCATGAGCAACAAGAGCAACCACTTAATGGTCTTTCATGTAAATCAATGAATGTGTGTCAAGGGATAACCATCAGCTCAGTGTGGGAGGATCTAGCTTGCGCCACCTCATCAATCTATGACATGACCTTGTCTTTGCCCGTGGACCACGCAGCTAACTGCACCCTCTAGTTGTTCTCTCCACCATATGCCCCCATCTCTATATATACAAGAAGTAAGCATTCGTCCGCGTGCGGGGTGCGCATGCGATTTATGACTTGGGCGAGAGGCAAGAGGCAAGAGGCAAGAGCCGAAGCTCTCCCGAGGGCGTTGGTCAGGTTCGTGAACAGCATCGCGTGGAACTGCTCCGGCGCCGGTCGTCGTTCCTGAGCACACCGCTGCCGCGGCGGTGACGATGAGCAGGAGCTGGAGCAGTGGTCATGCCATTCTGTCTGCTGGTGAGTGATGGGTGACCACTGTCCAAAAGCAATGGATGAATGTGCACCAATTTCAGCCGGCGCAAGCTTCTTGGAGTTAAGTATGTTCTCCACTGACCAAAAGCAATGGATGAATGGCGACCAAGCAAATATCAACTTTCACTGATGAGCACCGCATAAGTATGTTCTGCACAGTGGCCACGGTTCCAATTGAAGAGTGCAGACCCGAAACATCTTTATTTGCACTCTAAGGTAATATTTCACCGCAACGAAATTTGCATATGAAAAAGATGGTGAAGATTTTCTAGTGCCCTCCCCTCCCGAGGCGCTCCCGCGGGCACCCCTGGGAGGGAACCCTAGCGCCGCCGCCCCCGTCCCTCCGCCCCTTCCCCCCTCCCTCGCCGCCGCCGGTGGCGTCGCCGGCCAAAGGCCGCGTGGCGCAGGCGGCGGCGGGGCGGCTCTCTCCCTCGCGCGGGTGGCGGATGTTGCGGGGCGGCCTCCCCTGCTCGGTGGGATCGGGTGCGGGCTTGCCTCTGTTCCGGCTTCCCTCCTCCGCCTCGCTCCCTGGTGTCATGCCGGCGTCGCCTCCTCTCCTCCTCCCCCCTCCACCTCGGCTCGTGGGGCTCTGGAGGCCCGGGGGCGTGCTGGCGGCGGATTTGGCCCCCCCTGCCCAGAGCCGGCGGGTGCTGGCGGTTGGCTGCTGCAGGGGCGACCGGCGGCCCCTCTAAGGTGGTGGTGCTGCAGCCGGGGCTCTTCCTCTCCGGTGGGGTGGCTGGACACCAGCTGGACCTGGCCGGGGCGTGGAGACGCGGGGGTGTGTGCGCGCGGCCGGTCTCTTGCTGGATCCGGTCGGATCTGGCGTTGGGGGCCGGCCGGCGGCGGGTGGAACAGGTGGTGCGTGCCCGGCGGCTTCGGCGCTTGGAGCTCGCCGGGCGACGCGGGTAGGGTAGCGGCCGGGCGTGGCCGCTGCTTCGGCCGCGGGCCTGGGCGTGGGGAGGTCCGACGGTGGTGCTCTCCCGGTGTCATGGCGGCTTCACGGTGGTTGACGGATCTGCCCGCGGCGGCGGCCGGCTTCTCCGGTGTCGGCTCGTCTGTGTTCGGGCCGTCTCGGCCTTCGCCCCATCTCCTCGTCGCCCGGGCATTACTCCCATCAAAGGGCTGGTCCTCTCCTAGTTGTGGTCTACTGCTCGTCTCACGCCCGGTGCTGCAGGACCGAGCTCGTCTCGCGCACGATGCAGCAGGACTGAGCTCGTCTCGCGCACGGTGCAGCAGGACTGACCTCGTCCCCTTTTCGGTGCTGCAGGACCAAGCTCGTCTCGCGCACGGGGCAGCAGGACGGGCCGGTGGATGCCAGTTCTGGCCGACCTTTTGGGTCTCGACGCTGGGGTCGCCCAGGGGTGCGAAAGGTGGGACCTTTCCGCTCGTCTCTTTAGTTGGGGTTGTGGCGGGTCTCGGGTGAGATGGTGTCAAGGTCTTGGATGCCGGGGCGGCGGCCCTGGTGGTGGTAGCGCGGTGCTCTTGGGCAAAGCCCGTGCCTTGGTGCTGCCCGGTCATCATGGTCGTGTGGGCAGCGTGGTTGCCGGGGTGTGGCGTTCGGTGGCGGTGAGTGTTGGCCGAGGTGAAAACCTGCTCTATCTTCGGACGGACCGACGACGGCGGATATCGTTCCCTTCTTGAAGGCGTCGTCGCGGCTCTCATTGCCCATCATGTGGCTCCAGGGGAAACTCTGATCCTTGGATCGGGCAGTGGTGGCGCTCCGGTGTCGTACCCTTCCTGAAGGCGCCGCCTTGAAGCACATGGTCCGTCATATGTAGCTTCATCTCTTCGTGGTGGTAGTGTTAGGGGTGGTGTTGCTGCGCTCAGCGCCTATGTATCTTGTCCTGGGCGTGTGCGTGTGTTGCGGTGACGTGTGTTTGTACTGGGTGTTTGTTGTGATCGGTGCATTATATATAAAGCGGGGCGAAAGACTTTTTCGACAAAGATGGTGAAAACACATACACTGAACTACATGAACAAGTCCAATTGCTGTACTAGACTACTAGTACCATTCTCAAATCTATAAGCTCTCATGAAATCTGCACCAGCAGGACATTTTTGAACATCGATTCATCCATCACTCGGGATTTCTGTTGCTTAGAGCATTTGTACTCTACATATTTATCATCAGTAGAGGATTTTGGAAAAACCGCACAAATTGTGCACTAGAACTCAATAACAACAGAGCATCTGTAAACAACATGTCATCAATGTCTAATGGATCTCTCAACACTACGTCACAATTACACAAACGTGTGCACAATGACACATGCAAATTCAGAGAAGCAGGCCAACACTAATTAGTGGGCGATCTGGCGATCATGGCGCCAATGATCAACTACTGCTTGATGGCCATCGAAGCAATTTACATAGATGGCTCATCCAATCACAGTTACATCTGGAGAGTTCAATTACACTTGTTGTGCTGCGTTCCACACGGCGAGCGGAATTTTGAGTAGATTCTTCTGTGGCATGGCCGGCGGGATGAACTTGATCTTGGCGCCTTCTTTACCGGAAACGACAAACCGCCGACCTTTGCGGCGGCGGCGACGGCGGCAGGACGAGGATCGGCAAACCATCGGTGCTTGAGCGCGGCGGCCGCCGTCAGTCGCTTGTCGGGGTTGCACGTGAGGAGGCCTTGCAACACCTGGAATCCTTCGTCGGACAGCTTCTCTCGAGGGAACAGATCCCGCAGCTTGTTCTGCTTGTGCCCCGGCGGTAGGAGTCGTAGCGCCTTGGCGGTGTGCGGCAACGAGGTGAACTCCGGCCACGTCCTCTCGTCCGGCGTCCCGAGCAAGCGGAAGATGCTCCAGAGCTGGATGATCTCATTGTTTGTGTCGTCGTCATCATCATCGTCGCCGAGGAACAGCGTCTTGCCGGTGAGCATCTCGGCCATGACGCAGCCGAGAGACCACGTGTCGACGAGCGCGTCGTAGTCTTCCTTCCCCAGGAGCATCTCGGGCGCCAAGTAGAACGCCGTGCCGGCCTGGGTGTAGGGTGGCAGCTCGGACAAGGAGATCGCCAGCCCAAAGTCGCAGATTTTGACGAGTTCCCCGCCTTGGCCGACGAGGATGTTGGCCGGCTTGATGTCGCGGTGGACGACGTGGCGGTCGTGCATCTTCTTGGCACCGGCGAAGAGCTTCCACATGACGGCGCGCACCGTGGACTCCGGGAGCGGCGGGCCGCGGCGCCCGTCCCACAGGAGCTTCTGGAGGGTCGGCGCGGCGACGTGCTCCATGACGAGGCCGTAGGCGCCGTTGTCCGGGTCGCGCACCACGCCCTCGAAGCCGACGACGTACGGGTTCCCGCCGCAGGCCTCGAGGAATCCGGCCTCCCGCAGAAGCTCGGCGGGGTCGGGGGCCTCCGCGGACCCGTCCGCCCAGTTGAGGTACTTGATGGCGACGATCTTGCCGGTGGCGCGGTGGCGCGCCCGGAGGACGCAGCCGAAGCCGCCATCGCCGAGGCATGTCTCCTCCTCGTACTCCGCAGTGCTCCTGATGTTGTTGGTGCGGCTCCTCTTGCAGCGCGTCGGCGATCCTTGGGCCGTGGTGGGGTGGCCGGCGCCGAGGGCGGCAGCAGCAGCAGATCGCTTGCGCGCGGCCATCGCCGTCGCGCTACCTCGACGGACGAACAGCTTGGGTTGCTGGAGAAGGGGTGCGCGCGCGATGGATGCGAGGAAGATGGAAGCGGTGGATCGACGGGGGAGGGGAGGTGGGTGATGAGCTGATGGATGGATGGAAATATACGCAGGAGCGGCCCTGATTGGAGTCGGATTCAAATTCAAATTCAATTCGAAGCTACGCCCTAGGCCTAGGCACAGCACACGCCACACGCGCAAGGCCGCGAACTTTGGTTGGCTTGCCGCCCGCGTTTCCAAAACGCCAACGCTGTTTGGGGCCTGACGGCCTTTTTTTTCTTTCTTTCATGGCGGTTGCGTTGCGAAAAGGGAACCGCTACGCGTCCGCCAGTGGACATATTAAAAACATCCGCCGTATGAAGCTCTGTTGGATCAGCGCTCTGACAGTCGTCGGATCTAACCACCACCCGCATGACCACCTTCTTACTTCCTACAACAACCGCTCAGTTTCGAAAACAGATTCCCCTGTCCGCCGTCCTGACACAGCTGCTCCCAGCCCGGCGCCACCACAAAATCGCTGCCGCCGGCGCATCGGAGGAACTAGTCCTTGCCGTGCTCGCCGGAGTTGCTGCTCCTCCTCCGTCTCAGCCCCGCAAGAAGCTGCTAGCTCCAATCAAGCACGACGGCAACGGCCTCTCACACCCGGCGCTTCTTCGGCGTTTTCTGCAACCAGAGCTATGTTTCTGAAACATGCCTCATGTTGCAATGTCTGATCACTCTCTCTCTAATGTCGGGCGCTCCTGCGGCGCTTCAACTCGGGCTATGTTTTTCAAACAAGACCCTTGTCACAGAAAAAGCCCTTCACAACTGAAACTTTTTTTTCTTTCTGAGACAAAAGATATGTAGTAGGAATATTTTGAAACAAGACCCCAGTTACAGAGAAAAAAACTTCACCACCGAATCGGTTTTTTCTTTCTTTCTGAAACAAGTCCTGTGTTGCAGAAATCTAGTGAAACAGGACCCTTAATGCAAGAAAAAGACTGGCTGCACAGGACTGACTTGTGGCCAGTGTGGCCGCTTGATCAGGATTGATCTGACGGCTATGCAAGCGGCGGACGCTCGCGCGTGCATTAGTCGGCTGAAGGTAAGCTTTTCCCTTGCGAAAAAGCCCTCGGTTCATTCATCAACTTCACACATTACAAAGCACCCCCTAAAAAAAGAAATTACAACATAAAACCTGCAAAATCAGGAGTAAGTTGCAAAAAAAAAAAACACCACAATTGGGTCGAAGTTTTCAATGCTTCAGAAAAAACCCACCAAAAAACATACATTTTGGTGGGTGTTTGATGACATTTGCACAATTGTGGTGTTTTTTTGCAATTTACTCTCTTCCACCAGAATGTGCCGATGGCGCGCCCTGACTTATTTGTTAAGGCGGACACAAAGTCATCAAGACAAAGGCCCTAAAGGGCCAGCGCCCTGAGAAAGAAAATGATGGATATGTCGAAGATGTCAAAGCCGAAGACGTCAAACCGGCGCAACACCACCTCCTAAACAGACAGCGGCCGCTCCCGACACCGGACGCCGGTCCGCCACTACACCCTCCCCACGAGCACCACAGCAAAGCCATAGCCACCCTCGCTGCAACAAAGATGGAGCGAAGGAACGGAATCCCAATAACGTAATCGTCGCCTCCGCCATGACGTCCACGCCTGGAGCACAACAGCTTGTCGGATCGACAAACACCAACTGCCAGAAGCTTGTCGGCCACGCCACAAGTGACCTCGCCAAGGTGGGGAGAAGCTTCGAGACATTTATTCCCCTGTGTCGCCGTCACCACCACCATGACCATGTTGAGAACCCTAACCTACCATCTACACACCTAGGGCACGGATCCGAGATCGCTCCACTCTCCCAACGCTGGTGAGGGAAGAGACTACAGATCCTACTGGCGGCAGAGCGAGGGATCAATCAGGGGCGGAGCTACAGGGTGGATAGGATGGGCCGCAGCCCAGCCTGGGATTTTGGGTTGGCCTATATAGTATAGGTTATTAGGAGATGGGCCTGGAAAAAAGAAGCCCAGCAAACAACTACGCTGCTCGTCTTCTTGTAACGCAGCGTCCCACGGCATTCCCTAAACGGCGCCTGTTGCGCCCGCTATAGGCATCCGCGCAAACGGGCGCACACCTCTCCCTCCTTCATGCGTCTTCTTTGGGCCGGCCCATCGTCTCTTCCTTTTCTGCTGTAAATCACAAAAAACAAACGCGTCGGGCAAAAATCGAACCCGCAACCTCCTCTTCCTTCGCACCATACACCAACCACCCCACCACTACTAGCTCATGTGTACAAAAAATATTCTTTACTCTTTTCTTCATGTCTATTTTTTTCGTTTTTCTTCTTTATTCAGAAGGGTTTTGTTTGATTTTTCTTCTTCTTTTGTTCATTTCAATGAACTATTTTACGAATTGATGAACTTTTCCAAAATCGATGAACTTTTTTCAAAATCAAAGAACTTTTTTTTACAAATTTGATGAACATTTTTCTAAATTGGATGAATTTTTTTCCAATATTGATGAACTTTTTTAAAAATTCGATGCACTTCTTTCGAAGTCGGTGAACTTTTTCCAAATTTGATGAACTCTTTTCCAAAATCAGTGAACTTTTTTCAAATTTGATGAACTCTTTTCCAAAATCGATGAACATTTTTTGAATTTCGATGAACATTTTTCAGATTTCATGAAATTATATTCAATTTCGATGAACTTATTTTTTCAAATTGATGATCTTTTTTAAAAAAATCGGTGAACTTTTTACAAAATCGATGAACGTTTTTTTAAAATTTGATGAACTATTTTTGTAATCCCTGAACTTTTTTAAAAAGCTCATCGAATTAATAAATTTTTGAAATCCATGAACTTTTTAAAACGTGAACAATTATTGAGAACATAAACAAAAATTTATATATGAAGAACGATTTTCAAATATACACTGAACATTTTTTCGGTGTATGATGAACAATTTTTAACTACACAGCGAACATTTTTGTGATATACATTGAAATAATTTAAAACATATTATACATTTTTTTGATATAAGATGAACAAAATTTATACATTGAACATTTTTGTAATATAATCCGAACAATTTATAACTACACATTGAACAATTTTGTGATATGCGCTGAAAAACCATTTAAATACCCATTGAACATATTTTGATGTACACTGAACGTTTTTGTGAAATTCGTGATTTTTTTTTGAAGTTTGTATACTTTTTTTCAAAACCAATGAACTTTTTTTCAAACTCGGTGAACTTTTTTCAGAATTGATGAACTTTTTTCAAAATTGATGAATGTTTTTTTCAAATCGATGAACTTTTCACAGAACCGATGAACTTTTTTCAAATTCCATGAACTTTTTGATAAAAGAAAGATGAACTTTTTTCCTAATTTGATGAACTTTTTCAAATTGATGAACTTTTCTTTCAAATTCGATGAGCTTTTTTGAAAATCGATGAACTTTTTTCTAATTCACTCAACTTTGATTAAACATCAATGAACTGTTTTTCTAATTTCATTATGTTTTTTCAAAATTTGATGAAGTCTTTTTATAAAAAAAATCAACTTTTCCAAATTGTTTGCAAATAATTCGCAAATCTAATAAAAAGCACTGATGCATTGGTTCATAAATATTTCGCGTTCTTTGTAGTCACTAGTCTTCACAGGCCGTAGTGGTTAGCGAAACAGTTATTTTGTTGTAGCCGCAAGTCATGAGTTCGAGAGCCTGTATCTGCACTTTTTTTTGCGAGACGTTTTTTCCTTCTACTGCGCGCGGTGGGCCGGCCCATGGGGTGCGGCATGCGAGCGCCAGCTGCCTGAACCAGCGCTTAAGACGCCAGTTAGGAGCTCCCGCGTCCCACAGGGTCAACCCAATCCACGATGACTGCCCTGACTTTGATCCGCCGCCAGCCCGCCCGGACGCCCGGAGACACCGCCCTGGGGCCGTGTTGGGGGCGCGACTGGAGATGCTCTGACGCCCGCAGGGCTGCCTGCCCTCCCGCCGTCGGTGGCTGCTGTCCGCACATGCATGCAGCACTCGGCCGCCCTGTTAGCCGAACTGTCCGAGCCTCCCAATCCAGTCAGGTGCTGACTGCTAAGCCCATCACCTTCTTTCTAGAGAGGCACGACATCCCCTGATCCACCCCAATCCCCCATGCTTGCTCACTTGCTCTGAATCTCTAATTTAGACTATTTTGCATCAAATTTGACAAAAAAAATGGCACACATATGAATTTGTTCAGACCCGGTAGCTCGTCTAGCCCTTTGCGCTCCTTGGATTCACTAGAGTAGAGTCTAGAGGCATGTAGATTTCACTTTGTCCAGAGACTGAGGTGAGGTAGCCAGGGAATTATTATTTGTAAAACACTATATCGACACATAATATGTAATATTGTGCGGTTCGGCAAATAACCTTGTCGATGTTTGTAGGACTATATTGATCTGTTTATATATGGTATTGGTAATTGCAAGAAACGCTCACATGTCACATTGGTGTGATTATTTTTTTCAAAAGGACCATCCTGGTTTTAAATCCTAGCTCCGCCACTGGGACCAAGGCCTCTCCTTTTTTGCCACTCTCGAACACAATCCATGGGAGGGGAATGGATAACTGCATAAACTTCTATCCCCCCCTCCCAATCGGACGAAGGGACCTGCTGTCGTGTTCGTGCGGCGGGTGGGCGTATGAGTGTGACACACCCGAAAGTCGCGCGATCCCTCCTAATTGTTGTGCACTACGATTGTTTGATGGTAAACGATTTGGGGCTCCTTTGATTCAAAGGATTTGCATAGAAATTTTGAAGGATTGGTATCCTTAGGAATTTTTTCTATGTTGATTGTTTGATTCATAGGATTGAATCCTATAGGATTTTTTTCCAAAGGAATTTTTTGTACTACTTCTCATAGGATTTCTAGCATCCACTCAAACCTCTTTAAAAGAATCCTTTGTTTTTCCTATGATGCTCAAACAACCTAAAATCCTATAGAATTGAGATGAGCATGACATTCCAATCCTATGTTTTTCCTATTCCCATGTTTTTATAATCCTGCAAATCAAAGAGGCCCTTGATCCGGCCGACCGGATGAAAACTCCGCCGGTCGCGCGTGAGTCATGCGATCCGCGTCAATCTGACGCTTGCCAGCTCACTCACATGCGTCGTGGACCCCACAAGCTACACTGCCCTTCTTCTTATCTTGTCGAGCATTCTCATCCACGCAACCCTTCCCTATTCTAAGCACCGAATACATCTATTCTCCAACCATCTTCACAACCAACAACAATTTTTTGACTGCCGACAATTTTGCTGCAAGGTCAGTGCTCGCCGTTGTGCTACTGGATGGGTTGATGGGGGTGATACACCGGGATGCTGCAAGCCTGATTGGCCACCATTTATTCCCCGCAATGGTCCACGGCTACTTGCAACTTGGGCAACCATGGTTGTCCATGTCCTCGTCTTCCTCCCGTGGTCGGGTGTTGCAGTCGGCGAGGCCGTGAGCTTCAACTAAGCAAGGGAAGGGAGGCGAGCTGCAACTTTTTTGCTGCAACCGTGTTTGCTTTTTGCCACTACAGCGGCGGCAATTTGCTATATCCATCCCCGGCGAGTCACAATCGATGTAGCGGCGATGACTTCTTTTTACTGCAACCGCGTCGGCTTTTGCTACGGCCGGCGAAGGTAATTGCTACATCCATCTCCGCGGTGTCACAATCGATGTGGTGGACAATCTGCTACAACTGACGGGGCACATGGCGGAGTGCTCCTCGTAGATCGTCATGGGCCGGCCAAAGTGGCCCAAGATGGAACCGACAAGGGGGTCCTAAGCCCAACACGTCTGGGCGCTGGGCGCGGGGGGGGGGGGGGGGGGGGGGGGTCAACATGGTGATAGGGCTTGTAGCCGGAACAAAATCATGCTGGAACCGGCATCCACTTTTGCTGGAACTGAGACGTGCCTCACCGGCAATTTTTTTTGTTTTGTTTTGCTGGAACCATCGCAAAATTCATTGGTTCAAACACGTACACAAGTATTACTAAAACAACACATACACAAGTAACACCTATCTAGTGGCATATTTAACTGGTTTAGACTTAGAGCGGGGTCATCGCCTCCGGTGGTTAGTTATCGCACTTTATTGTGTGCCACTTTTTTTGCGGGGTGTGTGCCAGTGTTATTGCACATTCTTATCGAGTTGTTAGGCCCGTGAATGGCCTATTTTGAAACTCAGATACGGATTGGATCAAACTTTCAAGTCTAATCTCCTTACATGGTGTGATGTCATCAATTTGACTTATGATTTTGATTTTCCATTAATCTTTTTATATTGAACAAACGAGATGTATATTTTTTGGCTACCCACATTGTGTCGATAATTCATGGGGAAGAGAATTACATCCAAGGTACTCTCTCCATTCCATTGAAGTTCAACTATTTTTCAGCTTTGAAGCTCCGTTTTCACTAGTTGGGCCCCCAGTTTTGGAGCCCAGTTCTCACCAATAATTCATGGGTCAGCCCCTGAAATTTTCTATAGACTTGATCAAACTAAAATATGTATAACTTAGGACAAATCTAGAACTTCGAATATTCTGAAAATAAGGGAGTAATTGAAAAAAAATTATCCTAAAAAAATTGCTAATTGTTTTTTCCTTCTAGAAAAACTGCACTACGTACCTCAAATACGGCACATACATATCTTGTTCCTAAAATCCTAATGTTAATACCACACATGGTTGTTCCAATTTGCTACTTCCTCCGTTCACCAATATAAGATGTTTTGGATATTACAATATAGACTACATACAGACTGAAATGACTGAACAAACACAGTAAAACATGTATATACACATCCGATTCAGATAAAAGAAGTTAGTGAACAGAGGGAGTAACATTTAAGTTTATAGGCTAATTGTTTCAGGCTGCATGTGTCTTCCTCAAAAATGAAGAAAATATGTGTCCAATCATGCTATCTCCAAGGGCCATAAGGAATTTTTTTTTTTTGCTAAAGAGCACATCAAACTGAGCACTGCAAACTACGTACTTCTACAAAAACGTGAGGTGGTCCGTCTCACACACCAGTTACATAATCCCAAAGATGCACTACAGACTGAGCAAGTACAGAAACGTGAACATCACAAGTCATACACATCTTACAACAACATGCTATTTCCAGGACCATGAGCATTGATTGAGCTTCCGATAGTTTCGCTACTGAAGGAGTCCAGATAGTACATTACTATCATATCAACCTGATCATTCACAAGATACAACAAACACCGAGCATCAATGTACCATACAGACCCGTCTATTTCGCCACAATAAGCTCATCCAGCTTCTTAGAGTCTGCATCCTGCGGTCGGAGCGCCAGTTCATCATCAGCAGCGCTAAAATGGTATTTCTCCCCAACAGCTCTCAGAAGCTGGTACACCTCAAACATTGTAGGTCTTTCCTTTGGAGCAGAAAGCACGCAGGAACAGGCGACCTTCAGAACTTGAAGCAGCTCGGCGTCATTGTTCTTTCCGATCAGGGACTTGTCCACCGCATCTTGAAGTATGGAGTTGTTTGATAGGTATGTTATCCAATCTACCAAACTCCCTTTGAAATTTTCTGGGGCCTTTGATACACGTGTGGGCTCTTCACCGGTGACCATTTCAAGTAAGACTACACCAAAACTATAGACATCCCCTTTTGGCGTGGCAACAAGGGTGTGCGTGTACTCAGGAGCTACATAACCCAAGTCGCCGAACTCGCCATTGACGAATGTGCTCAGGTGGGTGTCAATTGGATTCATAAGCCTTGCCAACCCAAAATCAGAAATCTTAGGCTCATAGTCATCATCAAGTAGTATGCACTTGGAGCTAATATTGCGGTGAAGAATTCGGGGGTTGCAACTGTGATGAAGCCACGCCAACCCTCTGCCAGCCCCAATGGCAATTTTTAGCCTCATTGGCCATTCCAGAGCCTCTCTATCACTGCCTTCATGGTGTAGTTGATCATAGAGTGAACCCTTGGGCATGTACTTGTACACCAAGAGCCTCTCTTTCTTAGCAATACAATAACCTAACAGTGGAACTAAGTTGCGTTGCCTAGCGCTTCCCAATGTTGACATCTCGGATGTGAATTGGCTCTCTGAATGCTGAGTTTCTTGCAGCCTCTTGATAGCAAGGAATGAACCATCAGGAAGTGTAGCTTTGTACATAGTTCCGGAATGAACAGTTCCAATAATGTTTTCCTTGGTAAAATCGCCTGTTGCCGTCATCAGATCATTCAATTTCATCTTTGAAACTGATTTCTCAAACATTGATACCTGTAATGAGAATTTACAGAAACACATGTGACAATAGCCAACCAAAAGTTTGTATGCCTAAGCTGATAAGTCATGTTTTCGATACGTCTGGTGCTTAAAATAAATGGCTGACAGCTATACTTCTAGTTAAATACTACTCCTATGATACAGGTTATTCTTCAAGGCAAAAGATATATGTATAAGAATATTCTGCTTTTGTATTTTGCAAAAACGTTAATCTGATTAGAATAGATACTGATAATTTGGTATCTCCAGTTCTGAATCTTCACAAAGATGAAACATCTTTTTCTGGGGCAAGACGCGACAGATTTTGTCAGTTAGAAACAAAGGACGGCTAACATTTTTTTAATATAAATACAAAACTAGATAGCATCTCAGGATCAGGGGAGGTTGGGGGGGGGGGGGGGCATACCTTCACTCCTTTTGCTCCCTTGATAGACTTCGCCCACTTATTTTCTTCCAGGTCCTTTTCCTTCTTTGTGGCAGGCATTTTCCGCAAGAAAATGAATAAAATCACACCAACAATGATTAAAGTGATGACTGCACCAGCAACAGCAGAACCAGCAATCACCCCTGTACGACTGCTTGAAGAGGCAGTGCAATCACCGCTAAGAGGTTTCCCACAGAGGTCTTGATTTGCGAAATTGGATGATGAGAATTTGCTTAGAGATGATGGGATCTGGCCTGATAATTTATTGTTAGCAACATTGAACTCGGTTAAGCGAGAAAGACCAGCAAACTGCCCTGGGATTGCTCCAGTCAACTTGTTATTCTGTAAACTGACAACATTCAGATAAGTGCAGTTAGCTAGCGATTCTGGAATCTCCCCAGAGAAGCTATTATACGAGAGATCAAGGTTTGTGATGTATGGAAGCCGTTTTGAGATGTCAACCGGGATTGGCCCGGAAAGGCTGTTGCTTGACAGATCCAGCGAAGTCATGCTACTACAGTTCTCGAGTCCATCAGGGAATTGGCCCTTAAGATCCATGCTGCTAAGCCGAAGAGAAAGAATCCGGTTTTCATTAGGATGCCAACACTCCACGCCGTTAAAACTGCATATGGATCCTTCTTTGTTGTCATCAAATGTCCAATGCAGCTTGTTGTTCGGATCAACTGATGCCTTCAACCTCTTCAGACATTGGATGTCAGTCACTGTGCTATAGCATGGCTGACAGAGCATAAGGCAGAGAAGGATTTGGACCAGAGCAGCATAGAAACACCGAATGGCCATCCTAGCGTGCTGTCTACTTCAACGTCCAGAGTTTATCATGAAGCTTTCTCAGTGCCTAAAAGGAAACATGCGACAAACAATGAAAATCTTGGCAAGATATATGTAAACCAAACATGTAGTAGTGATCTAAACGCTCTTATATTTCTTTACGGAGGGAGTAAATCCCAACAGAGCATACTGATTTTAGCAATGCACAAGCATTAAACTATAACCAAAAAAGATAACTAATGAGCCCTGGCACTAATGTATCCGAATGAGCACATCATAATTAATACTTGCCCTACTTAATTAAGATGCACACTGCATGGAGATCAGTGGATGGCAAAACTGAATAAAAGGAATCTGGATCAAAACAACGCGTTGGCAAACCAAATTTGCCGCTCACGGATCCATATAACGGACAGAAGCCGAGGACTGCAGCGAGACTCGGATTTGGTTGCCCGCGGCACAGAACATGCAAACAAATCAGGGAAAGTGAAATCGGTGCGGGGGCGTTTGGCCGGTGGCAGCAAAGCAGAGGATGGAAGCTGAGTTGCTGGCAGTGGCCGGAAACGGTGAGAGCGCGGATGAAGGTTACCTCGGCGTCCCGCCGTAACTAGCGTCGCGGCCGCCAACCGATCCCGTGTCGCGAGCTCGCCGTCGCGACCAGCCCAGCAGAGCCGAGCCGATCGTCGATCTCGCTGCAGCCTCGCCCTCGTTGCCAGCCAGCCGGCCGTCACGCTGACCGGTCAAGCAGGGGCGGTGGAGCTCTCCGTGGATCCCGGCGCCTCCCGGTCGCGGTCGGCGAGCGTGTTTGGGGGTCGGAGTCGGAGTGGGGCGGTGGCGTGGTTCGAGGTTTCGGGGCTGGAGCCGGAGCGTGGACTGGACTATGCTGACGGGAGTGTTTTTTTTTTTGAGGGAGCCTGAGACTGGGGCCCACTGGTCGGTCGCTGGATTTGGACCACCTATGCTGGTCAACTAAACGGTGAGCGGAAGGAGAACGAGGAAATTTCACAGCTTGGAGCATCTCCAAGAGCCGCGCAAAATGAGCGTCGCGCTACAAATTTGGCCTTTTTAGCGCGCGCAAGCGGTAGAGTGGCTCCAGCGGACGCGCAATAAACATGAGCACGGCATATAGAGTTGGGCATGCGGTTCGAATCGCCATCGCGTGCTGTGTATTTGATGCGCCCGCTTTCGCGTGTGGCACACTCGAGCGCTCGCGCCGCACTCTCTCCGCCGTGCCACCTTCGCCCCGCATGCGCAGTCGCCGGCGAACTGGCCCGATGGACGCCCCCGCTGGCACCCCCCACCCCTTCCTACAGCCGCGACCACTCCGCCGTCGCCACCGCCGCCGCAAACCCTAGCGCGGTGAGCTTTGGCTTTGCCCCCGCCGGAGTTCCTCCGAGCACTGGCATCGCACGCGGCCTCTTCATGCCGCCGCAAATGACCTCGGTGGCGGGTGGCGTCGCGCAGGCGCCCGCCGTACCACATGCCCCCTCTCGAAGTTGCCAAATGCGGCGCGACCGAAGAAGGGCAAGGTTTCCGCGAAGAAGAACAAGGCGACAGACGGCTCCGGCTCCTCCAAGCAGTCGAGGAAGAAGCTTGCAGGGCGTACGACGGGCGCGGCGGCTACCGAAGCGCCGGCGAGCTCACTCGTTGAACCGGCGGCCGACGCGCACAATGTGTTGAAATGCCCGAAAGGTATAAAATTTCGCCAACTTTTTTGTTGTTGTTATTTTTTGAATGCATACATATAGATAGCTTATTTTCATTGTTCTACATACTTTGTAGTGTCAACGATGATGCATACATGTCAACTATGGGTGTTGGCTCCAACAATTCGCATTGGTCTCAAACCAATGACATGCAGTTTGAAGACCATGAGTTCGAGGTGGACGAGGATGGTGAGGGCATTGTCGACGCACCGAAAGGAAGAGGAGGCAACTACACCAACGACGAAGACGTCGTGCTATGCAAAACTTGGTTGGACGTGTCGAGGGATCCATCCGTTGGAGGTGATCAAAGTAGAGATGCTTATTGGCTCCGGATGAAAGAACACTTTGATCTACGCAACGTGAGTGGAATTGACCGCTCCGCATGATCTCTTCGCTCCCAGTGGTCGACAATCAACAAGGATTGTCAACAATGGGCGGCCGCACAAAAGGCGGTTGACAAGTTGAACCCAAGTGGCACCAATGATGAAGATAGGGTAAGTGCCATTTCATCATTCATGTTCATCATGCTTGTTGTTGGTGTTTCTTGTGCTAACTTGTTTTGTTTTCATGTAGTTAAATATTGCACAAAACTTGTTCAAAGGAGAGGAGAAGAGGACCAAGAAGGGGAAGATCAGGAAAGGAAGACCATTTGCTATGAAGTACTGAAGGATGATGAGAAATGGAAGAAGCGTGAAGATATTGATGATTTGGATTTGAGCAAAAAAACGCAAGCGAATAATTGATTTGGAAGATGAGGAGGAGAATGCATCAAGTGATGATGGCAAGAGAAGCCCCACACCAACCTCGGTTTCATACTCGAAGCCAAAACGACCGGATGGCACCAAGAAAGATGCAAAAGAAAAGAAGAGGAAAGGAGATGATGAGCTCAAAAATGCTATCCAAGCAATTGTCAACGCAAGAAAAGAAGCTAATGAGGTGAGGAAGATGGCAAGGAACCAAGATGCCGCGATCGAGGAGAGGAGGGTGGCAGCCGAGGAGGGGAAAGTGGCATTGGAGGAGAGGAAGGTGGGCATGGAGGAGCGATCTAAATTGTTGGAATGGGAGAAGCACTTGTTCTTCTTGGACACATCTATGTTCAATGATGCGCAAAAGGAGTATGTCAATCTTGCTCGTGAAGAAGCCTTGATCCAAAAAAGATCCATGATTCGCGCAATGGGTGGCGGTGGCCTTGGCGGCATGGGAGGCATGTGTGGCATGGGTGCCATGGGTGGCTTTGGAGCTAGCATGGGCTCCATGGGTGCCATGGGTGGCTTTGGAGCTACCATGGAGATCATGGGAGGCATGGGTGGCTTCAGAGCACCTCCTGGCGGCATGGCCGGCATGGGTGGCATGAGTTTTGCGTCTCTGATTGGAGGCATGGGTGCACCTCCGGGCACCGATGTGCCACCTTCGCATGAAGATGCCGTTGAAGATCTTGCCAACGCCTTCCAAGCTTCATGTGATGAGGATGCGGCGCGCAACAATGAAGAGGAGGAGGAAGAATCGTCTTCGGAGGAGTCGGATGAATCGGAGGAAGATGAGGATGAAGACAAGGACGAGGCTTGATTGTTATGCCTTTCTTTTGTGTCATGAACTTGGTTTGTATTTTGAACTTGGTTGAATGATGTTGTGGGCATGAATTTGAACTTGTGGGCATGAACTTTTGGTCATCAACTTGTTTGTGATTTAAATTATATGCCATATCTTTGTTTTGTGATGTGTGAAATTTATTTTGTGTCCAAAATGCAATAAATATGACATGCACCGGCTGCTCGCGCGTGCTGCATTTTAGCGCGGCCGATGTAGCCAGCGCTGCGCCAAACCTGGCGATGGGCGCGCCACAAACCAGTTTTTAGCGCACCGCGCGTTAGGCGGCTATCGGAGATGCTCTTAGAACATCACTAGCAGCCCAGTATAAAGCCGTGACCCACAAATAACTACCAAAATACGGATCGACGCGGAAAATCCTGCCCGACCAGACCTTGCGAACGCATCCGGCTTGTAAATTTTTTTGAGGGGCGCGGTAAAGTCCCCTACCCGCGAAAACACATGTTTCTGCCCCGCCCCGACGAAACCTCGTATCCCAGGAAAGCAGTTGGAGGGAGGGACATTTCAGCCCACGCCATTTCCCCATCCCCTTCCGCCGTCGTCCGCCATTAGTTTCGCCCGTTCGCCACCGACCAAATCTGCGAGCGGAATCGCGCCGTGGGGCGCCCCTACCCTCTTCCACTGAGCCGCTTAAACGGCTCCCCGGAACCACCGATCCGAGTTGTCCCTAGTCGCCTTCGCCGCCCGGGATCCATCGGCCCGAGCCGACCCTTAGTCGCTGTCGCGCCTCGGGATCCACGGTTGCAAAGCACCGCCCCTGAGCTGAAGGAAATATGCCCTAGAGGCAATAATAAAGTTATTATTTATTTCCTTATATCATGATAAATGTTTATTATTCATGCTAGAATTGTATTAACCGGAAACATAATACATGTGTGAATACATAGACAAACAGAGTGTCACTAGTATGCCTCTACTTGACTAGCTCGTTAATCAAAGATGGTTATGTTTCCTAACCATAGACAAAAGAGTTGTTATTTGAGTAACGAGGTCACATCATTAGTTGAATGATCTGATTGACATGACCCATTCCATTAGCTTAGCACCTGATCGTTTAGTATGTTGCTATTGCTTTCTTCATGACTTATACATGTTCCTATAACTATGAGATTATGCAACTCCCGTTTGCCGGAGGAACACCTTGGGTGCTACCAAACGTCACAACGTAACTGGGTGATTATAAAGGAGCATTACAGGTGTCTCCAAAAGTAGATGTTGGGTTGGCGTATTTCGAGATTAGGATTTGTCACTCCGATTGTCGGAGAGGTATCTCTGGGCCCTCTCGGTAATGCACATCACATAAGCCTTGCAAGCACTGCAACTAATATGTTAGTTGTGAGATGATGTATTACGGAACGAGTAAAGAGACTTGCCAGTAACGAGATTGAACTGGGTATTGGATACCGACGATCGAATCTCGGGCAAGTAACATACCGATGACAAAGGGAACAACGTATGTTGTTATGCGGTCTGACCGATAAAGATCTTCGTAGAATATGTAGGAGCCAATATGGGCATCCAGGTCCCGCTATTGGTTATTGACCGGAGACGTGTCTCGGTCATGTCTACATTGTTCTCGAACCCGTAGGGTCCGCACGCTTAAGGTTACGATGACAGTTATATTATGAGTTTACATGTTTTGATGTACCGAAGGAGTTCGGAGTCCCGGATGATATTGGGGACATGACGAGGAGTCTCGAAATGGTCGAGACGTAAAGATTCATATATTGGATGATATGGTTAGGCCAAGGGGTCAAGCCCATGAGGCTTTAGATCGGTGCAAAAGGAGTTTTGCGGAGTCCAGGGGGCCAAACGCCGGAGACCCTGGCGTCTGGCCCTGGGCCAGACGCCGAGGCCCATGGCGTCTGGGCCAGACGCCAAGGATTGTGGCGTTTGGTCCTGGAGTCCGAGTGGGACTCTTGCCTTTCGGGAAAAACCGACTTTGAGGAGGCTTTTGCTCCAAGTTTCGACCCCGGGGCTCAACATATAAATAGAGGGGCAGGGCTAGCACCAAAGACAACAATTGATCCCTTGGATCTCTTAGCCGTGTGCGGTGCCCCCCTCCACCATAGTCCACCTCGATAATATCGTAGCGGTGCTTAGGCGAAGCCCTGCGACGGTAGAACATCAAGATCGTCACCACGCCGTCGTGCTGACGGAACTCTCCCTCGACACTCGGCTGGATCGGAGTTCGAGGGACGTCATCGAGCTGAACGTGTGCTAGAACTCGGAGGTGTCGTAGTTTCGGTGCTTGATCGGTCGGGCCGTGAAGACGTACGACTACATCAACCGTGTTGTGCTAATGCTTCCGCTTACGGTCTACAAGGGTATGTAGACAACACTCTCCCCTCTCGTTGTTATACATCACCATGATCTTGCGTGTGCGTAGGAAATTTTTGAAATTACTACGAAACCCTACAGTGGCATCCGAGCCTAGGTTATTTATGTTGATGTTATATGCACGAGTGGAACACAAGTGAGTTGTGGACGATACAAGTCATACTGCCTACCAGCATGTCATACTTTGGTTCGGCGGTATTGTTGGACGAGACGATCCGGACCAACCTTACGCGTACGCTTACGCGAGACCGGTTCCCTCGACGTGCTTTGCACAGAGATGGCTTGCGGGCGACTGCCTCTCCAACTTTAGTTGAACCAAGTATGGCTACGCCCGGTCCTTCCAAAGGTTAAAACGGAGTCTATTTGACAAACTATCATTGTGGTTTTGATGCGTAGGTGAGATTGGTTCTTACTTAAGCCCGTAGCAGCCACGTAAAACATGCAACAACAAAGTAGAGGACGTCTAACTTGTTTTTGCAGGGCATGTTGTGATGTGATATGGTCAAGGCATGATGCTGAATTTTATTGTATGAGATGATCATGTTTTGTAACCGAGTTATCGGCAACTGGCAGGAGCCATATGGTTGTCGCTTTATTGTATGCAATGCAATCGCGATGTAATGCTTTACTTTATTACTAAACGGTAGTGATAGTCGTGGAAGCATAAGATTGGCGAGACGACAACGATGCTACGATGGAGATCAAGGTGTCGCGCCGGTGACGATGGTGATCATGACGGTGCTTTGGAGATGGAGATCACAAGCACAAGATGATGATGGCCATATCATATCACTTATATTGATTGCATGTGATGTTTATCTTTTTATGCATCTTATCTTGCTTTGATTGACGGTAGCATTATAAGATGATCTCTCACTAAATAATCAAGAAGTGTTCTCCCTGAGTATGCACCGTTGCCAAAGTTCGTCGTGCCCAGACACCACGTGATGATCGGGTGTGATAAGCTCTACGTCCATCTACAACGGGTGCAAGCCAGTTTTGCACACGCAGAATACTCAGGTTAAACTTGACGAGCCTAGCATATACAGATATGGCCTCGGAACACGGAGACCGAAAGGTCGAGCGTGAATCATATAGTAGATATGATCAACATAACGATGTTCACCATTGAAAACTACTCCATCTCACGTGATGATCGGTCATGGTTTAGTTGATTTGGATCACGTAATCACTTAGAGGATTAGAGGGATGTCTATCTAAGTGGGAGTTCTTAAATAATATGATTAATTGAACTTTAATTTATCATGAACTTAGTCCTGGTAGTATTTTACAAATTATGTTGTAGATCAATAGCTCGCGTTGTTGCTTCCCTGTGTTTATTTTGATATGTTCCTAGAGAAAATCATGTTGAAAAATGTTAGTAGCAATGATGCGGATTGGATCCGTGATCTGAGGTTTATCCTCATTACTGCACAGAAGAATTATGTCCTTGATGCACCGCTAGGTGACGGACCTATTGCAGGAGCAGATGCAGACGTTATGAACGTTTGGCTAGCTCAATATGATGACTACTTGATAGTTTAGTGCACCATGCTTAATGGCTTAGAATCGGGACTTCAACGACGTTTTGAACGTCATGGAGCATATGAGATGTTCCAGGAGTTGAAGTTAATATTTCAAGCAAATACCCAAGTTGAGAGATATGTAGTCTCCAACAAGTTCTATAGCTAAAAGATGGAGGAGAATCGCTCAACTAGTGAGCATGTGCCCAGATTGTCTGAGTACAACAATCGCTTGAATCAAGTGGGAGTTAATCTTCCAGATAAGATAGTGATTGACAGAATTCTCTAGTCACCATCACCAAGTTAGTAGAACTTCGTGATGAACTATGATATGCAAGGGATAACGGAAACAATTCCCAAGCTCTTCGTAATGCGGAAATTGACGAAGGTAGAAATCGAGAAAAACATCAAGTGTTGATGGTAGACAAGACCACTAGTTTCAAGAAAAGGGCAGAGGGAAGAAGGGGAACTTCAAATAGAATGGCAAGCAAGTTGCTGCTCAAGTGAAGAAGCCCAAGTCTGGTCCTAAGCCTGAGACTAAGTGTTTCTACTGCAAAGGGACTGGTCACTGGAAGCGGAACTACCCCAAGTGATTGGCAGATAAGAAGGATGGCAAAGTGAACATAAGTATATTTTATATACATGTTATTGATGTGTACTTTACTAGTGTTTATGGCAACCCCTCAGTATTTGATACTAGTTCAGTTGCTAAGATTAGTAACTCGAAACGGGAGTTGCAGAATAAACAGAGACTAGTTAAGGGTGAAGTGACGATGTGTGTTGGAAGTGGTTCCAAGATTGATATGATCATCATCGCACACTCCCTATACTTTTGGGATTAGTGTTGAACCTGAATAAGTGTTATTTGGTGTTTGCGTTGAGCATGAATATGATTTGATCATGTTTATTGTAATACGGTTATTCATTTAAGTAAGAGAATAAATTGTTGTTCTGTTTACATGAATAAAACCTTATATGGTTACACACCCAATGAAAATAGTTCGTTGGATCTCGATCGTAGTGATACACATAATCATAATATTGAAACCAAAAGATGCAAAGTTAATAATGATAGTGCAACTTATTTGTAGCACTGCCGTTTAGGTCATATTGGTGTAAAGCGCATGAAGAAACTCCATGCTGATGGGATTTTGGAATCACTTGATTATGAATCACTTGATGCTTGCGAACCATGCCTTTTGGGCAAGATGACTAAAACTCCGTTCTCCGGAACAATGAAGCAAGCAACAGATTTGTTGGAGATCATACATACTGATGTATGTGGTCCGGTGAATATTAAAGCTTGCAGCAGGTATCATTATTTTCTGACCTTCACAGATGATTTGAGCAGATATGGGGATATCTACTTGATGAAACATAAGTTTGAAACATTTGAACAGTTCAAAGAATTTCAGAGTGAAGTGGAAAATCATCGTGACAAGAAAATAAAGTTTCTACGATCTGATCGCGGAGACAAATATTTGAGTTATGAGTTTGGTCTTCAATTAAAACAATGTGGAATAGTTTCACAAACTCATGCCACATGGAACACCACAGCATAATGGTGTGTCCGAACGTCATAACCGTACTTTATTAGATATATAGTGCAATCTATGATGTCTCTTACGGATCTACCACTATCGTTTTGGGGTTATGCATTAAAGACAGCTACATTCACATTAAATAGGGCACCATCTAAATCCGTTGAGGCGACACCATATGAACTATGGTTTGGCAAGAAACCTAAGCTGTCGTTTCTTAAAGTTTGGGGTTGCAATGCTTATATGAAAAAAAATTCATCTTGATAAGCTCAAACTCAAATCGGAGAAGTGCGTCTTCATAGGATATCCAGAGGAAACTATTGGATACACCTTCTACCACAGATCCGAAGGCAAGACTTTTTTTGCTAAATTTGGAAACTTTCTGGAGAAGGGGTTTCTCTTGAAAGAAGTGAGTGGGAGGAAAGTAGAACTTGACAAGGTAACTGTACCTGCTCCCTTATTGGAAAGTAGTACATCACAGAAAACTGTTTTTGTGACACCTACACCAGTTAGTGAGGAAGCTAATGATGATGATCATGAAACTTCAGAACAAGATACTACTGAACCTCGTAGATCAACCAGAGTAAGATCCGCGCCAGAGTGGTACGGTAATCCTGTTCTGAAAGTCATGCTACTAGATCATGATGAAACCTACGAACTATGAAGAAGCGATGATGAGCCTAGATTCCGCAAAGTGGCTTGAAGCCATGAAATCTGAGATGGGATCCATGTATGAGAACAAAGTATGGACTTTGGTTGACTTGCCCGATGATCGGCAAGCAATTGAGAATAAATGGATCTTTAAGAAGAAGACTGACGCTGATGGTAATGTTACTGTCTACAAAGCTCGACTTGTCGCAAAAGGTTTTCGGCAAGTTCAAGGGATTGACTACGATGAGACGTTCTCACCCGTAGCGATGCTTAAGTCCGTCCGAATCATGTTAGCAATTGCCGCATTTTATGATTATGAAATTTGGCAGATGGATGTCAAAACTGCATTCCTGAATGGATTTCTAGAAGAAGAGTTGTATATGATGCAACCGGAAGGTTTTGTCGATCCAAAGGGAGCTAACAAAGTGTGCAAGCTCCAGCGATCCATTTATGGACTGGTGCAAGCCTCTCGGAGTTGGAATAAAACGTTTTGATAGTGTGATCAAAGCATTTGGTTTTATACAGACTTTCGGAGAAGCCTGTATTTACAAGAAAGTGAGTGGGAGCTCTACAACATTTCTGATAAGTATATGTGAATGACATATTGTTGATCGGAAATAATGTAGAATTATTCTGTAAAGCATAAAAGGAGTGTTTGAAAGGAGTTTTTCAAAGAAAGACTTTGGTGAAGCTGCTTACATATTGAGTTTCAAGATCTATAGAGATAGATCAAGACGCTTGATAAGTTTTTTCAATGAGTACATACCTTGACAAGATTTTGAAGTAGTTCAAAATGGAACAGTCAAAGAAAGAGTTCTTGCCTGTGTTACAAGGTGTGAAGTTGAGTAAGACTCAAAGCCCGACCACGGCAAAAAAATAGAAAGAGAATGAAAGTCATTTCCTATGCCTCAGTCATAGGTTCTATAAAGTATGCCATGCTGTGTACCAGATCTATTGTATACCCTGCACTGAGTTTGGCAAGGGAGTACAATAGTGATCTAGGAGTAGATCACTGGACAGCGGTCAAAATTGTCCTTAGTGGAATAAGGATATGTTTCTCTATTATGGAAGTGAAAAAAGGTTCGTCGTAAAGGGTTACGCCGATGCAAGTTTGACACTAATCTAGATGACTCTAAGTCTCGATCTAGATACATATTGAAAGTGGGAGCAATTAGCTAGAGTAGCTCCATGCAGAGCATTGTTGACATAGAAATTTGCAAAATACATGAGGATCTGAATGTGGCAGACCCGTTGACTAAGATTCTCTCACAAGCAAAACATGATCACACCTTAGTACTCCTTGGGTGTTAATCACATAGCGATGTGAACTAGATTACTGAATCTAGTAAACCCTTTGGGTGTTGGTCACATAGCGATGTGAACTATGGGTGTTAATCACATGGTGATGTGAACTATTGCTGTTAAATCACATGGCGATGTGAACTAGATTATTGACTCTAGTGCAAGTGGGAGACTGAAGGAAATATGCCCTAGAGGCAATAATAAAGTTATTATTTATTTCCTTATATCATGATAAATGTTTATTATTCATGCTAGAATTGTATTAACCGGAAACATAATACATGTGTGAATACATAGACAAACAGAGTGTCACTAGTATGCCTCTACTCGACTAGCTCGTTAATCAAAGATGGTTATGTTTCCTAACCATAGACAAAAGAGTTGTTATTTGAGTAACGAGGTCACATCATTAGTTGAATGATCTGATTGACATGACCCATTCCATTAGCTTAGCACCTGATCGTTTAGTATGTTGCTATTGCTTTCTTCATGACTTATACATGTTCCTATAACTATGAGATTATGCAACTCCCGTTTGCCGGAGGAACACCTTGGGTGCTACCAAACGTCACAACGTAACTGGGTGATTATAAAGGAGCATTACAGGTGTCTCCAAAAGTAGATGTTGGGTTGGCGTATTTCGAGATTAGGATTTGTCACTCCGATTGTCGGAGAGGTATCTCTGGGCCCTCTCGGTAATGCACATCACATAAGCCTTGCAAGCACTGCAACTAATATGTTAGTTGTGAGATGATGTATTACGGAACGAGTAAAGAGACTTGCCAGTAACGAGATTGAACTAGGTATTGGATACCGACGATCGAATCTCGGGCAAGTAACATACCGATGACAAAGGGAACAACGTATGTTGTTATGCGGTCTGACCGATAAAGATCTTCGTAGAATATGTAGGAGCCAATATGGGCATCTAGGTCCCGCTATTGGTTATTGACCGGAGACGTGTCTCGGTCATGTCTACATTGTTCTCGAACCCGTAGGGTCCGCACGCTTAAGGTTACGATGACAGTTATATTATGAGTTTACATGTTTTGATGTACCGAAGGAGTTCGGAGTCCCGGATGAGATTGGGGACATGACGAGGAGTCTCGAAATGGTCGAGACGTAAAGATTCATATATTGGATGATATGGTTAGGCCAAGGGGTCAAGCCCATGAGGCTTTAGATCGGTGCAAAAGGAGTTTTGCGGAGTCCAGGGGGCCAAACGCCGGAGACCCTGGCGTCTGGCCCTGGGCCAGACGCCGAGGCCCATGGCGTCTGGGCCAGATGCCAAGGATTGTGGCGTTTGGTCCTGGAGTCCGAGTGGGACTCTTGCCTTTCGGGAAAAACCGACTTTGAGGATGCTTTTGCTCCAAGTTTCGACCCCGGGGCTCAACATATAAATAGAGGGGCAGGGCTAGCACCAAAGACAACAATTGATCCCTTGGATCTCTTAGCCATGTGCGGTGCCCCCCTCCACCATAGTCCACCTCGATAATATCGTAGCGGTGCTTAGGCGAAGCCCTGCGACGGTAGAACATCAAGATCGTCACCACGCCGTCGTGCTGACGGAACTCTCCCTCGACACTCGGCTGGATCGGAGTTCGAGGGACGTCATCGAGCTGAACGTGTGCTAGAACTCGGAGGTGCCGTAGTTTCGGTGCTTGATCGGTCGGGCCGTGAAGACGTACGACTACATCAACCGCGTTGTGCTAACGCTTCCGCTTACGGTCTACAAGGGTATGTAGACAACACTCTCCCCTCTCGTTGCTATACATCACCATGATCTTGCGTGTGCGTAGGAAATTTTTGAAATTACTACGAAACCCTACATGAGCAACCTGTGAGTACTTGTGCTTGTGCTTGTGCCGAGCGGTGTGCATAGTTGGTTAACGCAACAATGCATATTTGTGAATTTAGATGGAATTGAGCCCGTGCGAGAAGTTTTTGCTCGAGGATTCGTCCGATTCAGACGGCTCGGTTGAGACGCTGCTTGTCAACTATCGCCAGTAGACGTTGGTGGTGCCCTCGCCGTGAAGGAGCACGAAGATGAGAACCGAAAGAGGCGCAAGGATCGACTCTCGTCCGACTTTGCATTCCTCGAAATTGCCATCTCAGCAACGAGATGTTGATGCAAGACTACTTCATGGAGAATCCAACATATGCACCGCACCTCTTCCGGAGAAGGTACCGAATGCGCCGATCCCTCTTTGTAAAATTTGTTCAAACTTGTGAGGCCAATTGTCTGTATTTAAACAACGAAGAAATGTCGCAGGCTTGAAGGGATTTGGTGCATATCAAAAAATCTTGGCAGCTATGTGAGTAATTACATACGACATTCCAGCTGACTATGCCGATGAGTATCTTCGCATTGGTGAAGATACTACAATTGAGTTAGTGCGTAGGTTTGCCAAAGTGATCATCCGTGTCTTTGGTCCTGAATATCTTCGGGCACCCAACTAGGAAGACACAAAAAAATTGATGGCATCTAATGAGAGAAGAGGTTGGCATGGCATGCTAGGAAGCATAGATTGTATGCATTGGACTTGGAAAAATTGCCCGAAGACATGGCAGGGAATGTATTGTGGCAAGTCTCGTGATGCAACAATTGATGGCATGTAATTTGGATAATTTGAATTATTAGTTTGTTTCGGTGTCAAATTCAGATAAAAATGTGATATACGGGCCGACGCGGGGCGCCGGCAGAGCAGACACTGCATAGCGAAATTGTAAAACGGAATATCCGCAGATATTCCGTTTTACAGTTCCTCTATGTGGGGTCTGACTCTGCCACTGCCTGCGCCAGCTCGCAAAGCCATTTTTCCGCAAACTGTAAAAACGAGTTTTGTGGGTCGGCGATATACAGGGTCTGCTAGAGATGCTCTTACAACATCTGCAATCGGATATGTCAAATATGGTCCCTCGAACGACCGCGTCCGGGCCCAGACGCGTCCGCGGCAGTGGTCGTGCATGTCTCAAATTTTACTTGTTGCATCTGGACATTTTATATTTTATTCTTAAATCCATACAAAGACATGCAAACGAAATAAACATACGTACTACGTCAATCACCTAGTTACTCATCGTCGAAGATGTCGACAATCTCTGTGCCCGGCCCCGGCAGCTGCAGCTCTGTCTCCTCTGGCTGCTCCGCCCCGGCCTCCTCCACCTCTATCTCCGCGCCGAGTTCGGCGAATAGCGTGTCGGACGCCGCCTGCTCCTACCGGAGGAACGCCCAGTTGGCCTTTACATAGGCCTCATCCTGGATGGACTCCAGGATGGCCTGCTGCTCTGCCATCTTGTCGGACTAGGTGATGACGAACTCCGCCTCTGCCTACTCCATGTTTAAACCCGGCAGCTGCTGCTCCGGCTGCTCTGCCTCCTCCGACTCAATCGGAGCCAGGTCCTCCTCCTCCTCCTCTTCCCCCGACTGTTCCTCCTCCGGCTATGGAAAGTTGGGAGGCAGCCTAGCAGTGATGCGGGTTGCATGTGTGCGGCTTGTCTCGCCCGTGTCTCTTGCTGGATCTCGGCGCATCACCGTGGCGTGAGCATTGCACAGTAGGAGATCTTCGTCCGGACCATGGCGGACCGCTGGAGCGTGATCAGAGTGCCGGAGCGGGGAGGAAGTGGATGGGTTCGGACTGGCGGCATGGAGAGGGGGAGGTGGACAGACTAGGGTTACGGGACTCCAGCCAGGTTAACTAGGCGGATTTGCTCTCGGACGGCAAGTCGGAGCGGTGCCATGCGACGTTCACACCGCAGTGATGGAGGAGGCGTCCATCGGACCACCGGGTTTCCGGGAGAGTCCGCGTGGGACCGCCTTGTCAGTCCTATGTGGCACCCGGACGCCCCCTTTTCCGTCCCATATTTGGGCTGGATATGAGGGGTGTCGGTCAGCCCGGCATTTGAGGCCCGTTTGAGGGGGCCGTCTGGGTTAGGAAGTCATGACCGGTCAGTGACCGGGCGACCTGTACGGGTGTATGAGGCAGGTTTGGGGCACCCGGTTGTAGATGCTCTTAGACTGGTCACATAGTGAGTAACATATCGCATTTATAAACAAGCGCAAAGTGTATTTTATAATTTAAACAAGCTACTCATGCCACGATACTTAGGTGGAATTAAGACATAGTTCATCACAAACTTGGCACATACGAGATTTAAAATCAAAATCTAACTACTAATCACCATCCTTCTTGATGATGAGATGGTACTTCATCAAAGAGTTGGAGAGTACGAAGGCGTAGTCATACTCCTCCTTCGCCGCCTCCAGCCGTGCCGCGGCACCTTGTTCTCCAGCAGCGACCGCCTCCTTCACCTTGAAGAACGTGTGCTGATGTTGGCTTGAACTACATCGGTATTTCCCCAAAGAGGAAGGGATGATGCAGCACAACAACGGTAGGTATTTCCCTCAGTGATGAGAACAAGCTTATCGAACCAGTAGGAGAACCAAGCAACACTACGTAAACAGTATGAGCACACAAAGAAAAAATACTTGCAACCCGACGTGTTAAAGGAGTTGCCAGTCCCTTTCGGGTAACAACACCAGAAATTGGCACGTGGACGGGAGAAAGTTGTAATAAGTTGATAGATGTAAATAAAAGCAAAAAAAATCAGCGAGGTATTTTTGTTTTTTTGGATTAATATATCTGAAAATAAAAGTTGCAAATAAATAAAAAAGGCAAATAGTAAAATTGATCTGAAAGTATATGATGAGAAAATAGACCCGGGTGCCGTAAATTTCACTAGTGGCTTCTCTCAAGAAAAATAGCATACGGTGGGTAAACAAATTACTGTTGGGAAATTGATAGAACTTCAAATAATCATGACAATATCCAGGCAATGATCACTATATAGGCATCACGTCCAAGATTAGTAGACCGACTCCTGCCTGCATCTACTACTATTACTCCACACATCGACCGCTATCCAGCATGCATCTAGTGTATTAAGTTCATGGAAAAACGAAGTAAAGCAATGAGAACAATGACATGATGTAGACAAGATCTATTTATGTAGAAATAGACCCCATCTTGTTATCCTTAATGGCAACGATACATACGTGTCGGTTCCCCTTTTGTCACTGGGATCAAGCACCATAGGATCAAACCCATCACAAATCACGTTTTCCCATCGCAAGAAAAAATGATCTAGTCGGCCTAACTAAACAAAGATTCCAAGAAGAAATACGAGGCTATAAGTAATCATGCATATAAGAGATCAAAAGATTCAAATAACTTTCATGGATAAAAACATAGACCTGATCATAAACTCAAAGTTCATCGGATCCCAACAAACACACCGCAAAAAGAGTTACATCAAATAGATCTCCAAGAGACCATTGTATAGAGAATCAAAAGAGAGACAGAGGAAGCCATCTAGCTACTAACTACGGACCGTAGGTCTACAATGAACTAATCACACATCATTGGAGAGGCACCAATGAGGATGATGAACCCCCTCCGTGATGGTGTCTAGATTGGATATGTGGTTTCTGGAACTTGTGGCGGCTGGAATTGATTTTTGTCGACTCCCCAGTGTAACACCCTGGTTTTTGGCCCTTTTCTTTTTCTTTTGATTTATTTGGTTTTTTTCTCTGATTTTCTCATGGAGTGGATCTGTGGACTTGCAACCTAGGAGATCATCCTCATTCCTTCTCTCAAGTGGGTTATCATTCTCAAACCTATCCCAAGATCATGCCATTTCCATTCTAGCCCAACTCCATAATCTTTTCCTAGGGAATATTCATTTTCTTATTAAAGGAATAACCCTATTTGCCCTAGGTTGTGAAGGAACCTATATTTCTGTCTTCCAAAAAATTCCCAATTAATTCCCATAATTTCTTTGGGTCATATGTTGCTCAAATATGCCCAAACTTTCCTATCCTAGACCAAAAATAATTCCCCAATATTATTTCTTCATTTTTGTCCAGAGTGCCTTTCTGTGAAGGAAGTGCCACCTATCTTTCCTTGTTTGATCGCAAAATTTTTGAGCATGCTTTTACACCCAAATAATTGCCTCATGCCAAAATTCAACTTCATTTGCCTAGCCAACCTTCCTGAGTGATTTTCAAAGTTTCTGTTAGACAGAAGGCATTTGAAGGAAGTACTAGCTAGGGTTATACAAATGAGTTTAAAGTTTGCACACTCCTTCATGTGCTCATATTATCACACTCCTCCACTTTTCAGCCCCATCCAATCATCTATGTGAGCACAACTTCAAATCCTTGATTATGTCAATATTTTAGGCTGTGAAGCAAGTATAATTTATATTGCTTCATTAATTCTGAGAAACTACCAGATCATGCTCCTACCAATATCACTTCCCTCCAGTAAATTTGGGGCCATTTCATGAAGCCATTTTCTCCCCAATATTATTGCAAGTTTCTGGACAAAGAGGATGTTTGTGAAGCAAGTACCATTTTGGCTTGTCCATTTGGTATGAAATTTTTACAGCATCTCTATATGTCCAAAACATGCTGCCTTGCCAAATTTGAGCTCAAGTGGTTACTCGATGTGAGTGCACCATCTTGATCTAGTTTCTGGACCAATTGTGCATTTACAAAGCAACCATGATTTATATTGGTCCATTTCTCTCCAAATTAACAGGATCATAATCCTTCCTAACCTAATCACCTCAGACATCAAGTTTGGCCCTTAGCTCTTCCCTGTTGATCACTAGTGCACAGCCAAGTTTGCTACAGCAAACTTTCAGCAATGCCTACCTTAGCTACATAGCCTCTTCTCTCGAGATTTTGCTTTCCACAGTCTCCAGGTTTGAAGGACATCAAGTTATGCATAGTTTCCCTGCCTCTCGTGACCTCTCTTTACCATGTCGCGTGGTGACTGCGTAGCTGGCACGCATGTGCATGTGCTCTGCTCGCTTTGGAAGCGTCCAGGATGTCGCCTAGCTCTGGCCCCTCTCCCTCTCGTCGTCTTCACGTGCGTGACCATGTCTAGCGTCTTCCTCTCGTCATCGCCTTCACCCTGGACCCCTCTCCCCCCTCCGACACCTTCCTTGTCAGCGCTCACCGCCGCGTGCCCGCGGGCAAACAGTGGCCCTTTGGCTCCGTCTTCGTCTCGGCCGCTTACTCCCCGTGCCTCTTGGCAATGCGTTGCCCCGTGAGCCTTGCCAACACTGCCTCGTTGTTACCTCGCCCTCCCGTGATTGCTGAGCCTCGCCAGAGCCTTGGCAAGCCCAACGCGGCAGCACTAGGCCACGACATCCCTCGCCCGCCTATAAATGGTCCTCCCTGACCGCGTCCCTCCTCACCACTCGCCTCCTCCTCCTCCCAGAGCCTCGCCTAGCTACTCCAACAAGCTCCAGAGCCTCTCCTCGCCGCTCCCCATCGCCACAGCCGCCGCCCTCCCCCGGCTAAATTCCGGCGAGCCGAGCCTTTTCTCTCCTCCTCTCCATCACTAGTAGCCTCCACCTCCACCCTGGACCCTCCCCCGGAGCTTTCCGCCTCCTCCTCGTGGCCGTAGCGCATGCCGTCATCGTCTGAAGCGCCCGTTTGCTGCGGTCTAGTCGTCACGCGCTCGGTTGCTCCCCGACGTCCGTGCCCTACACCGGTGGTATGGCATTTCTTGGAGTTGTTCCGATCTTGCTATTACCATGCTGCTATTAGGGTTACTAGGATTTATGCTTGCAGTTGATGTATGTCATGTGGCCATTTGATTATTAGTGGCTAGTATTATTCTCATCATGATGGTAGTTGGTATTATGTTTCGGAGTATGATTTTGGATATGATGATTGCATGTGGATCTTAGCTGGATAGCTTGTTCTTGCTATTGGATTAGTAGTAGTATTGTTCCTGGATTCAACATGCTCTTAGTATTTTGTTATCCTTGGAGTATTATGTTATGGTCTGGATTATTTGCTAGATATTGCTATAATTTGAATTATAGGTGGATATATGATATCGGAGTACCAGTTATACTTTGGGAATAAATTCCGTCATTAAGTTGGTCAGGTGCCACCGAACCGGGCTTTTCCAGTGCAACCACATTTGCCTTTATGGGAAGGCCCTAATGCGGTCTATTGTCGTGCCTATCGCCGGTGCCTCCAACGAGGGAAGGTTAAGTGCGCGGGCTGCCCTGGCCTGGTAGGCGACAATAACCTTATGTGCCCATTGTTGTGGTTGGTATTGAGATCTCATGTCCCCGTTTGGGACCATTTTTGTTTTGCCACGACGGTGGCCGTTGGATGTCATGAGTTGACATCGGGGCCACCCAGGATTGAACCCAAAGGGGGTGTTGGTCGGAGTGGCCAAGAGAGTGTCATGGCAGTAGATTGGTTTTGTCAGAACGCCATTGGTCCACCCGAATGGGAGCTAGAGGCCATGGGTTCTGTGATGTGGGTACAGTGTACTAACCTCTGCAGAGTGTGTGTTTAATCTATTGATAGCCGCGTCCTCATTCATGGGCACAAGTTTGTACTAGGTCACACTGTTCGATCAACACTCACATGAAGGAATGACTTATAGGTGATGTATATGTTGATATTTGAGCACTAACAGTCTGGCAGGATGCCGATGATGATGTTGAGATGATCTTGAGGATGATCATTCAGTTTGTGATGTGGTCATGAGGTGATCATGTGGATGTTTTGCTCACGAGGTGATCAGGTGGATCACAAGGTGATCGAGATGGTATATTGCTTGGCCGGATAGCCAAGAATGAGATGGTTATTGATATTGAGATGTTGGTTTATCAGCATTGTAGTAGTTTCATATCATGCTTAGTAGTTGCTTTCGCATCTTGGTAGCTATTAATTTAATTAACCTGTTAAATGCTATGTTGTTGTTTTGCCTTGATGCCCTTGGTTGTTGTGAGCTTGCAAGTACATTCAATGTACTAACCTAGCGTGTCATGCTAGATTGCAGGTGATTCCATGATTGATTGATTGTCGAGGTTACCAGGCGTGCGAGATAGATCGTGTCCCAGCCAGAGTCCCTGCGGAGTGGAGTTCACCACCTTCATTGTTGTTCCGCTGCTAGAAGTAATTCTGCTGCTACGAGTTGTTCTACTGATAGCATAGAGCTACCTTAGCAGGCGTAGTGTCGTCATGCTGATGTGATCTTTTGTAACATCAGACCCCTGTACCATTACCCTTAGTAATAAGAGCTGATTTGTTCTATGCCAAGCAGTGTCATATTCCAGAAGACTTCACCTCGATCTCTGGGATGGAATAGGGGGCGTTCCGGTCTCTTTGAGTCGGGTGCCATAGAGCTTGGTATCAGAGCAAGTCTGGCTGTAGGACGCCCTAGTCTGCGCGAGCGGTAGAAATCGGTAGTAGAGAGTCTGGCTTGTTTGTTGCATTGGTTGCTACATTTGTTTGTTGCATGGCATGCATATAGTCTTATTATTTGTTGCTAACGGTTTATCTTGTGAGTGTAGCTTGCATTGATTTAGATCCACTACAGCTCAACCCCTGCATTCTTCCAGTTTCTTTTCTTGCATGTTCTTCGGTGTTTGGCGTCAGCTCTGTCCCAGCAGAGTAATGTCAAGTGATTCGGACACTATTTTCAGGAATGGTGCTCAGGTATCACGCTAATATCCTTCTTTCAGCCTCACCTATCATTTTGGTAGACATGCTTCTATCCCGGATCGTCCTTTTTATCTTGTTGTGTTGGCAACCCTTAATGGTCTCAGTCATCATAAAAGGGCAATGTCACCCGACTCAGTTTTCATCGCTATCCTATTCCTTGGACGAGTATGGAATCCTTCCGTCCGCTTGATAATAATGTGGCCATAACATTCGTGTTCTGCCACATGGTTACCAAGTATGTCCTCGCTTCTGAGCTAGTCAAGGATGCTACCTTGTCGAGCCAACACTTGGTGTAGCAATGTTTACACCAAATCTTCCACATATTGATTCGTCCTCGTGCACACCGTCACAGCATGTTAGATCGTAGTACCGGAGATTCCGCGAGATTTGTGTGCTTAAGTAGGCATGCATATTGTGTGACTAGCAGTAACATGTGACTTTGTTTGTCTGTGCTTTTGTTTAGTTGAGTTGTTTCTTTTGCTTCTTTCTTTTGGGCCCTCGGTGTTACCTTATTCCCCTTTATGGGAGTTGCTCGTCAACCGACATTGGACCCGAAGAAGCAACATGGATTTCAAATATTTGGAAGAAGCTCAGCTAAACACATCAATTCTACATCAGTATTTAATCCTCACACAGTAATGATCAAGTTAGCAGAAGACAAGTCATGTGCAAAATCAACAGTATATTGTCAGACAAAGGTATGGCTCATATACAAAGTTTTGGCTCAGCAATGGATGACACTTGCAATATTATATTCCGAAAGAAAGCCAGAATGTGCTATGGTCAAGGAAGACAGTCAAATAATTTTCTCATGCAAGTAAACAGCCGCAAAATATTATGGGTATGTGTATGGTTTTGAGTATGCATATCACAAGTATGAAGCCTTGGATATGATAAACCCAGTCTTCTTCCACATGCTATTGGAAGAAACTTATGATGCAAGGCTCCTCAAATTTTTGTCAGTATAATATATGGACAGTTCCCGTTCCAATATACCCAGTCTTCCACAGCAAGATGCCTCGATAAAGACTTCTGAGGTAAGAAATTTAATCTTTCTCAACAAGCAACCCAAGGGGAAGCTTCTCAGATACGGAACCCAGGCTTCTCTAGCACGCTACCCCCGTGAAAAGCTTCAAGCATAAGCTAATGAGTCTTCTTCAGCAAGCTACTCGGATGGCTTCTCCCATAAGCCACTCAGCCCGTGTCAGTAGCACACTATGCACCATCCACAGAGATGATACGATGAGTTGGCAGTATATGGCAGTGCATCTCAAGAATCAGATCAACAATATTTTCGTCAGAAGAACAAATCTATCCAGGCATATGCCTGCTTCAGAAATCGAGTGTTTGACTACATATCTTTCCATCTATACGGTGAGAATGTATCCCCGGACATGCAAGTCACTCATTCAAGGATACAATTATGACCAAGCGGAATTACCTAAGGAAGGTAAGGACCCAACAATCCTATGAGTCATGTAAATGAAGATAAGCAGAGATACATCTCATGTGGTGCAGGAATTGACGAGTGCCAAGGCCAATAACGCAACATCAACAGTCTGGAAAACGCCTTACAAGGTCATTATCCTTGCACCTGACAAGGAAATCTCTTGAAACCTTGTCACCATTTTTGTATGATTGGCCTCAACAACGAGCTTTGTACAACTACAAGCCCTGAGTATATATCATATATGCGCAGACCCAGGTCAGAAAATAAGCACAAGGAATAATGCCAAAAATATTGCACTAGCTACGTCCATGGACATACAAAGAATCAAGTACATATATGGCCAAGATATTTCAGCAAGGTATCCTGACAAATAAAATCATGACCGTCGAAGGGTTAGACTGGCAGCAAGGGTATGATGATTTTTGCGCAACCATCAGGGTCCGGATACCAAAGTCAGTTGAAAGCCATAATTCCATATGAATCCACAAAGGCATACCCTCAGAGGACTACTCTGTTCTACAAGGACTTCATATCCCACTGACCCGCTTAAAATGGTTAGTGTGGAATATCCAAGTCTATTCTGTTAGATCCAAGATTTCCTTTGCAAACTTCATAGTTTGACTTCAATGGCAGTGTTAAAGCATCTCATAGCCCATCACCACAGATGGGTATACCGACAACATGAAAAATTCAAAAGCCGAAAAATCAGCTCAGACCAGGTCTACTCACCGGTGGAACCAAGTACACAAACAATCTGCCATGAACAGTATCTTCCCGCCAGCACCCTTGTCAGGCCAGTCTCAAGATGCTAATGTTTGAGGTATGATGCACCTAGAGGTCTGTACCCCTTTATATTGCTCACGACAGAAGACAGTCAAATCTTTGGTGCATATCTCTTGTTTGAGACAAAGAAACAAATCAAGATAAGTCAGTACCACCTATGAGCAGTTAGATCCCGTCAAGAGAATGGCCATGATGCTCAGCATTTATTGAACCCGGAAGACATGCATTTGTTTGAGCATGCCCTATGGCAGAAGTGAAAATGTTTTCATGACCAAAGGAAAATTTATGCTCAAATCCATTGGATATCACCGCAGATATGAGAGAATCAATGCAAGCAAAAGGATTTGGTATATGAGCATAAACCTATCAAAATTTGGGAAAGGTAAAGCAAACCACCCCAGAGCAAGGTAATAAAATCATATGAAACTTTTGGGAACAATAAAAAGAAATGGATGCCCGAGTTGGAAACAGTGTCCTCAAGTTGTATATGTTCCCTAAGCAACCAAATCTCGAGGACAAGATTTCTTTAAGGGGGAAGGTGAGGGAGTCCTAGATTAGGGGGTCCTCGAGTGACTGGTCTATTCAATATGGGCTGGAATGATGGGCCATGAAGATAAAGCAGAAGACTATCCCCCGTGTCCGGATAGGACTCCTATATGCATGGACGACAAGTTTGGTGTCCGGATGTACTATTTCCTTCCTCTGCAAACCGACTCTGTACAACCCTAGGCCCATCCGGTGTGTATATAAGCTGGAGGGTTTAGTTCGTAGAGGCTACCAGATAAATCATAGGCTAGATAGCTAGGGTTTAGCCATTACAATCTCGAGGTAGATCAACTCTTGTAACACTTATACTCACACCGAATATAGACTAGCAGGACGTAGGGTTTTACCTCCTTAAAGAGGGCACGAACCTGGGTAAACATTGTGTCCCCATTGTCCCTTGTTACCATCAATCCTCAGACACACAACTTGGGACCCCCTACCCGAGATCTGCCAGTTTTGACACTGACAGAAGGTTTGTAACACCGTGGGTTTTGGCCCTTTTCTTTTTCTTTTAATATATTTGGTTTTGCTCTAATTTTCTCATGGTGTGGATCTGTGGACTTGCAACCTGGGAGATCATCCTCATTCCTTCTCTCAAGTGGGTTATCATTCTCAAACCTATCCCAAGATCATGCCATTTCCATTCTAGCCCAACTCCATAAATATTTTCTAGGGAATATTCCTTTTTCTTATTAAAGGAATAACCCTATTTGCCCTAGGTTGTGAAGCAATCAATATTTCTATATTCCACAAAATTCTCAATTAAATCTCATAATTTCTTTGGGTCATATGTTGCTCAAATATGCCCAAAGTTTCCTGTCCAAGCCCAAAAATATTTCTCCAATATTATTTCTTCATTTCTGTCCAAAGGGGCTTTCTATGAAGGAAGTGCCACCTGTCTTTCCTTGTTTGATCCCAAACTTTTTGAGCATGCTTTTACACCCAAATAATTGCCTCATGCCAACTTCATTTGCCTAGCCAACCTTCCTCAGTGATTTTTCAAAGTTTCTGTCAGGTAGAAGGCATTGTGAAGGAAGTACTAGCTAGGGTTATCCAAATGAGTTGAAATTTTTCACACTCCTTCATGTGCTCATATTATCACACTCCTCCAATTTTCAGCTTCATCCAATCATCTATGTGAGCACAACTTCAAACCCTTGATTCTGTTAATATTTTCAGGTTGTGAAGCAAGTATAATTTATATTGCTTCATAGATTCTAAGCAATTACCAGATCATGCTCCTACCAATATCACTTCCCTACAACAAATTTGGGGCCATTTCATCAAGCCATTTTCTCCCCAATATTATTGCAAGTTTCTGGACAGAGAGGATGTTTGTGAAGCAAGTACCATTTTGGCTTGTCCATTTGGTATGAAATTTTTACAGCAACTTTATATGTCTGAAACATGTTGCCTTGCCAAATTTGAGCTCAAGTGGTTACTCTATGTGAGTGCACCATCTTGATCTTGTTTCTGGACCAATTGTGCATTTACAAAGCAACCATGATTTATATTTGTCCATTTCTCCCCAAACTTAACAGGATCATAGTCCTTCCTAACCTAATCACCTCAGACATCCAGTTTTGCTCTTACCTCTTCCCTGTTGATCACTAGTGCACAACCAAGTTTGCTACATCAAACTTTCATCAATGCCTACTTAGCTACGGAGCCTCTTCTCTCGAGCTTTTGCTTTCCACAGTCTCTAGGTTGGAAGGACATAAAGTTAGACATAGTTTCCCTGCCTCTCGTGACCTCTCTTTACCATGTCGCATGGTGACCCGTGCAGCAGGCACGCCTGTGCACGTGCTCTGCTCGCTTTGGCAGCGTACATGATGTCGCCTAGTTCTTGCCCCTCTCCCTCTCATCGTCATCACGCGCGTGACGATGTCTAGCGTCTTCCTCTTGTTAATGCCTTCACCCTGGACCCCTCTTCTCCTCTGGCAACTTCCTCATCGCCACTCACCGTCTCGTGCCCATGAGCAAACAGTGGCCCTTTGGCTCCATTTTTGTCTTGGCCGCTTCCTCCCCATGCCTCTTGGCGTTGCGTTTCCCCGTGAGCCTTGCCAGCACTACCTCGTCGTTACCTCACCCTCCCGTGATCGCTGAGCCTCGCCAGAACCTTGGCCGAGCCCGAGCAGCGGCACTAGGCCACGGCCTCCCTCGCCCGCCTATAAATGGCCCTCCCCGACCACGTCCCTCCTCATCACTAGCCTCCTCCTCCTAGAGCCCCGCCTAGCTACTCCAACGAGCTCCAGAGCCCTCCCCTGGCTAAATTCCGGCGAGCCGAGCCTTTTTTCTCCTCCTCTGCACCACCAGTAGCCTCCACCTCCACCCTGGACCCTCCCCCGAAGCTTGCCGCCTCATCCCCGTGGCCATAGCATCGAGCCGTCATCGTCTGAAGCACCTGATATGTCTCCAACGTATCTATAATTTTTGATTGTTCCATGCTATTATATTATCATTCTTGGATGTTTTATAACCATTTTATAGTCATTTTATATCATTTTTGGTACTAACCTATTGACATAGTGCCAAGTGCCAGTTGTTGTTTTCTGCATGTTTTTTATATCGCAGGAAATCAATACCAAATGGAGTCCAAACGCAGCAAAACTTTTTGTGGATTTTTTTGGACCAGAAAACATCCAGTGGGCCGAAGAAGCACCCGGGGGTGCTCCGAGGGGAGCACAACCCACCAGGGCGCCTGGGGGTGCTTCCTCTCTCTCGTTTGATTCTCAATACAATGGTCTCTTGGAGATCCATATGATGTAACTCTTTTTGCAGTGTGTTTGTTGGGATCCAATGAATTTTGAGTTTATGATCAGATCTATCTTTTTATCCATGAAAGTTATTTGTGTCTTCTTTGATCTCTTATATGCATGATTACTTATAGCCTCGTATTTCTTCTCCGATATTTGGGTTTTGTTTGGCCAACTTGATCTATTTATCTTGCAATGGGAAGAGGTGCTTTGTAATGGGTTCGATCTTATGGTGCTTGATCCCAGTGACAGAAAGGGAAACGACACGTATGTATCATTTCTATTAAGGATAACAAGATGGGGTCTATTTATACATAAATAGATCTTGTCTACATCATGTCATCGTTCTTATTGCATTACTCCATTTTTCCATGAACTTAATACACTAGATGCATGCTGGATAGCGGTCGATGTGTGGAGTAATAGTAGTAGATGCAGGAAGGAGTCGGTCTACTAATCTTGGACGTGATGCCTATATAATGATCATTTCTTGGATATCATCATGATTATTTGAAGTTTTATCAATTTCCGAACAGTAATTTGTTCACCTACCGCTTGCTATTTTTCTCAAGAGAAGCCACTAGTGAAACCTACGGCCCCCGGGTCTCTTCTTAATTATATTTTCCTTTGCGATCTATTTTCCTTTGCTTTTATTTTTAGATCTATTAAACCAAAAATACAAAAATACATTGCTGCACTTTATTTTATTTGGCGTTTGATCTATCAATATTTACAACTCTCTCATGTCTGTTTGCCAATTTCTGGCGCCGTTACTCAAAAGATTGACAACCCCTTTAACACGTCGGGTTGAGAGTATTTGTTATTTGTGTGCAAGTGTTGTTCACGTAGTGTTGCGTGGTTCTCCTACTGGTTCGATAACCTTGGTCTCATCACTGAGGGAAATACCTACCATTGTTGTGCTGCATCATCCCTTCCTCTTTGGGGAAATACCGACATAGTTCAAGCAAACATCAAAAGATATATCTGGCGCCGTTGCTGGGGAGATATCATCAACATCTACTAGGTTTCTAATCACAAACCTCATCTCCTCACAATTTACATTATTTTCCATTTGCCTCTCATTTTCCTCTCCCCCACTTCACAAAAAATTGTCATTTTATTCGCCCTCTTTTTTCGTTCGCCGTTTTCTTGCCAGATATGTTTTTGAGTGTAATCTTGTTGCGTAGTCACAATGACTCAAGAGAACACCAAGTTGTGTGATTTCTCAAATACCAACAACAATGATTTTATTGGCACTCCAATTGCTCCTCTCGCCACTAGTGCAGAGTCTTGTGATATTAATACTGCTTTCCTGAATCTTGTTATGAAAGATCAATTTTCCGGTACTCCTAATGAGGATGTCGCGTCCCATGTTAACACATTCATGGAATTATGCGATATGCAAAAGAAAAAAATATGTGGACAACAATGTTATGAAGTTGAAATTATTTCCTTTTCTTTGCGAGATCATGCAAAAATTTGGTTTTTTTCATTGCCTCGCCATAGTATCGATTCTTGGAATAAGTGCAAAGATGCTTTTACCACTAAGTATTTTACGCCCGCAAAAATTATTTCTTTTAGAACCCCATATCATGAATTTCAAGCAACTTGAGCATGAGCATGTTGCACAATCTTGGGAAAGGATGAAAATGATGATAAGGAATTTCCCAACTCATGGGTTAAATCTTTGGATGATCATACAAATTTTTTATGCGGGGTTGAATTTTGTTTATCGTAATCTTTTATATTCTGCCGCGGGTGGTACTTTTATGGAAATTACTTTGAGTGAAGCCACCAAATTGCTTGATAATATCATGGCAAGTTATTCACAATGGCATACCGAAAGAGCTCCTACGAGTAAAAAATTTAATTCGGTTGAAGAAATTTCTTCTTTGAGTGAAAGAGTTTATGCTCTTATGAAACTGGTTGCTAGTAAAAGTACTCCTATTGATTTTAATGACGTGCCTTTGTCTACTTTGATTGAGCAAAATAGTGATTCCATAGATGTGAATTTTATTTGTGAAATAATTTCAATAATAATGCTTATAGAGGAAATATTAATCCTAGGCCTTTCCCTAGTAATTCCTCTAACAATTATTGTAATTCCTATGGTAATCCTTCTTATAATAATAATAGGAACACCTCTGATCTTGAGAATAATATTAAAGAATTTATCAACACTCAAGAAGTTTTCAACACTACAATGGAAGAAACGTTGAATAAGATTGATGATTTGTGTAGAAGTGTTGATAGAATTTCTCATGATGTGGAAAATCTCAAGATGAAATTTTTTGTGCCTAAAGAAGAGGAATCAATTAAAGCTCTTTATGTTTCTATGGATGAAAGTAAGAAAATAACCGCCATGCTTAGAGCTAGAAGAGAATTTTTAGAAAAGGCATTTTCCAGTGATTGCGATCTAAAAATGATTGGTGTTTCTTATATTGATTCCTTGTTTAGTAAAATTAAGATTGATGAAAAAGGGACTAAAGAAGAGTCAACTTTAGCTAGAAGGCGTCCCGATAATTCAGAGGGTGAAAATCTTGTTGAGAAAATTGATAAAAGTGGGTTTGAAGAGGTCAAGACTTTAACTAGTGATGTGCCCACTCTTTTGGATTACAAAGACTTTAATTATGATAGTTTCTCTTTGATTGATTGTATTTCTTTGTTGCAATCCATGATAAATTCACCCCATGCCTATGAACAAAATAAAGCTTTAGTTAAACATATTGTCGATGCTATAATGAAAGCTTTAGAAGAAAAGTTGGAATTATAAGTTTCAATTCCTAGAAAATTACATGATGAGTGGGAACCTACTATCAAAGTCAAGATTAAAAATTATGAGTGTTTGCTTTATGTGACTTGGTGCCAGTGTTTCTACAATTCTGAAATCTTTATGTGATGTGCTTGGTCTTACCGATATTGAAGAATGTTCTTTAAATTTGCACTTAGCGGATTCTACTATTAAAAAGCCTATGGGAAGAATTAATGATGTTCTTATTCTTAGAAATAAGAATTATGTGCCCATAGATTTTATTGTTCTTGATATTGATTGCAATCCGTCTTGTCCAATTATTCTTGGTAGACTGTTTTTACATACTATCGGTGCCGTGATTGATATGAAAGAAGGCAATATTAAATTTAAATTTCCACTTAGGAAGGGTATGGAACATTTCCCTCGAACAAGAATTAGGCCACCGTATGAATCAATCATGAGGGCATCTTATGGATCTAGAAACAAATATGACAAAACTTTGATCCTTGCTTTATGCCTAGATAAGTGCCTGAAACAATAGCGCTTGTTGGGAGGCAACCCAATGAATAAAATTTATTTTTGTTTTTTGCTTTCTATCCTTGAATGTTTGCACAATTATGCTACTGTTATGATTGTGTTTGCGTTTCAGTTAGTGTTTGTGCGAAGCAAAGCCTTTAGGATCTTCTTGGGTGTTAGTTGTTTGATCTTGCTGAAATACATATCCTTGCTGATTCTTTTTGCAGAAGATTAATATACAAATTTCTCAGGTCGCCCAAATTTGTCATAATTTTTGGAGTTTCAGAAGTATTCGAAATATCCAGATTGCTGTAGACTGTTCTGTTTTTGACAGATTCTGTTTTCTTTGCGTTGTGTGCTTGTTTTGATGATTCTATGGTTTTCTTTGATGAATTTTTGCCATAGAAAAATTGGAATATAGTAGATATAATGCAAGAATAAAATGTGAATTGGTTCGCAACAATACTTATACTAGTGATTTGCTTTCTTATACTAACGGATCTCACGAAGGTTTTGTTGAAATTTGTGTGATTGAAGTTTTCAAGTTTTGGGTGATGTTACGATGGATGGAGGAATAATGAGTAGGAAGAGCCTAAGATTGGGGATGCCCATGGCATCCCAAGCTATTATCCAAAGATAAGTAAGCAACTAAGCTTGGGGATGCCCCAAGTGGCACCCCCTCTTTCTTCTAACGACCATCGGTATTTTACTCGAAGCTATATTTTTATTCGTCACATACTATGAGTTTTGCTTGGAGTGTCTTGTATGATTTGAGTCTTTGCTTGTTTTGCTTTGTGTTTTAAGTCATCAATCCTTGCTGGACACACCTATTTGAGAGAGCCAAAATTATTCCATGACTTGTTAGAATTGCTCTCTATGCTTCACTTAAATTCTTATGAGCTATGGAATTGCTCTAGTGCTTCACTTATATATTTTTGAGCATGGTGTGCTTTGTTATTTCTGAAGAAAAGCTCTCTTGCTTCACTTAGATTTATTTGAGAGTTAGTAATTTTTTTAAGAAATTCTCTCTTGCTTCACTTAAATTAATTTGAGAGAAAGAAATATTATGCTCATGATCTTCACTTATATTTGTTTGAGCTTATCAAAAGCAACACATGAAAATTGGTCCCAAAGTGATAGATATCCAAGAAGGATATAATAAAAAATTTCATCAAGATCATTGGAGAAAATAAACTTGATTCCTTGTAGTAGTTTTGAGATATGATGATGTGATATGTGAGTCATGTTGATGAGTAATTGTGCTTTAGTAAAAATATTGGTGTTAAGGTTTGTGATTCCCTATGCAAGCACGAAAGTCAATAGTCATGCAATAAAATTACAACCGACCTGTGGTGCATTATTCAGTGTTAATTACGCTTAATGCTCGCTTATGAGATTATTCGTTTCTTGGGTTGTCGCTTCTCAATCTTTTGCTAGCCTTCATTTTGCACTAAGTATGATCACTACTTGTGCATCCAAAATCCTTTAAACCAGTTTTGCCACATGATCCACTATATCTACCTATATGCGGTATTCTTTTGCCGTTCTAAGCAACTTTGTATGTGCCATCTCTAATTTTCAAAATAAATTTCTATTTTGTGTGCTCGTACCGCTCGCGAGGCGGTGAGGGGTGGCCGATATTTTCCGTGCTAGATGTGTTATTCTCACGATGAGTGTTTATTCACTTGTCATTTCACGAGAGTAAGGCAAAGGTATTAGGGATGCCCAGTCCCGAAATGAAAAATGAATTTACTTTTTGTTGTCAAATAATAAATTCCTTGGAAAGTGTTGGTATGGAGGGCACCCATGGATACAACTAGCCATGGAAAGTAAAAGTATGGTGGAAAAAGGAATAAACTTTATTTTCTATTTGGGAACTACCTATGATATATCTTGCATGGAAAGTGTGGGGAACTCTAAGTCGTTTTTGTTGGTGGGAAAAGCATACCTCCCAAAATGTTTTTATCTCTAAGTTTTTCGCTTTGAGCTATGGCACCTCTACAAATCCCTACTTCCCTCTGCGAAGGGCCTTTCTTGTACTTTATGCAATTTTTATTTTTAATTTGAGTCTCCATCTTCTCTTATAAAGCACCAACTAGGAGGCACTATGATCGTACTTGAGCATTGGGTGTAGCTAATATGCGAGTGTGTTTCATGAATGGATCAATGATTGAGCATGATGGGCTAGGGATAACTTATTTTAGCGTTGATATTTTGAAAGACATGGTTGCTTGTTGATATGCTTGAGTATTTAAGTCTCATGTCAAAACTAGACTATTGCTTTGAAGCATATAAAAGTCCAAATGTCCATGCTACAAAGAAAAGAATATGTGACGAACATGTTAGGCAGCATTCCACACCAAAAATTCTGTTTTTATCATTTACCTACTCGAGGACAAGCAGGAATTAAGCTTGGGGATGCTGATACGTCTCCAACGTATCTATAATTTTTGACTGTTCCATGCGGTTATATTATCATTCTTGGATGTTTTATAATCATTTTATAGTCATTTTATATCATTTTTTGGTACTAACCTATTGACATAGTGCCAAGTGCCAGTTGCTCTTTTCTGCATGTTTTTTACATTGCACGAAATCAATACCAAACGGAGTCCAAACACCGCAAAAATTTTTGTGGATTTTTTTTGGACCAGAAGACATCCAGTGGGCCGGAAGGCACCTGGGGGTGCTCCCAGGGGAGCACAACTTAGCAGGGCACGCCTGGGGGCCCAGGCGTGCCCAGGTGGGTTGTGCCCACCTTGGGTGCCCCCCGAACCGCCTCTTTGCTCTATAAATACCCCAATATCCCAGAAACCCTAGGGAAGTCGACAAAAATCAATTCCAGCCGCTGCAAGTTCTAGAAACCACAGATCCAATCTAGATACCATCTCGGAGGGGTGAATCATGTCCATTGGTGTCTCTCCGATGATGCATGAGTAGTTCTTTGTAGACCTACGTGTCCGTAGTTACTATCTAGATGGCTTCCTCTCTCTCTCATTTGATTCTCAATACAATGGTCTCTTTGAGATCTATATGATGTAACTCTTTTTGCAGTGTCTTTGTTGGGATCCGATGAACTTTGAGTTTATGATCAGATCTATCTTTTTATCCATGAAAGTTACTTGAGTCTTCTTTGATCTCTTATATGCATGATTACTTATAGCCTCGTATTTCTTCTCCGATATTTGGGTTTTGTTTGGCCAACTTGATCTATTTATCTTGCAATGGGAAGAGGTTCTTTGTAATGGGCCCGATCTTATGGTGCTTGATCCCAGTGACAGAAAGAGAAACGACACGTATGTATCATTGCTATTAAGGATAACAAGATGGGGTCTATTTCTACATAAATAGATCTTGTATACATCATGTCCTCGTTCTTATTGCATTACTCTGTTTTACCATGAACCTAATACACTAGATGCATGCTGGATAGTGGTCGATGTGTGGAGTAATAGTAGTAGATGCAGGCAGGAGTCGGTCTACTAATCTTGGACGTGATGCCTATATAATGATCATTGCGTGGATATCGTCATGATTATTTGAAGTTCTATCAATTGTCCAATAGTAAATTGGTCACCCACCATTGCTATTTTTCTCGAGAGAAAATCCAAGAGTGAAACCTACGACCCCTGGGTCTCTTCTTTATTATATTTGCCTTTGCGATCTATTTTCCTTTGCTTTTTTATTCATATCTATTAAACCAAAAATACAAAAATACCTTGCTGCACTTTATTTTATTTGGTGTTCGATCTATCAATATTTACAACTCTCTCACGTCCGTTTGCCAATTTCTGGCGCCGTTGCCCGAAAGGGATTGAAAAACCCTTTAACACGTCGAGTTGCGAGTATTTGTTATTTGTGTGTAGGTGTTGTTCACGTAGTGTTGCATGGTTCTCCTACTGGTTCGGTAATCTCGGTCTCATCACTGAGGGAAATACCTACCATTGTTGTTCTGCATAATCCCTTTCTCTTTGGGGAAATACCGACGTAGTTCAAGCAAACATCAGCGCCCGTCCGCTGCGGTCTAGTCGCTGCATGCTCGATTGCTCCCCGATGTCTGTGCCCTACACCAGTGGTTGCTCCGCGATCCCCTGAGCACGCCAGTGGTCCGGGCGCAGCGAATGGTGGCCCACAACACCGGCACTCGTCGTTGGAGTCTGCTCCTGCCTCGGCCGGGTGCGAGGCCTGGACGAGGAAGACGACGACCATGCCAGGCAGGCCGCACCTCCGCACGAGACCCCACCAGTCAGCCACTCCATGCGTTGACCCCGATACGCTAACGTGGATTAGTGAAGGCGCATTCCGCGAACTACGTCTTCGCTTATTGTAAGCGTATTCTCGTAAGTGTTCTGTTGAAAATACGTTTTCAGTACCGCGAAGACGCGTTTCTAAAAAGGCGCTTTCTCTTTTTCTAGCCGCCGGCCGAACTCTCTATATTGTGAATGTTCTTCTGTTTATGGAAAAAATAAAAGATCTTGTTTCTTTTTCTGCCTAACGAACAAACGGCCGTATCTTTTTGCTCACAAATCCAAATGAGGTGATTCCAAAGCCCTTTTCTTCGTCTAGTCGAGCCTGTTCTGTTGGTATCATCTTCCTAATGTTGTCACATTCTGAAAATGACCATTCTGAAAATCACTGTTGTGGTTTTTGTGCCGTAGGTATGTACGGTTCATGCTAGAAGCCCGTAGCAACCACGTAAAACTTGCAACAAACAAAGTAGAGGACGTCTAACTTGTTTTTGCAGGGCATGTTGTGATGTGATATGGTCAAGACATGATCTGATATAAAGATTGTTGTATGAGATGATCATGTTTTGTAAAAGTTATCGGCAACTGGCAGGGGCCATATGGTTGTCGCTTTATTGTATGAAGTACAAGTGCTATGTAATTGCCTTACTTCATCACTAAGCGGTAGCAATAGTCGTAGTAGCAATGGTTGGCGAGACGACCATGACGCTACCATGGAGATCAAGTGTCAAGCCGGTGACGATGGAGATCATGACGTTGCCTCGGTGATGGAGATCATGAGCACAAGATGATGATGGCCATATCATGTCACATATTTTGATTGCATGTGATGTTTATCTTTTATGCATCTTATTTTCCTTAGTGTGGTGGTAGCATTATAAGATGACCCCTTACTAAATTTCAAGGTATAAGTGTTCTCCCCGAGTATGCATCGTTGCGAAAGTTCTTTGTGCTGAGACACCACGTGATGATCGAGTGTGATACACTGGTACGCGTCAGTGCTGTACAAACGGTTTAAAACCCCTTTCTGCGACGACATTTGGAACCGTCGCCTAGTGAGTGTGGGCGATTAGGGGGTCCTTCCCACACGACCCAGAAACCATCGGGGATATGCCGTCCTGGCACACACACACGGCAAAATGAGGTCGTGTGCGGTCGGCGAGCGACCAAATACAGTTATACATACAATAGTGCTAAAAAATACAATTATATAGGCGAAATCATTTTCGGTCGTAAGTACATCCCACACAGTCACTCCCCGCAAAACGTTTCCGTTCGTATATACATCCTACACAGTCGCTGCAAGGAAAACGTTTCCAGTCATAGGTACATCACACACAATTTCCCCCGTTAAATCGTTTGTGATGGCGTTCCCATCGCACACAATATTAAAAAATTTACCATTTGCGTTATTGAATGCATCACACATGGTGCGTAGAAGAAACTGTGTGGCAAAGGCTATCCATCACACACGTTTTTATGTGATAAACATTTGCTCAAGGTGGCCTAACGCAAACAGTTTTGAAGATAATGTCATGTGTGATTGTTCATCGATCCAACACAGTTTATTCCTAGAAACTGTGTGCGTTGGCTTAGGTCATTGCCCACGATATTTTCTCAATAACCGTTTGCAATAGCAATAACCAATTAGTAGGCTAATTCACCATTAGTAGGCTAATTGCCCTATTATTAATAATCCATTTATTAATCTAATTGACATTCATATTAAACACATAATATATTTCATTCCCAAATTAATGAAGTAGGATTTCATAATTGAAATACATCAGAGTACAACATGATAGCTTCAGCACTCAACTACCCCATTACACAAATGCACCAGCACCAAGTTTCGCATGACCTTTCGAAATTAGCATCATAGACGGTACATAGACATATGCAACTCATCGGGAAAACTGCTGAAGCGGAAGGCAAATATTGAGCCTTCATTGATGTTGAAGGTCTTTGCAACTTTAGGCCAGTGCCTGTGGATGATTGACCGTCCATCCTTCGTCCTTTTCAGGAACACTTCAATATTGAACCGTGGGTGTTGTATGAAAACCTTCCTCGCCTCCTGACCATAGAGGTGGTTTGAGAGATAATCATCAGTGAACTGCTTTGGAAAGGCCTAAAAACAAAGATGTGCATAAATATCTTCTCTATATTGGAAATGGGGCAAAGGAATAAAAAAAGGCAAGGTATAATAGTTAGTACCATCTTGTAGTGAACTGGTGTCTTCTTCATTGCGCAGACAAAGATCTTGTTGTTTTTTGTCGCCAATTTCTTTATCCTAAGAATCTTTCTGAGTTTCTTGACTTGATTGATATTCATGGACAACTCATTGCCCCATATGCAAAAAGGGTCGAACAGTGGGTCAAAACCTCTGACAGCATGACCTACATGTGCAAGACCAAGTTTTTAAAAACCTAAGTATTAGAATGGTTCCTACAATTGCATAATAATGTGCTTTAGACAACGGACCATGCACATGCTAACCTCGATTGTAAACCTCAATGCTTCCCATTATATTGTTTCCCTGCAACACATATAAGGTAGTTAGTCATCAGGTTAAGTAAGGGTTTGCATGCTATCAGTAAAATATGTTGATGAAAAATAAGCACATTGCAGATTCATTAGATTAATTCAAGCCACATGGAAAACCCATTTATGCAAACCAAGCAAGATTAAGAACTAGGAAATATAGCGCTTGTATATGTTTCTCATGTATTAAGTGCAGCCAAATTCGATTTATTCCTCACATGCACAACAATACAAAATTCCAACCACGACAATTGGACATCACATTGCAGAATTGAACCAGGCAGTTAACTAAACACCCCAACAAATGGACCAAACATTAACTGAGCACCACATTGCACAATATAACATACTCCTAATAGAAGATCAGATAGTTAACCGAACCAAACATGCTTAACAACTTGGAAATATAGCAATTGTATTTGTTTCTCATGTATTTAGTACAGCCAAATTCGATTTACTTCTCACATGGTATACAACAACAGAATGCACCCACAACTATTGAACATCGCATTGTAGAATTGAACCAAACAGTTAACTAAAGACCACAACACAAATGAACCAAACATTAACTGAGCAACACATTGCATAATGTATAACCAAACCAAGCATGCTTGACAACTTGGAAATATAGCAATTTTATTTGTTTCTCATGTATTTAGTACATCCAAATTCGATTTACTTCTCACATGGTATACAATAACAGAACGCACCCACAACTATTGAACATCGCATTGCAGAATTGAACCAAATAGTTAACTAAACACCACAACACAAATGAACCAAATGTTAACTGAGCACCACATTGAACAATGTATAACCAAACCAAGCATGCTTGAAAACTTGTAAATGTTGCAATTGTATTCGTTTCTCATGTATTTTGTAAAGATAAATTCAATTTATTTCTCACATGGAAGAGAATACAAAATTGCAGCCTAATGAATTGAACACCAGATTTGCAAAATTGAACCAAATAGTTACCTAAAGACGACAATTAATTAACCAAACAATTAATATGTGAGCACCACACTGCACGACATATAGAACATATATACATGAGCTACAGATTGCATGGTAAAATTAGATAGCACAATTCACTAGAATTTGTTAAGGAAAGGCAGGAGCAGCACACGCAATGGGTAAATCAAGCATGCTTAACTGGCGTAGATAGCAAATGGCAAGGTGCTCCTCCAAGATCTAGGGGTGTCACGAATGGTAGCCATCACGACCTCATCCGCGCGTGCGGCCACGATTTGCTTCTCCGCTGCCAAAGGCTCCTTGAGATCCTAGCTATACTGCATGCACCATGGCTTAGGATGGCGCTTATTTGGTGGAGGGGTCGGTGATTTGGGTGGAAGGTGTCACACTCGCGCTGACGGTCGGGGCCTGTGGGATGTGGAAGGAGGAGGAGGACGGGGTTCGTGTGTGGATTACTTGCCTGGATAGGTGAGGCCGAGCAGCGTGAAGGAGTGTCGCCGGTGAGGAGGCGACACTGCAAGCAAGGAGTGAAGGTTTCAACTTGGAAAGGAAGGCGAAAACAGGGGAAATGTGGCTTTTGGTAAGGGGGAGGGGGCGGGGAGGTATATATTTCTGTGGAAGCCGAAAATTTGGAATCGCTTCAGCGAAAAACTGGCGTGCAAAGTGTCATCAGACATAGTCCCTTATTCAGAACTGTGTACGATATGAACATCACAAAGGGTTCAGATAGCTTAACCCATGTGCGATGAGTTTGAACATCAAAAAATTTGGTTCCCATTTCCCTGGTTACAGTGCTCATCCACGTCATTGCATAATTTGGGTACACAAAGGAGACTATAGCACACCCACACTTCTTAATCGAGCAAGTTCAGCAATTAAACAGAGCTAGCTGGCCTAAAAATTACTCTAACAAATTAAAGACCGACGCTCTTAATTAAACAAAACAAAGAGTACTACTACAGCTGGTGCTCGTCGATCTCCGCCTCCTCCTCCATGTCCAGCTCGCGCCCGACGGTCTCCTGGGGAAGGAGCTCCATGGCATTCATCACACCATATTATGCAAGCATCTCGCCATCTACCTCCGCCATCTCTTTGTAAAAGGCCGCCACGAGCTGGGCGTGGGCGGCCGCGATCTGGGCTTGGACGGGCTCCGTCGTTGCAAGGCACGCGGTGGAGGAACGGACGGCTGCTCGAACACTCTTGGCGATTGCCAACTCTTCGACCGTGGGTTGCCGACCATTGTCAGAGAAGCTTCATTCGATTTGTGCGGTGACCACCACGAGTTGGGCGTGGGCGGCCTGGACATGGTCGTGGGCGGCCTCCATCAGGTCTAAGGACGCCGCTGTGGAATGAACAACTGCTGTGCCGCTCTCGCCAGCTGCTATCACCGAGGCAGATGTTGCTGCCACCACCTGAGAAGCAACAACGGCCATTTGGGCTGCCATGGCCGCCCGGTCGCAGATTGCGGCCGCGCTCAAGCACCTTGTTAGCACGCGCATGGCGGCTGCGGCCGCGCTTTCGCCGGAGTGGGCTGTCGAAGTTTGCCGCACGACGCGGGTCCACGTCCCCATCTTTCACCAGCGATGATTGAACAATGAAATGCTATTTTGGGAGCGAGCTAGTGTGCTGGACACACCGGCTGTGGACTATAGCCGATGCACCTTCTCGCGTAAGCCATAGGCGTACTATACACCAACGGTGCTCCAGGATATTTTGTAATGCATCTCACACGGTTGGTGATAATAAACTATGTGGGATCAACTTGATTTTTTAATTTTGGTTTGAATTGCAGAATGGGGGTCACAACAACAATGGACGGTGTTTCAATTTCTAGACCTTTTATCTGCAGTGAACATGCAACTATATGTGTGTCATAAAAAATTTGGAATTGTTCGAGGTTCCTTTGGACATTTTTATACGGTAACTTGGTTTTCTAGGCATTTCAGGTGCACAATTCAAAGTTAAACCACATGCTCCAATCCATAAAAATGGGTTTCAAACTCAAATGTTTGTCCTTGGTTGTAAGCTTAGGTCACATGCAAGAAATGAGAATGAATGTCAAACACCTTGACACTGTCGCTGAGCCGCTAACATTGAGATACATGCTTTTAACATTCTAGTAAAACGAAAACTCGTCTGAAATTCATGAAACTTGACATGATATCATGGAATGGCAACGACATGCCATGGTAAATATATTCTCCCATTTGGGGCAGGTGTGGGGTATAAGATTCTCGCAAACCAGAGCTTCTCTCACAACAAGCCTGATGGTTTCAGTAGGGTACGTGCCACCTCGGGGGACGAAACGATATATGTTGCCTCTTCTTACTTTCAAAATGTTTCTCATGTCAACATAGAACAATACGAGTGTTGTGTCAATTTTTGGGATTTTTCGTGGTTCGTTTTGACATTTTCATGCATTCATTGCGTTTTCAATGCATTTATGAGCACAAATCAAATTTGAACTACATGCACATGATCTAATGCATATAAATTGTTTGAAAATTCAAATATGTGTCCTTGCTTGCATGCTTAGGTACCATGCAAGAAATGGGAATGAATGTCAAACACCCTGCCACCGTCACTCGGCCGCAAACATTGAGATTCCTGGTTTTTAAATTCTAGTAAATCCAAAACTCGTCTGAAATTCATGAAACTTGGAATGCTATCATTGTGCCGTGGTAAAAAGTATTGTCCCATTTGGGGCAGGTTTGGAGATATGCTTCTCACAAACCAAAGGCTCTCACAACAAGCCTGATGTTTTCGGTATGGTAGGGTATGTCCGACCTTTGGGGACGAAACGATATCCGCTGCCTCTTGTTGCTTTCAAATTTTTTCTAGTGTCAACATAGAACAATAGGAGTGCCGTGTAAATTTTTTGGGATTTTTGGGGTTCGTTTGGACATTTTTATGCATCAATTGCATTTTCAATGCATTTATGAGCACAATTCAAATTTGAACTACATGCACATGCTCTAATGCATATAAATTGGTTGAAAATTCAAATATGTGTCCTTGGTTGCATGCTTAGGTCCCATGCAAGAAATGGGAATGAATGTCAAACACCCTACCACCGTCACTCGGCAGCAACTATTGAGATTCCTGGTTTTTAAATTCTAGTAAACCCAAAACTCGTCTGAAATTCATGAAACTTGGCATGCTATCATGGAGCGGCATCAACATGCCATGGTAAAAATATTGTCCCATTTGTGGCAGGTTTGGGGATATGCTTCTCACAAACCAAAGGTTCTCACAACAAGCCTGATGGTTTCGGTAGGGAACGTCCCACCTTTGGGGACGAAACGATATCCGCTGCCTCTTATTGCTTTCAAATTTTTTCTAGTGTCAACATAGTACAATAGGAGTGTTGTGTCAATTTTTGGGATTTTTTGGGGTTCGTTTGGACATTTTTATGCATTAATTGAGTTTTTGATGCATTTATGTGCATAATTCAAATTTGAACTACATCCACATGCTCTAATGCATATAAATTGGTTGAAAAATCAAATCTTTGTCCCTGGTTGCATGCTTAGGTCTCATGCAAGAAATGGGAATGAATTTCAAACACTAGGGCACTGTTGATTGCCGGCAAAACGTCGAGATACTTTGTTTTTAAATTCTAGCAAATCCAAAACTCGTCTGAAATTCATGAAACTTGGCATGCTATTATGGAATGGCACCCCACATACTGTGGTATTTTTCGTGTCCATTTTGAGAGAAGAAGCACTCGAATAACAACGAACAAAGGCTTTTTCAAACAAACATTTGTATAATTCCGTTATGTTAACCATTCACGTGATGCCACATGTCTTCGTTCTAATGGCTATAGGAGGTGCCGTGCGGACAACTGCTTGACTGAACGGGAGGCGTGCGAGCGCAGTCCGGTGTGCAGGCTGACCGAGAGGCGTGCAAGCTATCCTCCAATGCGCAGGCTCACCAGGAAGTGTGCAAGCTGTACGCTGCACAAGCTCACTGGGAATCGATCCCTTTGACTTCCATGGCCTCCTGCCTTCCTGTCCATTAATGGCTCACTGCTTAATATGGGCGGCCTTACTGTTCACCTCCCATTCCCCTCCGTCCCGCAGACCTCCACCAACGCCATGACGCAGAAGGATCATCTGCCACTAGTCTTCAAGTTTGGTGAAGTCGACTCCAAGCTGGAGGAGATAGAAAATAAGGAGGAATGGGGCCTCATGGACATGGCCCAGAACGAGCTGGCCACGACTGTTGCTGCCCCCGCTCCCGTCCCAGCTCCCATCCCCGCACCCGCGCCAGTGACCATCCTCGTAGCATTGACGGGCTAGTCGCCGAGCACTATCGTAGGGCTGGAAGCCGCGGGCGTAACCGAGGTCTCTGCGGACCCGCGCGAGCTCGTGTACATGCCAGCGCTAGTGCCAGCGCCCGCCCGTGCTTGTGACCGTGCGCGTGCACGCCCCTCCACCCACCGCGGGGCCGGTCCCCGTGCGTTTGGCTGCACCCGCCGCGCCTGTGCCCGTGCACGCGCCCCCCTCAGCGGCATGGGACACCGCCGTCGACCGCTGCCTCTCAGTGCCGCTAGCTGCCGTCCTCCCGCGCCCCGCCCGTCGATCACGCGACGACATGATGTTTGATTTACAAGTGAAGAACATTCTGAGCTGCCTTGAAGACTTCAACAACGGCGTCCTAGAGGACGGCAACAACAAGGATGGCGCGGCACGCCACCTCCGGCACCGCCGGAAATAGTTTATTCTTGGGTTTAATATTGTATCTCGATCGCAAACGTTTTAGTTAGAACACCCGTATGCAAACCGACAACTTCCCCAGGAAGACAAGGGAAAATGTGCCGAGCAGGATTTGTGCAGCTGTTGTTCGCAAACGTTTTAGATAGAACACCCGTATGCAAAGCGAGACCAGGATTTGTGCATCTCTTCAATGCAAACGGTTGTTTTGGATGACCCGTGTGCAACCACTTACAAACAATTTGGTAAGATTTGCATTTGTCATATTGGGTATGTTGCCATTTGTCAAACTTGAAAGATTGACATTTGTTGGTCTAGTAACATTGCCATTTGTCAACCTTGTGACACTGTGATTTGTCAAAATATGCAGCTAAAATCACTAGCACTATCTAATTTTTACAACTAAAATTCAGTAATTAAGCATAGCTATCATTCATAGATTAAGCAGTCGTGCTTAATTTATACAAATAGTTCAACTCGACAGCTGAACCGACCAAACTTTTCCCCAATTGTTGCCAACCACGTACTGAAATAGCTAGTTCTACTTTATATACTAGCTAATTTTAAGTACGTTGTACAGTTCCACCACATCTATAGTCAGATGAACTGAACAAAATAGCGCCTAAATACTACTACTACTATGGAGGGGCTTTGTACTACTTATGGCAGCCTCCCCTCTGCCGAGCATGCTCAGTAAGAGGCAGAGGAGGAGGAGCCTACCGATGAGTTGGAAAAATGCAATACGGTGCCTACCGCTGCTGCACGTTCGACGACGCTCGCCAGGTTGAACGCCCACTGCTACTCCAGACGATCCCTCGGTGGTTCTCCTCGTAGATCTCCTGATTCCTCGCCTCTGAGGCAACATGTGCGGCGGCCAGACGAAGGTAAGGCTGTTTGCATGCTCGAAGAGGCGCTCCTCCTCCTCCCGCAGGAACTCGGTGTAGCGCGCAAGGTCCCTGACGCACGTGCCGGCATCAACCTCCACCTCCTGCCTTTGGGCGGCGGTGGCGGAGCGGGTGATGACCCCGGCGGTCGATGGTGGGCTGGCGGCCAGGGCGACCGATGATGGGGTGGCGGCCACGACCACCACCTCCCGCCTTCGGGCCGCGGTGGCGGAGCGGGTGATGGCCACGGTGGACGACAGTGGGGTGGCGGCCACGACGACCACCTCCCGCCTTCGGGCCGCGGTGGCGGAGCGGGCGATGGCCCTGGCTTTCAACGGTGGTGTGGCGGCTACGACGGCCAGCAACAGCTGCCGACGGGCACCAGCTGTGGAGTGATGTCTACTACGCAACCTTATTGTTGTAGACGTTGTTGGGCATCCAAGTGCATAGGTTTGTAGGACAGTAGCAAATTTCCCTCAAGTGGATGACCTAAGGTTTATCAATCTATGGGAGACGTAGGATGAAGATGGTCTCTCTCAAACAACCCTGCAACAAATAACAAAGAGTCTTTTGTGTCTCCAACACACCCAATACAATGGTAAATTGTATAGGTGCACTAGTTCGGCGAAGAGATGGTGATACGAGTGCAATATGGATGGTAGATATAGGTTTTTGTAATCTGAAAATATAAAACAGCAAGGTAGCAAGTGATAAAAGTGAGCGTAGACGGTATTGCAATGGTAGGAAACAAGGCCTAAGGTTCATACTTTCACTAGTGCAAGTTCTCTCAACAATAATAACATAACTGGATCATATAACTATCCCTCAACATGCAACAAAGAGTCACTCCAAAGTCACTAATAGCAGAGAACAAACAAAGAGATTATGGTAGGGTATGAAACCACCTCAAAGTTATCCTTTCTGACCGATCTATTCAAGAGTCCGTAGTAAAAGAACATGAAGCTATTCTTTCCGTTCGATCTATCATAGAGTTCGTACTAGAATAACACCTTAAGACACAAATCAACCAAAACCCTAACGTCACCTAGATACTCCAATGTCACCGCAGGTATCCGTGGGTATGATTATATGATATGCATCACACAATCTCAGATCCATCTATTCAACCAACACATAGAACTTCAAAGAGTGCCCCAAAGTTTCTACCGGAGATTCAAGACAAAAACGTGTGCCAACCCCTATGCATAAGTTCACAAGGTCACTGAACCCGCAAGTTGATCACCAAAACATACATCAAGTAGATCACGTGAATATCCCATTGTCACCACAGATAAGCACATGCAAGACATACATCAAGTGTTCTCAAATCCTTAAAGACTCAATCCGATAAAATAACTTCAAAGGAAAAAATCAATCAATTACAAGAGAGTACAGGGGGAGAAACAACATAAGATCCAACTATAATAGCAAAGCTCGCGATACATCAAGATCGTGCCAAATCAAGAACATGAGAAAGAGAGAGAGAGACAGAGAGAGATCAAACACATAGCTACTGGTACATACCCTCAGCCCCGAGGGTGAACTACTCCATCCTCGTCATGGAGAGCGCCAGATGATGAAGATGGCCACGGGTGAGGGATCCCCCCTCCGGCAGGGTGCCTGAATAGAGTCCCGATTGGTTTTTGGTGGCTACAGAGGCTTGCGGCGGCGGAACTCCCGATCTATCGTGCTCCCGTAGGTTTTCGGGGTATATGGATATATGTAGGCTAAAGAAGTCGGCCAGGGGGCCACGAGGGACCCACGAGGGTGGGGGGCGTACCCAGGGGGGTAGGGCGCGCCTCCCTGCCTTGTGGCTTCCTCGAAGCTTCCCTGTCGTCTACTCCAAGTCTCCTGGATTGCTTCCGTTCCAAAAATAACTCTACCGAAGGTTTCATTCCATTTGGACTCCGTTTGATATTCCTTTTCTGCGAAACACTGAAATAGGCAAAAACAACAATCTGGGTTGGGCCTCCGGTTAATAGGTTAGTCCCAAAAAATAATATAAAAGTGTATAGTAAAGCCCATTAAACAACCAAAACATGTAATATAATAGCATGAACACTTCATAAATTATAGATATGTTGGAGACGTATCATGGAGCGTGTGGTGGGTTTTCCGCGCAAACCCAACAGGGACGCCATGCGCTCTACACTACATCGGGGACTGCCCCGCCACCATGGTGTAGCCTCCCAGCTAGGCTGCGTCTGATGACGGCGGAGTGGCTGAGCGACCACGATGGACCGGTGCCATTGGCGATTCTGGGAGAAGCACACGAGATAAGCTACATGTAGGGAGGGGGGAAATGCGACGCATGACTCGCTGTCCGTGAGAGTTTTTATAGCAGGTCGGTTAGCATTGGGATTTTGGGAGATTACACCCAGTCGGGCGGGAAGCTTGCACGGGAACCTGCGAGGTTGCGCAGGAACAGGCTCACCGACGATTCATTGGCGCCACCGTTTGGCCAAAAGAACGCTCCCGCGCGCTGCGCAAGCTTGCACTGTAAGCCATCTGCGGCAGCGGGGTGACAAGACGTGCGAGAGGAGGACGAAAGGCCATGTACACATATGGTTAATAAAAACGTTGCGATTGAATTACCTACTATACACCCATGATTCTTGTACAAGGGTAGAAGATAATAGTAAAAGATAGGCCCTTCGTAGAGGGAAGCAGAGGTTATCATGCGCTTTTATGGTTGGATGCACAAAATCTTAATGCAAAAGAACGTCACTCGATATTGCCGCTTGTGATAAGGACCTTTATTATGCAGTCCGTTGCTTTTATTTCTTCCTTATCACAAGTTTGTATAAAGCTTATTTTCTTCGCACTAATAGATCATACATATTTAGAGAGCAATTTTTATTGCATGCACCGATGACAACTTACTTGAAGGATCTTACTCAGTCCATAGGTAGGTATGGTGGACTCTCATGGCAAAACTGGTTTGAAGTATGTTTGGAAGCACAAGTAGTATTTCTACTTGGTGCAAAGAATTTGGCTCACATGAGAGGGAAAGGCAAGCTCAACATGTTGGATGATCCAAACAATATAACTTTTCAGATATAGGAAAACATAACCCATTACGTTGTCTTCCTTTTCCAACATCAACCTTTTAGCATGTCATACTTTAATGAGTGCTCACAATTACAAAATATGTCCAAGATAGTATATTTATATGTCAAATCTCTCTTCCTTCAATATCCTTTCATGAATTGTTCAGGTGACCAATACAATGTTTGGTAACATTCAATATATTTACCACCTCTACTTCTTATATGTGAAGTCATGACTCCCCATGGGATAAGCATATTAAACATATATAATTTCAGATTTATGATATTCAAATCATTCAACCATTTACTCATAGGATATAAGTGAAGCAATTGAGTAAATGACAAACTAGTCCAAAAAGATATAAGTGAAGGTCAATGAGTAGTTAAATAATTATGTAGCTATGTGAAGACTCCCTATTATTTAAGAATTTTAGATCTTGGTATTTTATTCAAACAACAAGCAAAACAAAATAAAATGACATTGCAAGGATAGCACAACTCATGTGAAGAAGCAAAAACTTAAGTTCAACCGATACTAACCGATAATTGTTGAACAAGAAAGGTGGGATGCCTACCGGGGCATCCCCAAGCTTAGATGCTTGAGACTTCTTGAAATATTATCTTGGGGTGCCATGGGAATCCCCAAGCTTGAGCTTTTGTGTCTCCTTAACTCCTTTTATATCTTGGTTTCCTAAATCTCGAAAGCTTCATCCACACCAAACTCAACAAGAACTCGTGAGATAAGTTAGTATAAACCAGTGCAAAACCTTATCATTTTGTACTGTAACAAATCAAAAAAATTATTATTCAACATTGCGTACTAAATGTCTCTGCTTATTTAATACTCCTATCCTCAAATAGAATCATTAAACATGCAAACATATGCAAACAATGCAAACATAACGGCAATCTACCAAAACAGTATAGTCTGTAAAGAATGCAAGATTCATCATACTTCCCTAACTCCAAAAATTATGAGAAAAATACTAAACTGTAGAAGATTTATCAGAGCTCAGTATGCAAAAAAATCAATATTATATCATTCTCTGACTTTTCTAGGGAATTTTTGCTACAGCAGTAAACTTTCTGTTTTGAAACAGCAACATGTATACTTGCAAAATCAGCATGGTAAAGGCTATCCTTGACATTTTTATTGAAAATATAGATGCAAAACATTATTATAAATAATAGAAAGCAAATACTAACAAAATAAAATGACACTCCAAGCAAAACACATATCATGTGGTGAATAAAAATATAGCTCCAAGTAAAGTTACCGATGAACGAAGACGAAAGAGGGGATGCCATCCTGGGCATCCCCAAGCTTAGGCTCATGGTTGTCCTTGAATATTACCATGGGGTGACTTGGGAATCCCCAATCTTAGGCTCTTTCCACTCCTTATTCCATAGTCCATCGAATCTTTACCCAAAACTTGAAAACTTCACAACACAAAACTCAACAGAAATCTCGTAAGCTCCGTTAGTATAAGAAAATAAATCACCACTTAGGTACTGTTGTGAACTCATTATAAATTCATATTGGTGTAATATCTACTATATTCCAACTTCTCTATGGTTCATACCCTCCGATACTACTCATAGATTCATCAAAATAAGGAAACAACGCATATAAAACAGAATCTGTCAAAAACAGAACAGTTTGTAGTAATATGTATCATTCGAATACTTCTGTAATTCAAACAATTCTGAAATAAATTGGTGGACCTGAGGAATTTGTCTATTAATCATCTGAAAAAATAATCAACCTAAAAGCACTCTCCTTTAAAAAATGGCAGCTAATCTCGTGAGCACAAAAGTTTCTGTTTTCTACAGCAAGATCATATAAACTTCACCCAAGTCTTCCCAAAGGTTCTACTTGGCACTTTATTGAAACAAAAGCTATAAAACATGATTACTACAGTAGCATAATCATGTGGATACACAAAAACAGTAAGGATAAATATTGGGTTGTCTCCCAACAAGCGCTTTTCTTTAATGCCTTTCTAGCTAGGCATGATGATGAAAATGATGCTCACATAAAAGATAAGAATTGAAACATAACGGGAGCATCATGAAGCATATGACTAGCATATTTAAGTCTAACCCACTTCCTATGCATAGGGATTTTGTGAGCAAACAACTTATGGGAACAATAATCAACTAGCATAGGAAGGTAATACAAGCATAGCTTCAAGAATTTAAGCACATAGAGAGGAAACTTGATATTATTGCAATTCCTACAAGCATATGTTCCTCCCTCATAATAATTTTCAGTAGCATCATGAATGAATTCAACCATATAACTAGCACCTAAAGCATTCTTTTCATGATCTACTTGCATAGAAATTTTACTACTCTCCACATAAGCAAATTTATTCTCGTCAATAGTAGTGGGAGCAAACTCCACAAAATAAATATCATGTGAAGCATAATCCAATGGAAAATTAAAATCATGATGACAAGTTTCATGGTTATGTTTATTCTTTATGGCATATGTATCATCACAATAATCATCATAGATAGGAGGCATGCTTTCACCATAGTAAATTTGCTCATCAAAACTTGGGGGACAAAAAATATCATATTCATCAAACATAGCATCCCCAAGCTTGTGGCTTTGCATATCATTAGAATCATCGGTATTCAAAGAATTCATACTAACAACATTGCAATCATGCTCATCACTCAAAGATTTAGTGTCAAACATTTTATAGACTTCTTCTTCTAGCACTTGAGCACAATTTTCCTTACCATCATTTTCACGAAAGATATTAAAAAGATGAAGCATATGAGGCAAACTCAATTCCATTTTTTCGTAGTTTTCTTTTATAAAATAAACTAGTGATAAAACAAGAAACAAAAAGATTCGATTGCAAGTTCTAAAGATATACCTTCAAGCACTTACCTCCCCGGCAACAGCAATAGAAAAGAGCTTGATGTCTACTACGCAACCTTCTTCTTGTAGACGTTGTTGGGCCTCAAAGTGCAGAGGTTTGTAGGACAATAGCAAATTTCCCTCAAGTGGATGACCTAAGGTTTATCAATCCGTGGGAGGCGTTGGATGAAGATGGTCTCTCGCAAGCAACCCTACAACCAAATAACAAAGAGTCTCTTCTGTTCCCAACACACCCAATACAATGGTAAATTGTTTAGGAGCACTAGTTTGGCGAAGAGATGGTGATACAAGTGCAATATGGATGGTAGACATAGGTTTTTGTAATATGAAAAATATAAAAACAGCAAGGTAGCAAGCGATAAAAGTGAGCGTAGACGGTATTGCAATGGTAGGAAACAAGGCCTAAGGTTCATACTTTCACTAGTGCAAGTTCTCTCAAGAATAATAACATAACTGGATCATATAACTATCCCTCAACATGCAACAACTCCAAAGTCACTAATAGCGGAGAACAGACGAAGAGAATATGGTAGGGTACAAAACCACCTCAAAGTTATCCTTTCTGATCGATCTATTCAAGAGTCCGTAGTAAAATAACACGAAGCTATTCTTTCCGTTCGATCTATCATAGAGTTCGTACTAGAATAACACCTTGAGAGACAAATCAACCAAAACCCTAATGTCACCTAGATACTATAATGTCACCTCAAGTATCTATGGGTATGATTATACGATATGCATCACACAATCTTAGATTCATCTATTCAACCAACACAAAGTACTTCAAAGAGTGCCCCAAATTTTCTGCCGGAGAGTCAAGACGAAAACGTGTGCCAACTCCTATGCATAGGTTCATTGAACCCGCAAGTTGTTGGTGTACTAGAGTAGGGGTACCCTAGTATCCCGAACTTGTGCACGGGCAGTTGCAGCACCCCGCGACAAGGCTTGCTGGGTGACCGCCAAGGACCTCCGAGGTTCCTGTGGAGCCATTCAAGAACAAAATATTCAAGCCAAGGAGACAAGACCCCGGCAAGAGGAGCTTGCCGGGAAGGCCAACCAAGGCATCTCAAGGAACTTGCCGCGACGCGCCACGCGTCCCGGCGAGGCCCGGTGAGCGACAAGCTTCCGGACGCGACAAGACAACGACCGCGGCAAGGCGCTTGCCGCGGCAAAGCTACCACCCTGTACCCGCGCTCCAGCACATCCACCAACGTGTCGCCCTGGGGCCTTTCCAGGCGCGCGTGGCAAGAGGCTGTGCAGCCAGCGGTGCGCGGTGGCAAGCGGCGCTGACAAGATTGCCATCGTGGCGAGCGGTGGCGTCCCTGACGGTCCCTTTTTGCACTATTTGGGCGACGTAGACGGGCATTTAATGCCTTTGTCCCCTGCCGTCAGGGTTAGGTAGGATACACTGTACAGGTAGCTGTACCAACCACAATCCCTTTTCCATTTTTACCCTTGTCTACGTTGCCACCTGTCGGTGACCCCTTTAGCATATAAAAGGAGGCCCATGCGCAACGTAGAGGGGGGTTCGGAAGGCAGAAAAACACTCACGCTCGGTCTCGTTAGCAGCTAGTGTGTACTGTAGCACTCAGCGCTCCCGAGCAAGAACTCAATACACTCAGACATGCAGCAGTAGGAGTATTATCTCTCCGGAGAGCTCCGAAGCTGGGTAAACCGCTCGTGTGCTTCGCCTCGATCTGCTCTTCGTGCGATCTCCGCCCCCCGCCGAACCGAAAGGGGCCCGGCCCGCCGGTCCCCATAGGTGTTCGTGGATCAGCCTTCCCCGACATCTTTGGCGCGCCAGGTAGGGGGCGTCGAGGTTGTGTGAACCTGATCCGGCGTTCACACGAGCTAGATCTTCATCTTCTTCATCGACATGCCACCGAAGAAGAAGGCTTCGGCGGCAGATGTTCCGTCCACGTCGATCCCACCACCACCGGAGCAAACGGGTGGTGGGGTAGACGCCGGCGGAAGAACGGACATCGACGAGGGAGCTCACGGTGCTGCCAGGTCCAAGGACAAGGCTGCGCAGACCTCGGCGTCCGTACATGCACCGCGCCCATCTCAGGAGGCGCAGGACCGACCGCGTCATGGTATTCGCAGGGCCATACGTTCGTTGAACCAAGATCGAGCTGGTGGATCTCGGGGTGCTCAAGACCAGCATGCACGCCAACATGCTGGCACGAGCGAGGCACGGTCGCCTGGACGGGATACTGCTCCTTCTAACATAGTTAGAAGTCCGAGCATATCCCGCTCCTCGCACCGTTCGCCACTGCCGCCCACCACTCCAGCAGAAGCTTTGGCGCGAGCTCAACTGCTCCTGGATTACCCTCCAACGGCAGACAAGATCGATGAATGGAGGGCCACCATTCAGAGTCTCATCGGCTTCGCCAACGGCGACACTCCGCGGCAGCTGAGTATATCGCTGCCGCGGCAGGACTGCCAGGCACTAGCCGGTGGCAACGAAACCGATGGGGGTGCAACCACCATGCACTCTCCACCCCGAAGGCCAAGATCGCCGACTCGCCGGATCCACCTCGACAGCGACTCCACCGCATCGTCAGATCCACGAGCTCGTCGTGATCAGCGCCAAGTTCTTCACGAACGACAGCAAGAAGACGCTCGAACTCGCATCGAGCGCCGAAGAGAAGCGCGGCGTCAATCGGACCAGCGCGCTGGGCCCTCTGTCGACATGCATGCGCCAGGGGAACCAGGCGACTTGCCGTACGCGGTAGGTTGCCCTGCGTTCACTCGTGAGCTGCGGCAAGTCCAGTGGCCCAGCACGAAGAATTTCAAGCCAGACGTACCAGAGAAGTACGACGGCAAGTCGCATCCGTCGGAGTTCCTCAGCATCTACACCATCGCGGTGCAAGCTGCCGGGGGGCGGGACGACAAGATCCTGGCCAACTACTTCCCGCTGGTGCTCAAGCCCAATGTCAGATCCTGGCTCATGCACTTGCCGAACAACTCCATATCCTCCTGGGCAGACCTATGCCATCAGTTTGTCGGCGCCTTTACAGGCGGCCACAAGCCTCCTGGCCAAGAGAGCGACCTTCATCTGCTCGCCCAGAAGGAAGGAGAGCCCCTGCGCAAGTACATTCAGAGATTCAGCCGCGTACAGCACAACATCCCAGATGTTCACCCTGCCGCGGTAATCAGCGCGTTCCATCAGAACGTGCGAAACCGCAGGATGCGGGAGGAGATGGCGATGTGCAAGATCAGAGACGTCAGTGAGCTATATGCCCTGGCCGACAAGTGTGCGCGTGCTGAGGAAGGGAGGAAACTCCCCGGAGAGAATACAGAAGCAGGAGGATCTGATAGTGAGGGGGCTGCCCCGGCAAAGAAAAACCGGCGGCGGAACAACAGGAAGAAGAAAGGCAAAGATGTGCTAGTCGTTGAACAGTCCGGCGATGGAGTTGGCGCCAAGAAAGCCAAGGCTGGTAGCTCCGGCGAGAGGATTGCCGCAGGCACCAACTACCAGGCTGTGGCGGTTGTCGACAAGCAGGACGGCACCAACAAGCAGTACTGCAAGATCCACCGCACCAAGGGCCATGACCTCCAGAGCTGCAAGAAGGTCGAGCAGCTTGTTGAGCAGCAAAAGGCTGAATACGAGCGACGCGACAAGGAGAAGGCCCAGGAAGGTGCTGGAGGAGCCGGCAAGAAACGCCCCGGCCGAGGAGGACGCCGCGGCAAGGCCAAACAGCGGCAAGGAGATAGACCTCCCCGCGGCTGCGACAAGGATGAAGATGACGACGACGATGAAGATATGGATGATGACGATACCGATGAGCAGGAGTTCCAGAAAGCCATAGAGGTCCTGTGCGTTGACGGCGGTGCTTCTCTGCATACTTCACACCGCCAGCTCAAGCAGTGGGTGCGGGAAGTCAATGCGGCAGAACCACCCGTCGAGTCACGCAAGCCTCTGAAATGGTCCAGCACGCCTATCATCTTTGATATTGAGGACCACCCTGATCGCATAACTGCGGTCGGGTGCTTGCCGATGTTGGTTTCACCAACTATCCGCAACCTCAAGGTCACTAAGATGCTAGTTGACGGCGGGGCCGGCTTGAACCTGATCTCCTCCGCGGTACTCCAGAAACTCCAGATCCCTGATGGCGAGCTCGAAGAGACCGGCACATTCCAAGGAATCAATCCGGGAAGGAGCAAGCCGAAGGGAAAGATCACGTTGCCGGTGACATTTGGCAGCGAGTTGAACTTCAGGACTGAGAGGGTCACTTTTGACGTTGCTGACTTTCCATTGCCTTACAATGGGATACTCGGCCGTCCAGCACTCGCCAAATTCATGGCAGCCTCTCATTATGCATACAACATACTGAAGATGCCAGGCCCGATAAGTGTCATCTCTGTCCCTGGCGACAAGAAGGATGCCCTTATCTGCGCCGACAAGATCTACCGGGAAGCAGCAGCCGCAACAGATCGCAAGTCACTTGCCGTTGAAGCTCCCGGGGCGAAGAAGAAGACCAAGTCCGGCAAGAGTTCTGATGCCCACTCCGGCAAGCGCACCTCTTCGGAGTGCTGCGCTACCGTCGAGGACGCACCATCGAGCTCCACCGGCAAGTGTAAGAAGACAATGGCAGCTCCACCAGAGACCAAGAAGGTGTCCGCCAAGGAGGATGGCACAGGTGGTACCTTCACCATCAGTGCCACTCTCGACCCTAAATAGGAAAGCGCGCTCGTTGCTTTCCTGCGGGCGAACGTCGACGTGTTTGCATGGCAACCGTCTGACATCCCCGGTGTTCCCAGGAAAGTAATCGAGCACCATCTTGCCGTCTGTCCTCATGCGCGGCCCGTCAAGCAGAAAGTTAGGAAGCAGGCAGTGGAGCGCCAAGAATTCATCGCAGAAGAAATCAAGAAATTGGAAGCAGCAGGCCTTGTCAGAGGAGTGCTCCATCCTACGTGGTTGGCCAACCCTGTAGTCGTGCGCAAAGCAAACGGGAAATGGAGACTTTGTATCGACTTTACCGATGTCAATAAAGCTTGTCCCAAAGACCCATTTCCCTTGCCGCGCATCGACCAGATTGTTGACTCCACGGCCGGATGTGACTTGCTTTGATTCCTTGATGCGTACTCAGGATACCATCAGATCTTCATGGCAGAAGAGGATGAGGAGAAGACCGCATTCATCACCCCATGTGGCACATACTGTTTTGTACGGATGCCTTTCGGTTTAAAGAATGCTGGTTCAACATTTGCAAGGGTAGTCCATCACGCTTTTGAGCCGCAAATGCACAGAAATGTGGAAGCCTACATGGATGACATAGTGGTCAAGAGCAAGGACAAGGCGACTCTGATTCAAGATTTAGACGAAACCTTTGCAAATCTGCGCAAGATCAACCTCAAGCTTAACCCCGAGAAGTGTGTGTTTGGAGTCCCCTCTGGCAAGCTTCTCGGGTTCTTCGTGTCTCAGCGGGGAATTGAGGCCAACCCCGACAAGATCAAGGCCATTGAGCAGATTGAAGCACCAAAGCGTGTCAAGGATGTACGAAGACTTGCCGGTTGCGTAGCTGCTCTCAGCAGGTTTATCTCTAGGTCTGCTGAGCGCGCCCTGCCATTTTTCAAAATATTGAAAAAGGCAGGTCCAATGAAATGGACTCCGGAAGCGGAGGCTGCACTGCAGGACTTAAAGAGATACCTGTCCTCCACTCCAACACTTGTCGCACCTAAGCCACAAGAGAAGTTGCTGCTATATATAGCGGCAACCAATCAAGTGGTTAGTGCTGCGTTAGTAGCGGAGAGGGAGGCGGACGATGAGCCATCAACCACGGCAGATGCATCCAGCGACAAGCAGGGGACTTCACCGGCAAGCTCTGGTCCCGACAAAGATGGATCTGCGCAGACGCGAGAGAAGATGCAGAAAAGAATGGTGCAGCGCCCAGTTTACTTTGTCAGTTCCCTTCTGCAGGGGGCTAGGTCAAGGTACTCTGGTGTGCAGAAATTGCTTTTCGGCCTTCTCATGGCCTCGAGAAAGCTGCGCCATTACTTCCAAGCACATGAGATCACAGTCGTCACTCGTTTTCCGCTGAAGAGGATACTGCAAAATCCAGAAGCAACAGGCAGGATTGTCGAGTGGGCACTGGAACTGTCAAGCTTTGGCCTCAAGTTTGAAAGCACTTCCACTATCCAAAGCAGAGCATTGGCGGAGTTCATAGCAGAGTGGACGCCAACACAAGATGAAGAAATTCCAGAAACGAGCATCCCCGTCAAGGAAGCAAGCAAGGAGTGGCTGATGTACTTTGATGGTGCCTTTTCGCTGCAAGGCGCCGGTGCGGGCGTGCTACTTGTTGCACCCACCGGAGAGCACCTCAAGTACGTAGTCCAGATGCACTTTCCCAAGGAGCAAGCAACGAACAATACCGCAGAGTATGAGGGTTTGCTTGCCGGTCTCAGGATCGCAGCAGACCTTGGGATCAAGAAGCTCATTGTCAGGGGTGACTCACAGCTTGTCGTCCGCCAAGTGAACAAGAATTATCAGAGTCCGTTGATGGAAGCTTACGTTGATGAAGTGAGAAAGCTAGAAGAGCACTTTGACGGCCTACAGATGGAACATGTTCCAAGAGCTCAGAACGACATTGCCGATGGCCTGTCAAAGTGCGCCGCACTTAAGTTACCTGTGGAACCAGGGATCTTTGTGCTCAGACTGACTCAACCATCTGTAACGCCATCAACTGGACAGAGCAAGAAGAGGAAGTTGATTTCTGGTGACTATTTTCCGGCAGAGCTCCCCGAAGCCGCCGCCAAGAAGGTCCCCAAGATCAACACCAAGGGTGCTGAGGAGCAGTCTGCTCCGGCAAGCCTTAGGGTTTGTTCCGTTGAAGCAGACGCTCCCGACAAGTTTTGCTCCGGCAAGCTTGCCGGGGAACGTCAAGCTCCGGCTGAGCCGCAGATTCTCGCCGTAGAAGCGGATGTTCCTGCAGCAGCAGATGTGCCTTTAGTCCTTGTTGTCGAGCCGCAAGCTCCAGCATGGGCACAGCAGATTGTCCGTTTCCTTCAGACAGGAGAACTTCCCGAAGAGCAAGAAGAAGCGGAAAGAGTAGCCCGACAGTCAAGTATGTACCAGTTTGTCGACAACACACTGTACAGAAGAAGACTCAACGGCGTGAAATTGAAGTGTATTCACCGGGAAGACGGACAAAAGCTGTTGGCAGAGATACATGGAGGCATATGTGGTCACCACATTGGCGCAAGAGCACTTGCCGGCAAAGCGTTCCGGCAAGGTTTCTTTTGGCCGACAGCCCTCCAGGATGCAACTGCACAAGTAACCAAGTGTGAAGCGTGCCAGTTCCATTCCAAGCAGATACACCAGCCAGCTCAAGCTCTCCAGACGATCCCTTTATCCTGGCCATTTTCGGTCTGGGGGCTCGACATCCTCGGCCCCTTTCCCCGAGCTGTCGGGGGCTTTGAGTACTTGTACGTTGCAATCGACAAGTTCACAAAGTGGCCGGAAGTGGAAGCAGTGAGGAAGGTGACAGCACAGTCAGCAGTCAAGTTCTTCAGGTCGATTGTTTGCCGCTTCGGGATCCCTAACAGGATCATCACCGACAACGGCACGCAATTCACGAGCCGCACCTTCATGCAGTACGTCCAAGATCTTGGCGCCAAGGTCTGCTTCGCTTCTGTTGCTCATCCGAGAAGCAACGGTCAAGCGGAGAGGGCGAATGCTGAAGTGCTGCGCGGGCTCAAGACCAGGACTTTCGACAGGCTGCGCAAGTGCGGAAAGAACTGGATTGAGGAGCTGCCGGTGGTTCTTTGGTCGGTCAGGACGACGCCAAATCGAGCCACTGGCCAGACACCTTTCGCTCTAGTCTATGGAGCAGAGGCAGTTCTCCCCACGGAACTCGTATACGGGTCACCTCGAGTGCTCGCTTATGATGAGCTTGAGCAAGAGCAGTTGCGACAAGATGACGCGCTGCTCCTTGAGGAGGACCGTCTTCAGGCTGCTGTACGAGCTGCTCGATACCAGCAAGCTTTGCGCCGCTACCATAGCCGCAAAGTTAATGCCAGAAGTCTCGAGGAAGGCGACCTTGTTCTTCGGCGCGTTCAGTCCGCCAAGAATTCCAACAAGTTGACGCCGAAGTGGGAAGGCCCTTACCGGGTGAAACGAGTCACTAGGCCTGGCGCTGTCCGCCTTGAGACCGAAGATGGCATTCCGGTGAGCAACTCCTGGAACATTGAGCATCTTCGTAAGTTTTACCCGTAAGGCGCGGTTGCCGGAACCTGTTCCGGCAACCACCTTTTGTACAAGTCTTGCCGATGTTGCATGTAATCCTTTGTACAAAGCCGGGCGCAGACCCCGTGCATAAGTAAAGCTCATGTGCTCCGCACATCTTGTCAATTTCATGCTTTCTACTTTTCTTTGCATGCGTTATCTGACACTTTGTGCAGCACCTACCCCCGGTAAGCAATAACGAGCCGTAAGGCTCCGTATCTTTATTTTCTCTTCTTTCTCTTTCTCAAAGGAAGGAAGGTTCCCTCGCACACAAGTTTGCCGGGGGGAAAGGAGAAGATAATGGTGTGGACCAGGCATCGTTCAAGGAAATTTCGCCTTACCGGGAAGCAAATGACAGAAAAGCTAAGTTGCCAAAGTTTGAGCAATCAGTTTTAATTTTTAAGTTATCTTCCTCGAACGACCGTGCTTTGTATGGAAAACCTGTGCGCGGAGGAACCAACTCGTAGCTAGTTGCGCCCTTACTTTGTTTCGAGTCCGCTCAACAACTTAAGTGAGCTGCGACTAGTTGCGACAAGGTTTCTTGTCGGTAGCGGCACCGCCAGCAGGCTGCTGACGTCCCGCACTCAGCGCTCGCGGCTAAGGTGCCTGCGCCGACAAGTTCCCTAAAAGCGTAGGGC